>NC_136691.1:15074842-15534842 GCF_947650265.1 Symphodus melops
CTTACACTAAAATACGGAAGTACTGACTGAGAACAAATGACTATCAAGACAGCAGTTTCATCACTGTGTAAATACTAAATTATTAAATGATTGAGCTGTAGAAACAAGGGTCTCCTGTCCAGGCTGTGCAGTTCCCATGGTAACAAACCATCAGGTCGATCTTAGTGATTGATTTCGAATAATTTCGACAAGATGGCACTCCCCCTTTCTCTCTCACACACACACACACACACAGACACACACTTGACTGATCATGCCTCATTGACCTTTGACCTACTTTGGAAATGTCACACAAGGGACGCACATCTGAAATATCTCACTTTAGGACGGACTCTGATGCATTATGGGTCATCTATAGAGCATGTTAAGGTTCTTCCTGTGCTCTACATATTCTAGGCTAAACAGGAGAGGTAAAGAAGTCACATGACACTTTTATTAGCGCCAGCCAAAATTAAAAAAAAAAAAGCAAGAACAAAATAAGAATAAGAAAATCGAAAACACAATTGCTGGTATTAATAAGAGTAAGTGTCACATCATTCATTATAGTATTCATGCATAGACTAAATATTTCATATGTTTTGTCCTACAGAGAAATAGTTACTATATGTAGCATTTAGAGATTCCTGTAACGATAGAAGTCCCTTAAAATGCTTTGAATTGCACAAAAAAAAAAAGACGCAGGAACACTTTAACACACACAAATAAACATCACCTGACTCGCCCATCTGTTACTCTATGGGGTGTCACTCAGTGGAGAATGTTTTGTGTAAGAGATGCATGCTGTTTAGCATTATTGTGTGTATGTGTATCACAGGTAATTCTAAAGAGCGTGTGTGTGTGTGTGTGTGTGTGTGTGTGTGTGTGTGTGTGTGTGTGTGTGACTGTCGGTGGACCCAGCTGAAGTCGATAGAAGCAGATGTCCCCTGCAGGCCATGTTATTTGCCATCCACTCACTCACGTACACAAAGATTGTGCTTCAGTCAGAATATATCACCAGAGTAAGACAGAGTCAATATGAAACAATTATCAATGTAAGTGATTTATAACATGTATGACATGGATAAACCATTAATTGCAGTGTTAAGGGGGTTGTGGTATCTCCCAGGTGAACTCTAATTTGAGCCTTTAAGGCGACTGACAGAGGTCGACCTTATTAAGATTCAGGCCAGTCCTAACCCTGTCCTGCCTCGGCCTGGCTCATATTCACAGCAGCAACGCACTGAGGAGTCTCTTCAGAGGCATGCCGGCCCACTTTCACAGCTCCCTTTGACACGGCTGTGGATTTGACAATGCTTTTCCCTCCACTTTCTCAAGTTTTTTTTTCTCCTCTGCCTTAGAGGGATCCTCCTCCCGCCCGCCGTCGCCCACATAAACGGAGAGGACCGAGGAGGATTTCCTGATGTGTGCAAGGCGACTGTATCCGGTCGTATCCACACCCTGTGTGTGTGTGTGTGTGTGTGTGTGTGTGTGTGTGTGGGCAGGCATGTGTGTGACACACTTTGCTTTTGCTCTGCTAATGTCCCAGCTAAGTGTCCTGATTAAGTTAGCGAGAGGAAACGTGGGCAAAAGGAGAAAAGGATGATCATGGGGTCATATGTACAGTACACTGAAGACAAACCTACGGAGCTTACAAAGGGATGTCTGATAATGATGATGTATCATTTTGGTCCAGTGATGTTGGATAGAATAACTGGGTTGTGACTGAAACTGAGCAGTAGATAATCATATTTTGTTATTATCTTGTTACCGCATTGTTGGTGTTTTGTCTTTAGTGAAGCCCTTTAACTGTGAAGTCATACGACGTAGTAATCCATCCCGATTTTCCACTGATTTCAATCTTACAAAATAAATAATGATCAGTGAAGACCAGGAGATCCGTGAGATCAAATCCTTAATTGTCGATAAAAACAAACAATATGATCTTTCTCTGAGATCTCACATAGATGGGGGTTTTTTCTTGCTGCAGACAAGCAGTCGCCATGCTCACGCCTCTGACTGAGGCTGATCACCGGGGCTTCTCTACACCTACATCCCTCACTACAACAATAAGGAATTAGGTCAGAGGAAACACCTTCGCGAGGCTATATTGTGAGTGTGCATACTATTGACTGAGCTGTGGACAATCATTAAGCATTAAAGATGATCATTAAGACCTTTCTCAGGGTCCACAAGGTTATTCTTTGCAGAGCTAAACCTTCATGGGTAAATCTCATGATTTTCCATTCTACATATAATAATAGATAATAATAATAATAATATGATAAATATACCATGAACAGTTTTGTTTCTTTCAGTGGGGAAACGTCACAAGGATCCAACACTTCATTTTTACCTCATCAAACCTGTCGAAGGAGGCGCCTTCCTGCATGAATTCAGGCAGGTGCTTCTGCCAGTTGAACTCGTAGGACTTCGTCATGGCTGCTCACAGACCTGAAACAAACAGGGAGGGGGAACATGGACACAAACGGACAAAAAGTCAGTAGTTAAAGCACTGCAGCAGGTGTATAGAGGTTTCATGGTACAGTACATTTAACGCACAACATCGGCCTTCCTCTGTCTGTCATTGTTACTGTACAAGGTCCTTTAGGGCGGCATCCTAAAGTATAAACAACAAATCAGTTACAAATGGATAAGATCTGATATGTAGGATTTGGGAGATATTATTAGTTCGGATTATTAAGGATACAATTAAGAACAGACACTTCAGTTTTCAAGTGTGTATATCCTGATCACTGCCCGCAAACAAATACTGAATAGAACATTAATTAATCCATCAAATGTTGGGGACAAAAACTGGATCTAAATGATCCACAACTGCAAGACAATGAGTATGAACTATCAGCAACACAAAATGTAGTTTTTCATGGGATCATCATTGACCCCGAACAGAGAGGAAGGTGGTGGTTACGTTCTCAGAGGCTTTTATTACTCAGTCCGACTGTCAGCTCGAGATGTGTGCACTTGGATATTCCTTTGGAATAAATCCAGTTGTCAAACATTAAGCTGTGCAGACATTCTCTCAGCCGATATGGGATTTTTAATAGACAGCGATTTTAAACAAAGTCTAGACAAGACTATGGGCTAGCCTCATGTTCGTTTTTTCTTTTAAAGAAGAAACAAATCAATCTTTGTGGTTATAAAAATCTTCACAAGGCTCTGTCTTGCAAACGCTTGATAATGCAGTTACTGGCACAACAACAGAACGTTAAAAAAAATGTTTTGAAGCTCAGGATGGCTTTGCTTTGCTTTGTCTCTCACTATCATCCTTTAGCTCCTAAAATGAAATTCTGGGTTTAAATACAGACATAAAAACAATTCAAACCCTGGTAACCTTATCAAAAAGCGTTTACAGGAACTTTTCTGAAGTGCTCATTGTTGGGTACCCTGTTTGCAAACAGGTCGTGTCACGGCTGTCTGTTTCCCTCTGCTGTCATCACCTCCGCCCAGGTGAAGCTACTGATCACATGACCAGGCTCATAAAGCCAGTCATGTAAGATTCAAGAGATGTAAAATGAACACACACACACGCACGCACGCACACACACACACACACACACACACACACACACACACACACACACACACACACACACACACACACACACACACACACACACACACACACACACACACACACACACACACACACACACACACACACACGGTTCATGTGCCACGCCTGCACGTGCAGCATCACGCAGCATATCCAGCTCAGGGAGGGGAGGGGGGTCTTTTCAGGAAACTGTTATATTGTTGATGACACCACCCAAATATAGGCTCTCTTGACGTCAGCTGCAAATGTGTCAGGCAAAACTGAGAACGTGACAGACTATGTATAGTGTGGGAGCTCATCTGGTATGAAGTCATTATGGGAATACTGTGAGATGGGGTTTCATAAGGACTTGTTTCAGTCTTTAGGGCTACACTAATAATCACAGACGACATATGTTCTAATGAAAAGAAAAAGAACAGTAGAGGCTGCAGCAATATCGACTCTATCAAGCAGCAGAGGTGGAACGAAGGTGTGATTCTTTTCAAAGTTTTCACAACAGGTTTTAGGTGGTGAAAAGTCGATTCCAGTTGAGGCGACATGAGTGGGTGTGTACTTGCCTGCGTCTGCACATTACAGTGCATGATGAAACCATCGATTTACCGCCCAGCAAAAAGCTGAAAGTGTAAACTGGAAGTCGACAGACAGGAGGAAAGAAGTGGTAGATAGATTGAGGTTGATGCAGAAGCAGTGAGAAATAGTTACAGAGTGCTCGAGATGCCGTTAAAGGGAGAGAGATTAAAGGCAAGAGACACATCAGACAGAGACCAAAGAAAAGAAAAGCACAGGGTGTAAATGAAGACACAAAGCAGGGGAGAGGGGGCAAGAAGGGAAAAGAGAGAGAGAGAGAGAGAGAGAGAGAGAGAGAGAGAGAGAGAGAGTGAGAGAGTGAAATAAGAAGTGTGGGGAGAGATAAAACAGAACAGTTGTGGGCAGGGGGAGATGGACGAGGTAGACAGCTGTTTGTGACATGGCGGGGGGGTGGGGGCAGCGTGGCGGGGGGGGGGGGGGGGGGGGGGGGGGGGGGTGGTCTGCTTTTGATGTCGGGATCACAGATCAGAAACAACATCAAAAACAGACATTACAGAAACGCACGAGCCGGGTGGGCAGCCGGTATGACAGACGCAGCTGAAGAGAGGCTTCAGGACGTGAGCGAGTCAAAGTGTGTGGATGATTACTCCTCAGAGATAAACCCACCCCCAGTGTGCAGATTCATTAAGACGTAATAACTCTTGATTAGAGGCCTCATTATTCTTGATGTCAATGACTGGATTTTGACTTTAGATTATATCATCCAGATTCAATTTGATTTGTAATTTATACTGAAGAGTATACCTGTTCACCTGAGATGTATTTATTTATTAGCGTTATGGTTAAGACCATGTACTATTGTGTTCATCTCTTAGGGACGCAGTGCATTTAATAATAAAATAATGCAGTTACTTTTATAAAATAGGCCTGATGTATTTAAGATGTGACATCAAAACTGCTCAAACAGCAGACCAGGCATGTAAACAGCATATTATCATATTATCACAACATATGTAATATGTCTTCATGGTTGGCCTGAGACATCTCGTGCTCTGCTGAACGTAAATAAGACTTTGTAAATTTCATATACTTAGTATTTCATGCCTGGCTGCTGACAGAGCGCTGTATCATAATCTGGATTTAATCGAAGGTTAATGATTTGCCTCGAGGCTTCTTTTAGAAATGAAAGTACTCGATTGAGTCAAGGAATCGTTTCAGCTGGAGGACAAACCAACTAATCACAGTATGCAGAGCTCTATGTTAACAGCATGTAAGAGGACTGTTTATTTGAATGTGTCCAGATCAAAGCTGAGAAGGGTGTCTCTTTCAGAATAAGGGCAACAATAAACGTGTTTCTGCATGCAAACACATCGGTTACAATAATACAGTTAGATTTGTTTAACCTCGAGGTGAACGCGACATTTCCACAACCATGACTAAAGGAAGAAGGAGGATTTCCCACATGTGTTGACCTGGTCTGACTTTTTCTCTGTCATCCCTGCAGTGGCCAGGATATCTTCACAAGTACAGCCTGGAGCTCCTGGTGAGCTCTGCTGCATCATCTTTAAAATGGTTTCTCAGTCTGATGTCGACAGACACAGGAAGTGGGCAGGAGACATTCAAGTACTGAAAATCACAGATCCTGCTTATTAAGATGTTGACGATCAAAATGTCAATGCATCAATTTAAACTGCTCTACAATCAATTCTGCCGAATGTTGAAGCGTCACAAGGGTGAATGCACCGGGTTATATATGACAAAGAATCTAACAGCATCAAACCCAGCCCTCCTCCATCTGTGTCATCCTACCAGGGGACCACCACACACACACATCCTGTCAGGGGAATGACAACACAGATGCACTCTTCCTGTGGAGATTAAGAACTGAAACCAGGCAGAGCGCCAAAAACACCAACCCACAGAGAGAAGGCGAGCGGAGATGCGCTGCACCCTGCGTAGATGATCAAACAACATAAAAAGCAATTCTGAGAGAAATGACGAATCGTGAATATTTAGGGATTAGGAATGTTGTTTTTAATGGACTCCTGAGTCTGTCGATGAAGATGATATCCTTAATCAGATTCTAAATGATTTAGATAGCACACTCACATGCCTAATTTGGACTAATTGGGTTGTGCTGTCCTGTGGTAGCCTAGATCTTTCCACTCTCAACAGTATGCATTAGATAACATTTTTCCTCAGCGAAACCGAATCTGTCCAATAGGAGCAAGGCATGCAGAGGTTCTGTGAGGCAACAGCAGCACCCCCGCCGGGCGTGCGCTCCTGTACGTGTGATCGTGCATGTGAGGAGCTGAGGGAAGCTGGAGGAGGCGAGCGAGGTCCGAGCCCCCTGTCCAACCCCTGACGATGAGATAATTACGATAGATGGGGGCCTCATGAGGCACGCCGTTCCCAGCTTCCTCATCTAAAATGGCAGCTAGGGTAACACCCAGCGGTCCCACACCTCATAAACTAAAATTAGGCTACTGCTACATCAGTCAGCCAGTGGTGGAAGGGTTGACTGGGGACACGCTGAAATGGACGAGGGTGAACAACACACAGACACACAGATCTGACGAGGCGTGCACATGAACCAAAGCGCTCCTTTACTTAATACCTGTTGGGGATTAAAGAGGCTTAAACATTACAAACAACATGTTTTGAAACTCTGTCCAACAGAGTGAAACTCGAAAAACTGAGAGAGAGAGAGAGAGAGAGAGAGAGAGAGAGAGAGAGAGAGAGAGAGAGAGAGAGAGAGAGAGAGAGAAAAAAACAGGCCTTTTAAGTCATACTCACTTTCATGCCTCGTTTGATCGAACGGTTCAAATCATCACCTGATGATTTCTGTGTTACCATCATCATGCATTCGTTTAAAATGTCACCTCATCTAACCCGACTGGAAATGGAGATCTTACAAGTACAAAAAGAACTACAGTATCTCAGATTAATCTACATTACAAGAGCTAAGGCTCTTAATATTCCAACAAATTAGATGATTCAGACTGAACTGAGTTTCGTGGACTTTTTCTTAAATACCTGTATCTTTTTTTTTTTTTTTTTTAATTCTGTCCGTTTTGTGAAAATAATTCTAATTTTAAAGACATCAATGACCTTTTATTTCTCTGCCCTGCTGTCGGTCTTTTATTGGATTTAGTCGCTGGGTCTATGGCGTTGACAATGAGTGTTCCACTAAATAATCTCTCCAGTATAAATAAAGGTTTAATGATTGAATCAACATTGCCAGGACTATAAAACTCACCGTTAAACATTTACCACTTGACGATAAATCAAACCTAATTATGACTACTACTCACCGTTGTTGTCATACTTGTTGTTGTTTCTTTGACTGGGATGATAGCCAGAACATTGCAGTTTAAATACAGCACTTTGATGAATCATACGCTAACCAGTCAATAAGGCAAAGTGAACCCTGATACATAACAAGTAGCAGTAATCAATCAAACTAATGACCCCCCCCCTTTCCATTTCTGCCTTCCTTCAACTTCTAAAATAATTCAAATTCCAGTTGAAGATAATTTCTCTCTAATGTTTTCTTCTGTAGCCTCAGAGGAAAGAAACACAGGTTCCTTCGCTCAGTGTTTTATGTTCTCTCTGACAGCTGCTCAGAGTTAAAGCTCATGATAATTGTTTCACATACAGTGGTCTTCATCATGCAGCTTGACAGTGATTGCCAAGGTGCTCTGGGTTTGACCATGTATGGATTGACTGAAAAATCCCAGTAAAAGTGTCAGTGTTTGATCTAGGCTGCTCCAAAAAAATGTCTTTATGATCTGAAAATATAAATTGCATGAACTTTCCTTAACACGAGATGTACGGTGAAGTTTTCCCCTCCGACAGAGTTATCTACTTGTTCACAGTAGGTGCATCTTGATTCTGTATTGCCATCTATAACTTCAGTCTCTTTGCTATATTGGTCATTTAGCCAACTCAGAACCCATCAACAAGCAAGAACAGGGTGGATTACTACAGTTAATGCCCACAGATACATTGATGGTTGACACTACTAGAAGAACAAATCAAAT
The DNA here is from genome assembly GCF_947650265.1 of Symphodus melops. Classification (NCBI taxonomy): domain Eukaryota; kingdom Metazoa; phylum Chordata; class Actinopteri; order Labriformes; family Labridae; genus Symphodus; species Symphodus melops. Next base: position 15,082,967 of record NC_136691.1, read on the forward strand.
CACTCCTGACACTAAATTCTGATTGTCTGATTGGATTTCTTCAATATTTCTCAAAGGCGTGTGAACATGATGAGGTTGTTAAAATCACTAAACTCATGGTAGTTTTGAACAAAACAAAAGAAAAAGCAGATCTATATTTGTACTTAGCTTAGCATGCTATAACAATAACATCTGGTCGGATATAGCATTGTCTTTCCGTTCCCAACTTGCTTGGCCTACATACAATTATGTTTTACTGCACACAAATGCAGCACAATCGCATTACTGTCTCAAGGCTGCATCCGGGTCTCCAGTCTACCCTGTAAACTTGACTGTCGTTAAGGCTTATCTGTTTGTCAAGGATATTTGTCTTTTCTTCTGGCTACAGGAGCTTGAAAGTAAGTACACACCATACACTGCTCCCGTGCGTTCACAAACAAACGGCAGAAAACTGCTGAGTGATAACAACATGAAACGAGATAAGCCTGAATGTTTTCCACAATGGAACACTTGGACGAACGTGTGTGAACAATGTGTGAGGGACTCGTACAGTTTGGGGGACGATTTGGAATAACAGACAAATGAAACAGAGTGAGAAAGAGCGAGGTCTTGATGGGGTATGAAGTACTGTAGAACTCCAAATGTCGAGTCTGTTGCATTGTTGTCACTCATAAAACAAGTAATATGTGTGATTAGTCTGATCTGAGCGCAAACTAAAATCCCTGTTTTATCATTTCAAGCGTGCAAAAGATTTAACGCGTGTAACCACAGAGACACTTGAGGATAGTTTTCTCCACAAGTTGAACACTCATTCAACACACATTATTTATCTTCATAGGACATCCCTTATCTAGCCTACGCCTTAACACAGCTGCCTCCTGCCTGTTGTATTACACTGAAATACCAAAGACAAGTCTCATTTCAATGTCGGAGAAATAACAACATGTCATATTAGTTTTTGTGGCACTGAGTGTGATCAGCAGGAGGGGGGGAAGGGAGGAAATGAGGAGAAACCTTGAGGCCGGAGGGAGACCAATCCTGCAGAAAAGAGCTTCAATAAGCAACAGCAGTTATGTTGAACTGTACACTGAAGACTCAAAATGTGCCGTTTTGTCCAACTGATGCACTTAAAAATACAAACTGAATCAAAGCTTCATGATGGTAGTCATTTTACAGTGAGTGTTGAAAATGTTGTGTCATGTTCCCAGCATACCTATAAAGAGGATTAGCAAGGATGGAAAAACAAAACAAAAATTCAAGTCACCTGCTTTAGTTACATCTGTCTGGCATGATAATGACCAACCAGGATCCACACACACAACAAGCACATGCACAACATCCTGGAAAGAAGCTTCAACAGGTTGCCCTGAGGCGATGTTAATTTGAAGACTGTAGACAGACTACAGCTTTCTGGCTCTGGCTTTTAAAATGACATTACCATGAATTGGATTAAACTCTGTGCTATCAGATAGAATCCAGTTAGCAGAAGGCTTCCTGCTCGCCCATAGTTTGCACACGTCAGTCAAACAACACTCAGATGGTGAGTCACAGAAAAATATCATCAAAACTGTTAGTGTTTACACTGAATAAAGCAGTCTTTAATTCAATAAGAGTCTCGGTGTTATATAACACCCCAGAGACCTCTGTTCTTGGAGCAAACAGCACATATGGCAGTAAAATCAATGCTACTATAACCTGCATCTGTTTTCATTTTTCATTCAGTCATTAACAGCATGGTGCTGGAAGCATCCCTGAGTAAACATATACCGAGCTGAACAAGGATGGAGATCCTGCATGTTTGTGCCTGTGTGAACTCTGGGAGATCTTTACAGGAGCACGCCCTCAACTCCACTGCCTGCCAACTTCTGTTGACCCAAGTGTTTCTAAGTTTATTCTTTTTTATTCAGCCCACTCAGGCTTCTCAGCCCAAAGATACACCACGGGGATAGCCAATAATGTTTCACTTAACACTGGTCCCATTTGCCAACAGTTCTCTTTATTTGATGGCCGATTTACATTTCTGGAGTCACAAATCTGAACTTCAAATGTAAAACAGCTCTAAATAAGACTTCCTGCGCTGTGAGCCAATAAATAAATGGATGTTCACCAAAAAGAGGTTAAATGTTCTTGAAACCTTGTTTTTTGTATACTTTCTACAATGTCTCTAAGCGTACAGTCTGACTATTTGTTGGATCAATGGCTTGTGCCATTACAAGTCTGATGTCAGACAAAATCTGACAATACTCGAGTTCCTTTGTGAGTAAACTTAATGGAGTTGGAGGAAAACAACTTTTGGGCTCGGTCACTTGTGAGGAGCTTTGTAGAATCCAAACAATGTGTTACTAACGACCCGCAGTACTAAATTTAAACTTGATAAAGTCCCACACTAAAAGCAATGTATGCCAATCATAAGACTGCCCAAACGTTCTTCACATATATATGTATACATTCTTTATATTTATGTATAAAGTATAATTAATAGCAGTGTCTGCGAAAGGACTGTGTTGTCTTCTGACCCATTATAAAGTTGAATAGGGAACAGAGCAATGAGTCCATTTAAAATGACATTGCAGCGACCCAGTGTGTTAACATCCCTGGTTGGACGCTTTATATGTTGTCTGTATTTTGGAAGTTTATGGGTGAGATATGGCGAGTCAATATCCCTCAGAATGATGAGCAGCAATTGTGGGAGTTTTTCCTCCACATCTCTAATCTGGTGAGCTCGGTGCTGTAACCTCTGTTACACAGGCCTGAGGAGGGATGGAAACACTGACCAGAACAAATGAGAACTCCCGACTGGGAAAGCTGTACACCAACCTATGTTTATGTAGAAGCAGATTTCGCCTCCTCTCTTCTTACCAGAAAGTTCCACGCTTTTTGTCGGAATGTTAAATGACTTTAAGGCAGACACACCTGGCTGTAGATGTTGTATGTACGCCAAATATATTTATGAGTTATTTTGAACAAATATTTTCTGTTTTAATTTGTTATTTTGTGTCTTTTAACATCTCAGAATCATGCATCTGGTGTTATAATAATAATACATTATAAAGCACTTTTCTAAATACCGTTTGACAAAAAAACAAACAAAAACAAGTGATCAATGTAAGAGCGGAGGATGGGAGTTAGTGATTGTAGGCAGTGTTGAAAAGGTGACTTCTTAGAGATTTCTTGAAGGAGGTGAGTGTGGGGGAGTTGTAGATGTTTTTTTTGGTAGAGCAAACAGCTCGAGTGAAGCTGAAATAGTCCTAAAGGCAGAGTTGATCATTTCCTCCAGATACACTTTTTTAAGATTTTGGTTGAAATTGTCTTTAGGTCCTGACAGTAATTAATAATTCATGTGATCTGACAAAGAACTAAGGAAATCCGTCATCTATAGGAGCTGTAATTCTGTAAGTCTGCCAAGAGGTACCAGTTTGATGAACCAATCAAGCCTCCCTGTCTCCCTGCTCGATCTCTACCCCATGCATGCACGAGCCCACACTCAAAGCATGAGCTGAGGTCCGCTTCTGGATAGATGGTGCAAGTGCATGAACTTGAGAGACGTGGTTTTTGAGGGAGTGCAGAGGGGAGGTGTGGGTGAAGACGGCACACTGAGAATGCTACTTTCAAAATCCTGCTAGTGTTTGAAAATCATGAACCCAGTCCATTAGATGGTATCCATGAATTTGGGTAGCCTCAGGTGCATATGTGTCAAACACTGACTTAAATCCCATACCATTTATACCCTCAAAAAAGGTAATTACTGTATGTTGCTACACTAATTATTATTTTTTCCTAAACACAAAATGTGCAACATAAAAACTAATATATATACAACAAACATTATATATATATATATATATATTAATATAGTACATTTATTCTGGTATTCTTCCATGAAGAATTCTAATTTATATATTGTGTGTAATATGAAAAGGTCGAGTCTCTCTTAACAAAAACAAAAAAGTCTGTCTCTCTTGTCTTTAGTAGACAACAACGTTTTATTTTGAAACACATATGTTTGTGATCCCACATAAATGAATAATATGCTCTATGTGTGCAGAATTGATGGGGAGATATAAAGGGCTATTTCATGGAGATAAAAAAAAAAGAAAAGTTTTTGCTGTCCTCTGGCTGACATAAGCCTTTCTTTGGTTACATGCAAAAAAATCGGTATCAATGTTTGTTTCTATGGGATTGTTGTTGAGGAAGTAATATGCTGCTGAAGGGAAGAATGTCTTTTTCCAAGCCGAATGACCCTTTCGGTTCTCTTCTTTGCCTTTTATAGTTGAGGATCACCATCACGCTCCTGGCCCTGGGTTACATAATTAACTCGAGCATGGGATGACTTTTAGTCCCACACACTGACAGTGACCAACTGTGGTCCGACAAAACATATATGTGCACACACAAGCACTAACAACACACCGGTAACACACAAAACATGTACACTCCTCACTATTCAAATGCAGCAGTAAGGATCTCCCTCACTATGAAAAACAAGTGCTTTGTTAGGCCAGTCTCCAGGGTTCATCCCGACTGAACAGCAGATGTGGATGTAAATGAGATCATAAAACACACAACCATACTCAAGAGTTCTATATATAGTCATCCACTTCTGCCCTCTGCCAAATTCAGTTACACAAAGAATTAAACACATGGCCTAATGGACAGAGCCTTCCACTCATAAATAAGGGTCTACAGTCTTTGTGAAATGAATGTTGAGTGTGTGTCTGTGTCTGTTTATGTGTGCAGAAGGATTAAAGCAGAGGAGGTAAGAGAGAAGGGTTAGGGCTATCCCCAGATTATCCACCATCTTCATCAGAGTTATTTAGAGCACATGGCATGTTGGACGCTGTGTGTGTATGAATTTGTTTGTGTGTTTGTTTAAAAAGGCACTTAGTCAGGGAGTTCCCTGAATGTAATGAAGTGGAGGGGCCAGGCTGACGCATTAGCACACATAACTGTACCCTGTGACTAGAACACAGCTCTGTGCTCAAAACCTCGCCTGCGTTCTGTAAACAGACGGCAGAACTGTACCTGCACTACTTTTATTTCTAATTAAGCAGAGCAAAAAAATAAAATAAAAAATACAAATAAACCTTGAGGCAGGGAATTGTAATGAACAAAAGATTTAAGCTAACTATGGGAATCCCCGCAATATAGCTGGTTTAAGCAGCTTTGTTTAGCACAATGATAAATATTTGTTGTCATGATTTGGACTTGTTTAGTTTTGTTGTTTGTGTATTTGTTTCGTATTGCTTATTTGTTATGTTCTGCTCTAATTTGGTCAGTCAATCATAGTGTTGCTTGTTTCCCTTGTGTGTTCATATTGTTTTTTTTTTCTGTGGTTCCCGGTGATTCCTCGTGGTTCGTGTACTTATTACCGCTGTAGTTATTTCAGTTTGGACATTGAAAATAAGCGCGTTTTCGATTGCCTTCTGCCTTTTTGCTTAAATAAACATTGTATTTGTTTTGTGCAATTGGGTTTCAGTACCTTATTTGTCCTTTACATGAGGTTTGTAAATAAAGGCACCAAATGGAATATGTAAAAGTCATTTATCATGAGGCGAAGCATCCACGTTTGGTTAATAAAAAGGACATTTAACTGGAACATTTGCATTGAAAGACTTGATATATGTGTGTAAACTCCATAATATGTAAACATTAGCAAGGTGTTGATCAAATGAAAGAGTTTGAGTAAACAGCACATCTGTGATCAGTGTGAACTAAATCAATCACACACCTTCTTAAGAGTTCAAGTCTCTTTGGTCCACGCTCTTCCTCAAGAGGTAACATTTCAAATCAGTAGTATAATATTCCAGGAGGCATGTGAGGACACAGCCAGAATCTAATAAAGGCTTCGTCTGATCGTATGGATGATGTTTCACTTGGAGGTGATGAAGGTGGGTTCAGGGCAACCTGCACAAGCCAGTTAATTTTAGAATGGATGTTAGATAACTGGCCTCTGCAAAAGGAATGCCCGCCGAGTGAAAAATACCAAATGATCCCAAAATGAATGTTACATCACAGCCCCCTGTGCTGCTCTGTCCTGTGTGTGACGGTCTCAATTAGACCAGATTAAGAAGTCAAAGGTTCAGTTTGCCCAGCCACACATTTACTGCAGAAGACCTTCGTCAGCCAGGTTTGCCCAAACATGGTCAAAGATATGGAGGACACACACACACTGAGACACAACATATTCTCATTGACCCATGTGAAGTTATTTTTACACGTATGTAAATCATTTATCAGGGATTACATTTTTCCCTCGCTTTTCTCCCTCCACATTAAAATTTACGGTTTTGCTGGATATGACAAAGAAGAATTTATAGCATCCCTGACACAGTGCCTTTCGATGATTAAAATGTTTCTTTAGAATACATGATACTATCAACTCCACAACACGGGTCATCTCCATCTCAGAGAATGTAAACTGCTAAAATAGCAGCATTTCCTCCATTCTCCTGACTGATACCGCTCTCATAGAGAAACATGGGGTGTGAGGGATTACCCAGCCAAGGAGAAAGTAAGTAACAAACAGAAGCTTGAGATGTTATGATGAGGAGAACTGAGCAAAGGGGATGATAGTGGGAGGGAGAAGCACTTACTCAAAACTATGGGATTTCTCCTGTTGCCCAAATAAGTACCTATTAAAAGAGAATTTGTGCCCCGCTGAGCTGAAGATAAGGCAGCCAGGAGAAAGGAGCGGTGGAAATAGAACATGTCCATATAGAGAGGGGAGCTGTTGAGAGAGGGTGCAGGAAGGGGGTAAGACAGGGAGCAGGGGTTAAATGCTTCCCTAGAATGTGTGCTTTCCACTGGTGTGAGCGCCAGTGAAAGAGTCCCGGGGTCCCCGCTGACTGACTCGCCCTGAGGGCCGACTGTGAGCACCACTGAGCACAGAGCAGCTGAACAATTGGCCAAGAAATAACAAGCTTCAAAATCGTTTCAACATTCAAGTGTCCGGTTTACTAATATTTGAAAACCCTAACGGTGAGAGGCTGGAGTTTTTTTTTTTTTTTTTTTTCATCAGTCGAAGAGTTTAAGAACGAGACTGGCAGAGCGACAGGGAAGGTAAAAACCGAGAGAGGAAAACCTTTCTTGACAAACACATCACAGATGTTGCTCTGCTCTGACACCATTGGTCTCCATAGCAACCTGGCCGGCCAGTAATAGCCTCTAGCTTGCCTGGCTGCAGTGGCGTCATAAAGACACACACACACACACACACACACACACACACACAACAAGCACATTTTTGCTTTGAATGGGATACTGGGTATTTATAGAGACAGAAGGACAGTGTAGCCCACCCAAACCAACCAACCCTCATGCCTTACCAGAGAACACACACACACACACACACACACACACACACACACACACACACACACACACACACACACACACACACACACACACACACACACACACACACACACACACACACACACACACACACACACACACACACACACACACACACACACACACACACACACACACACAGTCCCTTAATTCTCTACAAAAAAAAAAGCAGTGCCTGAGAGGATCCAAAGAGGGGACTCATTTCAACATTAAATGTACATTTAGCGAGGAATGGTCTTTAATGCAGATGATAGTGTCCTGTAACTAAAGCTAGTGTGTTGTGTTGCTGCATTTAGCTCCTGCTAAACATTGCTTTTATTTCCTACATCGCCAAAACATCAGACCTTTCCTGGCACTTGGAAGTTGTTTGTTACATTCTGTAAAGGCAGAATCTCTGCCTCATCAGATGAAAGACGACTCTGTATGTTGTATTCTTTACTATAACTAAGTTTACAAGAAGAAGAAGAAGGTTCATATACCTACCCTTTAACAAGATGAGGTCGTTTACAGACGACTGATGAGATAAGGTGAGAGCCAGGTGTGAAGTTTGATAAGCTTTTACGAGCTTGACTTCGTGATAAAATCCTCATTCAAACTGAACTCAGCAGGTTACAGGTGCAAGTTTGTGGATGTAGAGCCGGCTGTGTATACAGACAGACCTTTTTTTTCTCCTTGTTTGGCACTGTAACGATTATTTAGAGGTCAAAAAATGGCTTCAGTAAAAAACTGATCCGTCAAGCTCCTCTGTGATCTTTACTAAAGTCAGTCGTATCAGTCGTCTTTTGTAAGGCTCAGGACTGTAGCTGACTGTTTAACACGAATAACACCTGGATTAGAGACACTCTAACCTAAGTACGAGCTCCAACAAGAAAATACACTGATTTTGTTTTTTACAAGGAAATAAATTGGACCGATATAACACATTATTGTTCCAAAAAAAACGTACTGCAGGCTAAAATGTGGCTTGTGTAGCTTTCCTTGTCATTTTTAGTTTCTTTTTTCCTCTTTTACAGCAGATTTCTCCTCCCTTCAGCCACACTTTAAACAACAGTTTGCAGTTATATGGAGGCATGAACTCTGGATTGTACTTTACATCCAAGCTAAAAAACAACAAACAAACAGCAGACTAACTGGCTTTTGTGGCCATTTCCTCTGTTTGATCCATTCATATTAAGAAGTCCAGAACTGATCAATATTAGACCACTGCATCCGTGCTATTGAATTTGAACTGTGTGTAATTGTTTTTGTCACTGTGTAACAACAAAGCATTGTCTTCTGCACTTTTCTAACTCTTTCTAAATCGTACATCTGTCTGAATCTGAAGAAAGCAAAGCACTAGGTCGCCATCACAACCCCCTTCGACGCACAATAAAATGACCGAGTGTGTTTTAATGGCCACAGCGATTTGCTGTTGATGCAAGGCTGTGAGCTGACGATTATGTAAAGGACTGAAACACCTTGAAAGCTTCTGTGATGTATATGTGGGAGTTAAATAAAATTGCACTTACCAGGTAAGAGACAGAGGGACAGAAAACTGAGGGGAGGGGACACGACGGAGGACAGCACTGGACCACTCTAGACAGAAGATCAGAGAGATAATGGAAAGAGAGAGGAAAGGGGGGGGGATGGAGCAAACATGATATTAGTGACGTGTAATTTGCACAAATCCAGCTTCCAGTTTCAGTTCATTATTCAGCTGCATCTTGTACACTTACAGTTATTACAGATACTCGTGATGCCTTCAGGGGAGACACTGACACACAAACAAGCTCGTCACACACACACACATACACACACACACACACACACACACACACACACACAGGGGTGTAATCACTCTCTCTCTCTCTCTCGTTCTTCTCATCCTATTTGGCGTTTGTAGATTTTTAATCATTCCTCTGGTTTCTGCTTAATAAACTTTTATTCGGAAAAAAAAAAAAAGCTTCCCTAAAGAACGGCTGCCTTCGTCAGAGAGCGAGGTGGGAATGAGACAAAAGGCAGCACCTCCGTGTCTGCTCGGAGTCAACTGGAAGCATCAAACGTATCTGCTCAGGACAGATCGGGTCAGAGCGATGGTCAGTGAGACGCAGCTATAAAAAGGAAGAAGACTAAGGTGGTAAAGAAGGCAGGACTGCTTATATCCTCACGCCTCCGAACCAAAGACAAAACAGATTGTCCAACACTTCCGAGTTTCTTACCTCGCCTCATCGTCACTGCTCTGACACAGGAGAGGAACGCTCTCTTCATGCCAGATATACACTTTGATAGATAAATGAAGACACGACAGGATGGATGTCAAGAACCATATATGGAGAAGCAGAGTCTATTTACATCCAGGAGTTTGCCTTCTTATTCATGTTTATTTTTGTGAGCTCAGTATAAAAGCGTATCCTGTGACTGGAGACTCTGTTCCGGTTTGCAGAAGGATTATCATACAGACAATCAAAAGGTTTTTATTTCTAAGAGAATTGAAAGAGACTCAATGAGTGTCGAATGACGACAACACTGTAACATGTACCAGATTACTGAACACGCGTTCTGATGTCAGCATATATTAAATTACAAATATATGCTATCACAGCATCCTAAGGATGTTATCCTGGAGACATTTTTCATTCCCACTGTTTGGTCATTTACACCGGCTCTCTGTCCATTACGTCCTGGATGCCCGTTTCCTGAACGATGTGTCGTTCCCAGGGGAACCGTCTTTAGAGACGCTCAACTATCTGCGTTTCATGAACACCCATAACAAGACTTGATTAAAACCGTAAAGGACATGTGTCTCTAAGAAGAAAACTCGCCCTCATGAGACACATGTCTTTCTTAGGAAAGATGAACGCACAAAAAAGAAAGAAAGAAAGAAAAAAAAAAGATGCTGGCGCCCTGCTGCAGTGAAACGAGGATATAAAAACATTTGGTGCGTCTGAGGGGCACCGTTATAAATGAATGGAAGGGAGGACACTGAATGAAGTTGCTGTCCATGTAACGTTCTCATTTAGATGAAGGTGGGATGAAACTTATGCTGACATTGATGCTTTACTTACTTATACTTTAAATAGTTCGGACAATATGGTGGAATTGTAGGGCGCACTTGCATTGAACGCAACTTCAACTGTCATCCAAAGAGGAGGAAACTGATATGAAAAAAATAATACAGTGATACCATGGCAGGGACGCTACTCAATGGGCATGTTGTTCCTTCTAAAGACATCTTTACTGGACACTGCTTTATTCAGTTACTCCGCTGGTGTTTAATGTCACATTCATTTTGGACAGAAAGACAATCTTGTATTTACTTAGTAAGACACAGAGCTGCTTGAAACACGCATGGCTGCTGTTAGTGGTGACTCAGAATGCAGCAAACCTGGACATGCCGTGTTGGTTGAAGAGCTGATTTTGTAAAACTGAAATATTTGTGCCTCTTTTGCTACCTGAAGGGCGGGAAGACCTAAAGCTGTATCAAAGGAAATCTGGGCTTCAGACTACCGTGATGAAATGGTCTTTATTGGTCTTTGAACCAAAAACGAGTTGCTTCATGAAAGAGTTCAACACAAATCAATTACATCAATTAGTAATCAGGAAGTAATTTCGGGAGCTGACATTTCTTCGACAGGTAATCAGTCATTGATTGACTCAGTATTGATCGTGCTTAATCCATTCTGTGTTTGGACTCATCTATGGGCTCTCTCAGTTTCATCTCCTCTTCATGTGAGTGATCCTCTCCCACAGTGGCAGCTTGTGTAGATCAAATATTCCACATGTCAAGTGGCCTTAACGGCTGAGAGCTGTTCACAGGCCTCTTCCACCGTGGGAGAGGATCAGTGGATACTCTGCACCGAGAGAGAGAGAGAAAAAAAAAGGGAAGTTGTGTCATGTATGCAGAAACCAGTATTGAATGTTCAGCTGAGCCTCCTGGTGAGAACTCAACAGTGAGATCCAGAGAGTTCAAGGGACAGCTGGTGGACAAACAGGGGAATCGTCATTTAATAAACCAGTGATGAAGCTACAGAGACGCCCTCACGGAGGTCAAAGGCTGGACTGTGAGAGGGATAAGATGAGGGTTTAAATGGTCTTACATGAGGTGTAAAGTAGCACAGGTGCAGTAAGGAAACTAGCAGCGAATGTTCTTTTTATTTCAACATTAAATCAGCCTATTCTGGATCCAAAGGGGGTCAATGTGCCCCCGGTTGTTTTATAAGCCAAACACATGGTGGGCAACCATAGGCCACATTTTAACAGTCCAGGACCTCTGCTCAAATAGTCCTTCTAATGATCTTTATCTACATAACAATATGCATCCTGAAGTCTGCTGAGTGCCTAAAGCCCAAAAAAGGAGAAAATAATGTTATCAACACATCTGACATGCTTGTTTCTGACCAATAAGGTGAAGGCCACAGTGTTTGGATTCTCTAAAAAGTGCTTTTCATTTTTCTCTGAGGTTGGCAAGCATGAACGTTTAGGAAAGGAAATTCATATCGATTCCACGACATATCTTCATTGCATTAATACACAATGGCAGATTCTTTTAGTTTAGTTTAACCCTTAAGCTTTTTCATTTCAAAAGCTCAGAGACGGGACTGAACTGAACCACACTAAAAACACACCGTCAGTGCTCGTGGTTTTTTTATGAAGTAGAAAATGCTTCCAGCAGTCATCCGTCATCAAAGCAAGGCAACAAAAGTGACAGAATACAAAACAGATTATTCCAAACGGAGGACACTGTTCCTACTTCAGGTCCTGCAGAGTGAAAATAAACAGCACTGTTACTTTCTGTTCCGTTTGTTGGTTTGAAAAAGTAAGATTCGACAACTTCAACCAAACAGAACTCAACATGCACGAGTGTCAGCACGGAAAATCACAGCTGATCCAACTTAAAGCAGAGTCGAGGAACGGATACACAATGTGCCACAAAGAACGTGCTTACAGTCTGAAAGGCACGTTCAGTGGGTGAGATTACAGTATGTGTCCCCCCCCCCCCAAAAGGTGCCATTCCGCGTGACTTTCATTAATTGTGTGGCAATAATTCCTTTGATTAGGGCAACAGGTGAGAGGCTGGTAATCTCACCCCCACCTGCCGCAGGATTGAAACGGTGTAAACAGAGGCAGCTCCACCATCATCACACAGCTCCACAGGGGAACCACAGCGGGGTGCTGATTAAAAGGACAGCACTGTTATCACACACACACACACACACACACACACACACACACACACACACACACACACACACACACACACACACACACACACACACACACACACACACACACACACACACACACACACACACACACACACACACACACACACACACACACACATCCACACAGATATCAGTAGATGGGATGTGGCGGGGGAAGTGACATTATCAATGTTACTATGAATAGTCCAGTTTTTAAAATAGCACACATACTTTCACACACACACATACAGGAAAGTTGGGCTTACTTTTAATGTCTGCAGATAAGCCATAGACAAATAGAGCTGTGTGTTTTGAGAGGCAAAAGACCAGAACAGTGACAGGAAGCTTGTTTAGGTGCGAAGAAAGTGACTGGAGAATCAAGAGCTAAAAGCATGTGACCCCAACTCAAGAGATCGAGCCAGCTGGGAGCCTGACACGCAGCTCTCTGTGGGACTCTCTGTTGCCTGCTTGGCAGCAACAAACAGCACCCGTCAGTGTACTGCAGAGGAGGACACTCTCATATCATCCCGGATGTCAGATTTTTTTTTCTTTTTTCTTCCTTCTATATCGCTCTTTTGAGAGTCTCTGTGAAGGGGAAATAAACAACACCACTTTTGTGACCGGAGGAGAGGAACCCTTTGACAAATCCCAGCGCAACTGTTTATAAAGCTGCTGTCCCATACAGCTGCAGGGTTCAGATTGGAAAGTGCTGAAGAACTAAGATGTGACGAAGGCAGGTTTATTCTAACGGTCTGTCAGAAATATAAACACACGGAGAAGTAGTTTCATGGTGTACGAGTTAAATGAAAAAGGTGAATAGAGGAAAGAACAGGACAGCCTGCTCTGTTCAAAAGTCCAACAGAGATTAAAAAAGAACTTTTAGGACTTTCAAGACCACTTATTGAGACACTTTTTTCCTGTAATCTTGAGAACCTATTGACTTGCTGTTGTGCTGTTGCCAGGTAACCAGCTGATACTCAGAGAAGCTATTCAGGGTTTTTCCTGCACATAAAAAAAAAGTGCAAGGCAGCCGCATACGGCATATTTTGTTCCACCCTCCAGCCCTCGTCAGAGTCTTGACGCGTGTTATCATGAAGACCAAGGTTTCCCAAGGACAACGCTTGGTGAATTCGCCATTTCTAACTGCAATTGCGACCATGTGGTTTCCGCACTGTGTCGTAGTCAGGTGAATACGACAGCGAAGTTCAAGTGCTGTCAAAAATGCCGAAGAGGAAAAAGTGACGGGAGAATGAGAAGTGAAAAGTTTTCTGTGGACTGAAGGGACATGTTTGGACTAATAGCCAATAACTCTACACAAACCTTGAAATATATACCGATCATTCATTTGAGAGTGCAGAGGATTTCAACAGATTACACTGCAGACACAAAACATAAAGTGGACATTTGACCATAAAGATCCTACAGGAAATAAGATCCCCTATACCTTATATAGCTTTAACAACTTAGCTTTTAACCATGTAAAGTCACACTGATGATGTGAGTGTCCTTTCTTTCATTCTTCCATTTCCTAAAATACGTTGATTGTAAAAAAAAAAAGCTTGAGTGCATGCACATATATGTATGTGTTTGCACAACGTTTTGTTTACTGTGTGGAGAGTCTGTAAACCTGAGATGATGATTGTGTTGTCTGTATACATTTCACTGTGCAACATTTGGCGAGGTGATAATGCAGAACAGACTTCCTCATTAATCAAATGGCTCTTACGATGTTTGCGATCTATTTCTCACATCTTAAGAAAAACAAAAAAAAAAGAACAACGAATGAAATGAAACTCCAGCTCTGGCTTGAATGAATGACTGTCTTGAAACAACACTTTTTTTTTTCCTGGCTGTCTTCTCAGTAGAACGTGGGTGAAATTGAAATGGGAGGTAAAGAAAGAGGAGACGAGTCCTGAGAGAAGCAGAGAGCGAGGGTGGAGGAAGAGGAGGCAGCCAGACAAAGAGAGAGCTGCGCACACACTAAAACATTTCACACACACTTTAACTTCTCCATTTTTTTTCTTCTTTACGTGATGCTGTCAGGAGACGGCAGAGAGAGAGAGAGAGAGAGACAGAGAGAGAGAGAGAGAGAGGTGAGAGGGAGAGTTTTTCTCCTTAGTGATTCAGAGTGAGCTCGCACAGAAAGCCTCACATCTTTCGCATTGAGGAGTGATGGATGACGCTCTTTAACTCGGACCAAATGACATCTGGGTGTCTCTGCACACGCGCACGCACGCATGCACACTGGGAGAGCCCGTCTCCCCTTCAAACGGCCTCATTTTTAGGATGACATTAACAGCAAAGTTATCCAGGATTTAAAGCTACAATCACAAACAAATGAACATGATAGAGAAAGAAAACGAATGAACCTCAGCTGATATCAACGACCATTACACAGCAGCATACTCTGTGCAGGTATGAAACAGATGAAGCCTCGAGAATACAATAATTCCATGTTGCTGTATGCTGTATGTAGAAAGATGAAGAAGCTACTGGAGTAGGACTCGCCTTTATTTGACTCTGGTTGTTTCACGCAGCGTGTTCGGTATCTGGCAGAGCTTGGCGTGCCCTGCTCAAGAACACATATGATCCAGAAGGAACACCGAGAGAAGAAAGAATGTACCGTGATCTCTCGTAGTGTTCTTACATTGGCTCACGTTTACTTGAGATTTAAACCGAAGAAGCACATATGTGTGCTATGCCCTCATTAGGCACGTCTGCTGGTTGTTTTTATTGGATTTTTTTTTCATGGAGTTGCTTCGTAGTTTTACCTGCCTGTTGCATCTTTCTTATTCCTTGTATTTGCATTCATACTATTGTGTTACTTTTTTTTTGCCTGACTGTTGATATTCATTCTGTTATTGTCCTGACTCCCTTCTTTCGCTTCGACTATCAAAGCACTTTGTAAACATTTCTTTTTCATGGCGCTGTACAAATAAAGTTAGCATTACAAAAGGGGCGTAAAGATTAATCATGAAATCGTGAAAAATCGACTCATAGGTGTCAAGCTTCATATGTACTATAGTCACGAGTAGGCCTGGGTGATAAAACGGTAATTATGGCGATCTCATTTTTCTCAGGTCCAGTCCTAGTCACGAGTATACGTACATGTTTGCTGGTTGTCTTGTACAAGGCGCCAATATCTTGATGTAAGGATTGTGTGACATGTCAGTAGAGGATGTGAATGGGAAAACATTCAATATTAATAAAAAAAGGACTTTAACTGAAAAAGTGGGCAGTCACTATTGACCTCTATTATAAATGTAAAATAATTTAGAAAACAGGAAGAATCCTCTATTTAATTAAAAAACCATGATAGATATTGATGACGGTTTCGGTTAAACGAGTTCTCATACTCATGAGCTGTAATAAAAGAGTCTTTCTGCCCAAACAATGTCAGTACATGTAGTACTACACTGTGCTGAACTATACTTCCCAAGGTTGTTTAGGTGCCAAATCAGCCTGCAACCCGCACCACTCAGGGATGACAACGTCATTCAGAGTGCAGACAGGTGGCATTGAACAAAGTGGGATTAAAGTAACAAGGCCTGTAAGTGTGACGGAGAGTGTGGCCGTGAACGATGAAAGTGACATTTAATTTAAAAAACTGTCAACACTTTCATAGAATTAAGTCAAAGGATTTGAATAATTCAACAATTACAGTCTTTTCTTCAAGATATTTGTATCAAAATTAAAATCAGTCAGACAAACTTTATCATCAACTTAAAGTTCTGGTTAGATAAACTTTGTTGTTGAATAACTAACCAGCTCTGTCTTTCTTAGATTAAGTTAAGCTTACTCAACTCTCAAACAAATGTGTGATATATATATATATATATATATATATATATATATATATATACACACACACACATATATATGTATGTATGATCTAAACTCTGTCCCACAGCATCAACTAAATTAAGATCCATAACACTCTTCTCCTGATGTTATTTCAGTTATTCATGAAAAGCCATCTAACAGATTCATGTCCCTAACTCGAGGTTTGTTTAAATGACATACAAGTAGTGTCGAAAGAAAAACGGCCGATGACCTTGGACTTCTGGCACAGTTCAGAGACCCATGTGAGTGAGCTGTTTGTTATGTCCCTCGTTTATACTCAGCCACAGATGTGTTTGTTTCCCTTGGTCCAACAGTCAGAGGGGCTTTTCTCCTTTCATTTATGAACTGTAAATGCTTAGATAAAGAATAAACATAAAAAGTCCACTTTGTCTTTGGCTGCATAAAAACAATTAAAGGCATAAATTAGGCTCATATTAAATACCTTTCATTCCTGCACTCTGGGATTATCTGTAGAAAAGCAGGCATTCCCTCGCAGCCATTAGATTATGCAAGTCAATAATAAAATAGAGACAATTGTGCTGTGCTCCACATTCTGCATTTCAACTTAGCTGAGCAGGATAAGTGATAAGCTCAGCTGCTAAATGTTACATCATTACTTGGACTCGTTTTTGGGTTTTTTTCCGTAAAGAAGTGGGCTGATTAAAGATGCTCTTCTGGCACATGCAACGCGCACACAAACACACACACACACGCACACACACACACCTCACCAGTCCCAGGAAGACAAGAGCAGCGCTGTAGACAGAGGAGGAAGGCACATTCCTGCTGTTAATCAAGTCATCTGATCTGACCAGCCAGTCATGTGTTGGAGCTGAGTTAGAGGCTCTGCATGCTTTAGGCTAGCTCGCTCGATTCTGCTGTTTATCAGCATTCAGCCATGTCTTCAAACTGCTTTTTTAATCATTTGAAGAACTCATATTGTCTCTGAAAGACGCAAAAGTTGCAGTTGCACTGGTTTTGGGTCCAGTTATATTAAGATTAGACACTTTCATTTATGATGTGGAAAACTGTTTATGGCTGCACCACAAACAACCGAGCTTACAGATAATTTTGGGCTGTACTTCCGTGTGTTGTCAATTACATTGAGTTTGGCAGTTTGATTCAAAGCTTTAACAATTTGTTCCTCTTTTTTCAGTTTGGTGCCACGATCTACTGAGCTTCATGGGTCTCATGTTTTACACATAGAAGGCCCATTTGTCAGTTTGCTATGAGCACCGGCTATCAGCCAGACCTTTACAGAGTTTCCATCAGGTACTGTCTTGATGCTAACATTGGCAACAATGTGGCCTGTAGTTCAAAGTGCTTTAACTTGATAATGTTTCATTCAGTGTTTATACAGAGTTTAATCAGCTGTTGTGTTTTTTTAAAGAGGCAACAACCTCTATAACTAAAGAGAACTCAAGGATTGATGAAATGAACGATGAAGGCGATCTAACCATGAAACAAGTTCAGCACCAAAACAATGCAAGAGTCAGAGAATCACAAGTTTCTAAGTTGAAGCAGCAGCATTCTGTGACTTTATTGATGGGTTGGTTTTAATCACTGGGTCCATTTCAACGATTCTGGTCTTCAAAAACAACTCACAGTGGGATGATGTGCCTTTGCCAGAATGAAGTGAGTAGAAGCTGCAGTTCTGTGTACAATCACACAACAACATAAACAATGTTTTCTTTCATGCAACCTTTTTTAATATCCTTTATATTTGACATTATTTTATATATTGGTAATTGCTTCTCATGTTCCCGAGGCTCTGGAACAATCTGCCCCTGAGTATAGGACAAGCTCCTACCCTTCAGGTCTTTAAGACACGCCTCAAATCTCATTTATACACTCTGGCTTTCCCAACAGTTTCATGATGAGTATTTGATATTTTGTGGCTTTGTATCTTGTATGATTGATCTTGGACGATTGTTGTATTGTGTATTGTAAAGCACAATGTTGGTTGTATTTAAAGTGCTATATAAATAAATGTGGTATGGTATGGTATGTTTTATTCAAGTACTTGTTATTTTAGCCTCGTTTTTTCTTCAAACCAATACACCAAGACAAATTCCTCGTAGATGTAAATGTACCTGGCAATGATAAAAAATATTCTGAAAAAAAATAAACAAATACAAATACTGCAGCTTAAGAGTCAAGGCGTTTATTAAGTTTGGGACTCATTCATGTCTCTGGGAAAATGCGTATTCATTGATGTAACAATTCTTATCCTACTACCACTACTAATATTTCTCTTTTTCTCTGCCTGGTGACTTTTGCTCTATTTTAGAGATTAGAGAATAAAAGTTAACAGAAAAAACATTTTAAAAATCAATTATGACTTTAGTTTAGTGTTTAAATAGCTCTCCTTTCTCAAATACTGACAGGATGAAAAATGTACTTATCATTTTGCTGACTTCAATCATCCCTGTCAGTGAATTGTGAAGCTCCCATTCTTTATCATTGGGCTGGCTGGGTAAAAATAGCTATCCAGGAGAGGACGGTGCAAAATCAAGTTTTGCATTCTGGAGCGAAGGTCGACAGTTTAATTGGAAGTGCAAATTGCGTTCACATGTATCCCCACAGTGGATTGAGCCACGGGTAAAGTGAGTGTGCACACTGACAGCGTGAGTGCATCTAAAAAGGAGCAAGAGGGAAAGCAACAAAGGAGTAGAGGAGGGGTGTTAGCAGCTTTCCTTTTCAGTTCATATCTAGTTTACAGTCACACATGTATCTGAGCTACACTTAATATCACTCATGTGCCGTTTTCTCTTCAAAACCTTCAACACAAACCAGGATGCTCCCCCCCTGCCTGCTACTGAATCAGCTAAGCTAAAGCTGCCATTTCTTTTTTTATTAAGACAGAGTAAATATTGACTTGATGACGGCAGCTCTCAACAGTTGGAGTGAAAGTAAGCAGCTTCCTCCCCGTTCTCTCTTGCGCTTCATCTCTCTCTATATTTCTCTCTGCGAGTCTGCAGAGAATACCCCTGTCATTATATTCACCCTGGAGCCACACTTACCCTTGTAGTGAAGACACACTCATCATTGATCTCTCTCTCTCTCTCGTTCAGCCTCCAACACTGTTCTAGCAGATTTATCTACAACATCTGGAACAGTGACGCTGATGTTGAGTTTTGATCAGTTATGTGATATTTGAAGCTGACACTGAGGGAGTGGTGTTGAGTTATATCAGGCTCGAGAGCAAAGGGCGATGCTGGGATTAACCGAGCCTTTGAAAAGTGGATAAGACCGACAAGAGTGAGCATCCATGATCCCAAAGTGATTCGTTGAGTATGTGAGAAGGATTCCTTGCCAAGTGGTCACCCTGTGACCTCATTTGACAGACTTGATACAAAATCACGTTTTACTTTGATTACAGAAAAGGAACAAAGCCTAAATCCAAACCAGGATGATTTCACTGGAAATACAGTAGAGCTTATTTCTAACAATGACTAGTTAGGGCACGTTAATGCGTTTGGTTTAAATCTTTTACCTTTTACTGGATTCGTGGATTATTATGATCAGGAGAGTTTAGCTTTAAAATGGTAAGTTGAAAGACCGTTGTTTGTTTGCAGGTGGTGGTCAAGGTAACCTCCTCACAGTGAGGAGGTTCCTGGTTTGAATCCCTGTTGACAGGGCTTCTGTGCAGGTTATTCATATTAATGTCTGGGTTTACTCTGGGTACTTTGGCTGCCCTCCACAGTCCAAAGACTTTGGTTAAATGGTGACTTTACATTGCCTGTAGGTCTAAGTGTAGCAGATGGTGTTCGTTTATATATATATATATATATATATATATATATATATATATATATATATATATATATATATATATATATATATATAGAGAGAGAGAGAGAGAGAGAGAGAGAGAGAGAGAGAGAGAGAGAGAGAGAGAGAGAGAGAGAGAGAGAGAGAGTATGGCTCAAGATGTTTCCTGAAGTTTTAGGATGAATATTTGGAAGAACGAACTATTCTGGACTTTTCATTTGATTTGATTTTTATGTAAGCCTTGACAATCACTTAGAATTGAGAGTCACTGTCACTGAGAAGTATCAATTGAGAAGAATCATTGAGGTGTTTGAGAATGATTTTGAGGTTTCCGTCGTTTACAAAAATGTTGAGATATAGAAAAAAAACAAACAAACAAACAATCAAACAACAAAGACATGATTCTACGTAAAAACAATTGCACGTTGTGTATACGTGATTTCAGATCATTGTTTTAATTTGTCCAAGAGAAACAAGAGTGTCAATGTTGAGAGTTTGTCGTAAATGATTTCACCTTTTTGGAGCAAAAAAACCCCAAAACATTTTAATGTCACAGATGTTCTGATTGGATGACCACGCGAGGATCGGGCTGCATGAGAGCCACAGATCATTCGCTTCACAAAGAGGAAGAAATGTTTTGCCTTGAATAGGAAACATTAAGAGAAAATCCTTATTTTCTAAACTTTGGTTAAGGCTCAGATTGTATTTATGTTGAACAACAAAAGAGTATTTGAGGAATATTACTACTGTCTTCAAAAATATAAGGATTGATTTTTAACAATCATCCGTACTTAAGTGTCATCACATGTTATAATGTAATGACAGCGACTAAATGAGAGCCATTAAACTAGGACAGATGACTCAATGGATTCACTTCATGCATAACCACATCTTGGAGCAATGTCAGCCATTTAAGTTTTATGATTGAAGTGGAAATTTGCAGGTCAGGGGGGTGGCTTTGTGGTATTCTGCTGGTACACGTGTTCCCGACATGAGTGTCTGCGTTCAGGCTGCAGGGAAAACACACAGCTATGTGCAACACACACTCTATCGTCTTCACCGTCATTTCACTTGGAGTTCAGGCTCGTTTAATAGGCGTGCTCGTCGCAGATTTTTGACTTTAAGGGACAATTTTACCAGCACGAGAAACAGACAGCCTTCAGCAGGGTCACTGGGGTAACGATCGGGTTCAGCGATATCACTGAATCGTATTATACTTCAATTCATTTCTATACTTTTAAATCTTTTCTGCTTCATTTGCTCTACATTTTTTACTTCTGACATATTTTTTTTATCAAAAAGAAAAAAGAGATCACACCTTTTTGAATTTTCAATTTAAACATCTGTGATGTGTAACTTTAAAGTTTGCAACAATAAAGGGTTGCAGCTCTGAAGGAAGCATGTCTCATTATAATCATTAGGACCTGCAGTTTCATTAAAACGCACGCGCAAAAATCATCAAGTGTGATTTTTTAGTTTCAATAAGGAAGACTGAGCTGCAAGATGCACTGAGACACAGCTATGGCTAAAAAATGTCATGCATGTAGGTGAAAGAAACCTCTTAAGGGAGGCTTTTCTAAGCGCGCCACTGAGCCCTTAGGCCACGCCCACTCACTGCACCCACATGAATAGTTTTACTATCCCACTGGGATGATGTTTATGACTTTTTGTGTATTTGTTAAGCAATTTATAACCCCTCAATTAACTACTTTCCTGTATGATGGCGAACAACACAGCAGCTTTTGACGCAGGCCTTTGAGCTTCAAATGGTAGTATGGTCAAGGTGTGAAGATGGTCAACAGCGATTTTGAGGGAGATATGAGCAACCGCTTTGCATTGGCTAGTGCAAATGAAATAGTGTTCAGGTTGAAGCTGACTTTCAGAATTACTAGCTACTTCTGTTCTCTTCCATAAGAACAATTAGCTTAGCAATTTTTTTTCTTCTTTTTTTTTGGGGGGGGGGGCTTTATTCAGATACCATAGAAGATAGTGAGAGAGAGAGAGAGTGGGGAATGACATGCAGGTAAAGTCCTGCACATCGGACTTCAGCCACCCACTTCGAGGATGATAGCCTCCGTACATCAGACACAATAAAACCACTAGGCCATCTGCACCCCTTAAAGATTTAGTATTTTCAAAACAAACCTGATTCATTTACGGCAATCGATCATAGATATTTATATTTCTAAAGAGGGTTTTCTTACAACATCAACAATGTTCACATGATTTGAATGTGACTTATAGAGTTTACATGATCTTATTACATTTTTGATTTTTCAATAGAAGGTGCTATATCATCTTTTCCTCTCCTCAGCATGCTACTGCAAAGTGCAGTCATTTAAAAAAAAAAAAAAGTAATTCATACAAAATGTATCAGCTCCAGGCAAACCAAGAAGCAGATAGGCAATTTGAAAAGCCAGCAGGATAATCTTAGGTATACAGAATGTGTATGATCTGAGAAAGAATGATGAACCTGTGAATAAAGTATGAAACTTCACGTTGAAACTTGGGATATGAACGCCTTTTATGATACATGTATGTCACTACAGACACCATGCTTGTAAAACAAACAGCGATAATGCTGTTCTAGCTTTAACACTGGAGTGAGCCACATGATTTAACTTCAAGGCTTCTTTAAGATAGACAAACATATCTGCCTCCAAACAGTATCATATGTGGTGGTATTTTCCCATTTATCAAAATGTATTGTGCTTAAAGGTCCCATGTTATGTTAATGTATCTATTTTATGTGTCTACTAAAGTACGTTCACAATTGCTAATGTTGGAAAAAAGTGTCTGTTTTCATGTATTGCCCTTTCATACAGTTTCCCCGGCCTTTGAACGGGTACATACGATGAATTAAAATGTATAACTCTACATTCTATTAAAAATAAAGCTTTAAGAATCTAGAAATGAAGCCGCAGACAGCCTGCATGCTACATCACATCATGAATACAGATGACATTAATACAGAACATATTAAAGAGAGAAATCACCTCTCAGTCCCTTTAAAAAAAAAAATTCCTGAGCATGAGGGAAGCACTCAGCAGCATCCACGCAAAATGCTTGTCAATGCTCATGTGCTCTTCATCTCGTAGTAAAAATGTGATGTCAAAATGTTTCCATCTCTTGATGCTTCGTGTTTGCAATACTGAATAATTTAAAGAAGAGCATCTGTTTATGAAAGCAACTACACCGTGTATAAAAAGGTAAAGTATGAGACGGCTGGATGGCTGTGCTTAATAATAAGTAGCAGGACGATCCTCCCCATTCCTCACCTGCTTGAAGCAGATTATTTTTCGAGCCTCAGCCTCTTTTTTTTTTTTTGTGCGTTAAATTACACTGACGCATCCAAATAGATTACATCACTTTTCAGGTAAGCCTGTGGGCTGGATGAGGCCATATGTTTCATACACATTATGCATACACTTTAATTAATTTACTTAATGCAGTCTAAGCTATTAATATGCAAGCATGAACCGGGTGCTCTGGAAATTGGAAGCTAAAAATGAAGAGGCAAAAGGAACAGAGCATTTCCATCACTCGCTCCCAGATGGTGTTAGCCAGCAGTGTGGTTGGAGAGAAGCTAACGAGGACTGAGTGAATGTAACCTAGTCAAAAACACGATCAAAACTCACCAGCTCAGCATCAACGAGGCTCAGCGGGAGAAGCTCATGTCTTTGCCTGCAGAGACAAAAAAGGACATAGAGAAGGAAGGAAGAGAATTTCATGAATCACAATGGCATGAATGTGGACTTATTTGGTTGAAGGTCTAAAATCCTGCTATGCAATATAAAAGGGCAGGAGCGGAGGCAAACCACACAGAGGGATGAGCACAAACCGCTTCTTCCCTGCCAAGAAAAACGCAAAGTAAATCACTATATCGACAAACTGCTTCATGCAAGCCTTTGACTAAAGGGGCAGACATATCCAGGGCTGTGATTCAACATTCTCCCTCAATACACGTCTGTCAGTTTGTGTGCCAGGCTGCTTCTCTGTTAACCTATCGCTGCATCTGGCTGCCTGTCTGTCACTTCCACGTTCAAAAAGATCTCACCATCAGGCTTTAAAACATCCCTGAGGATGAGTGACAGGTTGTTCAGGCTGCTGTGGGAAGAAAACTGCATCGTGATAAAAAAATAAATAAATAAAAAAACCCTCATCATCTCCATCAAAACAGTGTGATGGAGCTGCAGACAGCACGCGTCCCAAGACCAGACTATTGTAATTATAAAAAGAAGCAGCGCAAATAAAGAAAGATAGGAAACGAATGAGGTGGCACGACAGTAATCATTGAAAGAAAAAAAAAGAAAAAGAAATGGTGATGTGAACTAAACTGGCATTGCAGGGAGATGGACTTCAAGGGAAACCTAAGAAGGATAAATCTCTATTTTCAGAGCAGTTCCATCTGTAAGTGGAAGTGAAAACATACAAACAGAGAGAAACAGGTTTCCCAAATAGCTTCCCATAGAAGTGCAACATTTGATATGTGATATACTTGATAGCCTCATCAACATAACACTATATGTCTGCAACACAGTCTGTGAAGAAACATGGACTTAATGTCAGA
The DNA here is from genome assembly GCF_947650265.1 of Symphodus melops. NCBI lineage: Eukaryota > Metazoa > Chordata > Actinopteri > Labriformes > Labridae > Symphodus > Symphodus melops. Next base: position 15,107,669 of record NC_136691.1, read on the forward strand.
CGTGTACGTGCCAGGACTTGGATATACTGTTCAACCATCTCAGTTATTCGCTATATGTTCCTCAAAGAGCCAAAATCTCGCTTTTCTGTCGACCTTTCTCTGACTCAGAGGAAAATATTGGGATTGTGCCTGCTTGAACGCACACAAAGTTTAAACGAACACCGGAACGTCGCTCAAATCTATCCAATTCCAAACAGTAAATTGAATTGCACTCCCGCTGTCTGTATCTCACACAGAGCACACGGCCATGCTCTGCATTTCAATCCATGCTATTTTTTTTACTTCACTTAGTAAAGGAAAAAAAAAAAAAAAAAAGCAGAGAGCAGGCAACACAAGTTAAGAGTTGCTTTCAGAAATACCCAGGAAACTCTCAAAATTGGGACAGTCGGCACTCACCAAATAGACAAAATTCTCCTGAGAATAATACAGCACATCAGTGCTGGCAAAATTTAATTTAAGATGTAATAAAGGTTGTTCAGCAGCTTGATAATAGAAGGTCAATCATGGGTTGCAAAGGATGATTTTTGTTTTTTTCATGTATTTTTTTTATGATGGGCCAAAATCCTGGTCAAAATAAGTGCAGTAGAAAAACAGCGAGGGTTTCCATTAAAGACTTAAATATGTAGTTTTCCTGTTATGAAAATGAAGGCAACATGACAGCAGTGTACTACGCTGCATCTCCAGAGTGTAATTAAATATTTCCATGAAAGGTACTGACCAAGCAAAATTCTAGATGAGTGTCATCTGGTTAAAAGAAGAACACAATAAACACACCTGCATGCCCTCAGTTAGCCTTTAAGCTTCTTAGTCCCCCTCGATTCATCAAAATGCTTCACAGTCCGGCTTTAAGCCACAGGTAAGGGATTGTCGCTGTGTGAGGGGAGGGTGATGTTTGCCTCCATAATCACTAGAGAAGCGTCTCCGTGCCAGTGTCAATAAGCACAGAGCACAATTTGTTTTTTTTTCTTTTCTTTACATAATAGTTGTGATCTTTCATTAGCAGCAGAGGAAAAGTTTGCAAATGGAGAGGTGGGGATAAACCTTTTGTGCTTTTCCAGTAAAAGTCACAGGAGGTCAAATTAGATGACATCTTTGCTTATTCAGAATAATTGTTCCTTTGCAAATATAAGGCTCCTAACCTGTAAGTAAAAACCCCTTTCAGTGCGAGCAGAAGCACAGATGATGCAACAAGCCTCTCATGGTCCCACGTAAACACATCAATCAATTAACCTTTTTCAGGCTGCCAATCAGAAAGCTTCCATTAAATCCTACATGACAGGCTATTTGCACCGCAAATAAGCATATGGGGATTTGAACTGAACAAATAGCACTGTCTTCCTTTTGGGTGTGTGCGATAAAACAGGTTTTTTTTTTTCTTGTTTGTTTGTTTTTTAAAAAAGGAACCACCTGACTGACTCTGTCAACCTCTGTATAGTTGACATTTAAACTGTCAGAAAAGACTGACACCTTCTTTTAAACATACCCTAAAAAAAAAAAAAAAGATTAGAAGCTGCAGAAAGTGCACAGTGATGTTCAACCTCGAGTCAATGTCACCGCTTCAAGACTAAAATGTGTAGTCCTCAATAACTTTCATGACAGAGGATTATATATTCCCTTAAAAGAGATCAAATATTAACAGACATGTTGGTGATTATAAGAACTATACATTCGATACTGTCAAATGTACATATCCATTGCTTGCACTGAATTTGTGAAAATAATATTTGATATTGAATAAAGACTTAAAGGCACTGTTTCTGTTCTTTACTTGTACTTTGCTCTGACAGGGACTCAATGACACCTTGCAGTCTGAGATGTATGCATGCACGGCAGCTGCAGCACACACACATTCAACGTGCTGCCTTCCAGTCTGTGCGGCATCAGTCTTTGAATGCACCAATTCAACAGATTAAATCAACATTACATATAGAACAAAAATTGCTTAGGTAAACAGGATGCAAATACTAAAGGTGAAAACCCACAATGTAAACACGACTGTGTACATATTAGAGATGAGAAGACATGCTAGTCCGGTTTGTCGGGTGACTTTTATGGTTACTGTGCAGCTGTGTGCAGAGTGCCTGTCATCTGTCCCGCTACAGCTAGCTCCCAAGGCTAACCTCAGAGACGCTGGAAACACCAATAACCGATGCGTTTTATCAAGTTTTTTTAATCCACAGAGGCTCTCCTTTGTATCCAATTTACCTAAAAACGAAGCTATCACGTCCAGCAAGGCGAGAGCAAATGCAATACCAAATTGCTAAAAGCTCATTTTAATGTGTCTTGCTAACAAGCTAGCAAAGGCTCCAGTCTCCAGTAGTTGTGTGTGTGACAGAGAGAGACAGAGAGAGACAGGCAGGGAGAGGATGTGCGATGTCTGAATGATGCGAGCAGGATTTTGACTGAAGCTAACGTGATGGGAGTTTAAATGAAAGGTCCTGTCTCAGCAGCAGCCGTGACCATTTTTAAATAACGTTACATAGAGAGCAGTCTAGACTATTTCAAAAGGAGTCATCTGCACAATACTTCTGAATAAATCCTCAGCAGCAATGCGAGAGACATTTCGGACGCAGCCTTACAGTGTGTTTGATTCTTACGTGATTTCGGTGTTTGGTTGCGGCTCGGGACGGGTTTTAATCCAGCGGCGAAAAAAAAGAAAAGATGCTCTGCAGAGTCAGGGTCCGTGTTTTCTTTCTGTCTGCGTCCCGTCTCCCTCTGACTCTCTGCCGTGTCTCTGTGCTGTCGGAGTGTCCCGGTGCTCTTGTACCACTCGCCCTCCAGTGGAGACTGAGCGGCCCTGATGCGCTTTGATCAGGAACCCCTCTTCAGCAGCGCGCGCTCCCTCTAAAACGTGCCTGCGCGTGAGTGACTGACGAAAAGCATGTACGCGTGCACGACAGTGAATGACTGTACCTATCTACTAGGGTTGACAGAGTGAGTCATCCAGCAGAACTAGACCCAGCTCCTCCCTGCTTTTCTAACAGCTGACTACTGTAGTCGCCATGCGTTGAAAAAGACAAACACGGCCTCCCCCTCCTCCCTCTGCAGCCTAAAGCCACAGTAATACTGCTCTGTGTTTCCACTACAGGCTACTGTACAGTCTGCATGTCTCTGACTGTATTTCTAAGTACGGCCCCACTGAATGAGTAGACTATTCGTTTTTGCAAATATGCGACAGACAGAGTTTACCCATCTTTGTAGGTTGACACAAGTCTTTGTACCTTATTTTAGTCGAATCGTATTTCTATTGTTTTCATTTCTAATCCTTAAGGCTGTATTGATACCTATTTTCTTTAAAAAACATATTGAAAATATGATTTCTCTAGATGATTTTTCCACCACTGAGTAGCACTTTGTATTGGATTATAATTGATGTTGAAAAGTACTCTCTATATAATGGACAACACCATATTACAGTATTATCAGTTTTTATCGCAATACTTCTGCCATTGATTAATATGGTCTATGATTCTATGATTGATTTCCAAGGTTTGCTGTTAAAACAGGATGAGGAGAACAAACAAATGAGGAAGCCAGAAATGGTGCCTAATGGGTGCTTTAGAGAAATAAAATGCAACTTTTTTGGAAATTGGAGAGGCACTAATCAACAGTGGTCTGTTCCAACAATGAAGTTCTGCATGTCATGTTCACAATAGATGCATGTTGGGAACAGAGCTCAGACATTCCTGCATTTGTCATTATGCACAGCAACTGTGCAGTTCATTATTCCCTCCCTGCCCCTGTATATGAATGTCAGTGCTCACACAGGCTTTGTTTTCATAATCTGCAGTCTCCACAGCAACCCAAAGTAAGCTTGATGACATCAGAAGGGTTATTTTGGGAACAAACTGATCCTCATTTTTGAAATCGATGGAGTACCCTGTGCAAGTCAATAATTCTTTGATTATTAGGTAGCAATCCGTGACAAGAAAGACACAACTAGAATAAACCTGCTGTAAAATTAGAAGGAAAGTCCCTCTGATACAGGGCATGCTCCTACATTTATACCGTTATGAAGAAGAGAAAGATGTGGAGAGGGATGAGGGGAGTCCTTCAAAGCAAGGTCACAGTGCTTTTTCTCATCCTTCTTGAGAGGACATTGTAGGTCATGGTTTTATAGATACTAGAATTAGAATCAATTCAGAATAGATAGAAGGAAAATAAGAATTACTTCAGGCTTACAGCTTGGGTTTTGTTTTAAGACTGGATTAGGTTTAAATATTCAATGCACAGTGCAGAGGGCTGGGATTAGATTTAAGACCGAGGACTGAAAGGAGTCTGTTATCATTTTTAAGTAGTACTATGGCATGTCTGTTAACGTGTCTGTGTGTCCGTGTGGCTTCTTACTGTACCTTCCAAGCAGCACCCTGTGGTCCTCTCCTCTTCTGCTGTCCTGTAGTGTCTCATTAAAACCCAGTTACAGGACACCTCCTCCTTGCCCTCCTCTTCAAACTCGCAGCAGATGGACAGACACAGGGTGATAATATTCCTGGGAGTTTGGGAGGGCTTCACTGTTTATATAACCCAGAGATTCTTATTAAAAAGCCGCCCTCCTTCCATCCTGAACTCTGGGTTAATGAGCTCACTTCCTAGTTGCCGGTATGCATGGAGGCCTCTGTCACAGTGGTTGTTATGGGGGACTGGCCTGTCTTATCTTCTGTTGTCTATTGGGATTCTGCTGAGAAGCTGAGATTGGAAAGGACAGAGTTTATGCAGTCCGGAAAACACACACGCACATGCACACACGCACAACACATAGCTGAAAAATCACACTCTACAGCACAAGCTTGAAGGTTATGGTAAACATGCACCAAGCCAAAAACACTCACACAATGAGTAACAGGTTTGTGTTGAAGATTCAAAATGTGTTAACACTGTCAACGTTAAAGCAAAGAAGGCACACAGTAATATTCCCATCCACAGTAAAATGACACTCAATGAAAAAGGTAACCCGAATAAGGTGATTCAGTTAACTTTTCAGGAACAAGATGAACAAAACAAACACGCCCAATGACATTTACGCGCATGCACAATTTCCCCTGTACTCTCCACACACAAGTGGTCATGCATCGTCAGGCTCAAGTCCTAATTGTGTGTTTGCATAGCGACAGACATCCAAGCTAATTTGCATGACCCATATAAGTGCTTTTCAGTCTTCAAGGTGGCTACCATTGATCCAATCATGAAAGTGATCAAATACATGTTCCTCTTTGGGCTATTTGAAACATCCTGTTACCAAGGTGATCATAGGAAGTAGGTCAACAAAGCTTCCTCCACTAAACTCGAACACGAAGAGGGACATAAGTACATACCATACACACACTTTCCACCACTGTACATACATGTCCCGTCGCCACAAGGATGCTGCCACACACACCTTCATGCAGTCTGTTTTCTTGTAATGCAGTAACACACTTTAGTTGCACACAAGCAATCCTCTTCAGGTGTAAAGCAACAACAACAACAACATTGAAATCTCTACTTTCAGTAAATTTAAAAAAAAAAAAGTCATGATAAGACAAAAACAAGGGACAAACATAACCCAATTAAGGACTGAATAAAACAAAAGTTAAGAAATTTCACATGCTGACAAATTCTTTGTTAATCAAACACAACTAATTAATTGATAAAACAGTAAAGAGTGTAAAAGTGACATGTAATGTCAAGTTAATTAAATCAAAGAACATAAACATACAAGATGTCAAATAAAAGGGGTGGAAACATTGACAGGTCTGACTGATGACAAAACGAAAGACACACAAGTCAACTCCGGCAGAGTACAATAATAGCCACATTTATTTAATTACAGGCAAATTCCTGTTACACTATATTTATTCTATATCAACTTTATGTTTTATCCTTTATGTCATACATACATTTACATTTTCCAGAGTGCATACACGTAACTTGTTGAGAAAGGGAAGGGCGGTGTTAAATAAAGTTGTTCAAAACGTAAAAGAAGGAGGTCTCCCATTTCTCATGAGACACATGTCAAATACTGCTCATCACAAGCATTACTCAGTAGTGGTACTGTACTTAAAAAGTGCACACGGTCTAGTCAATATCAGCTTTATATATAATAGAATATAATGGCAATATAAACAATGATGCATTTCACACATTCAACATCAAACAAGGCAAACCTATTCAAAGGCACAGGACTCTCACATCAATATCATCTTTTGAAAAAGTAGTTTGTACTTACATATAAGGTAATCCTACACCTTTTTTTTTATCAGCTAAAATGTAAATTCACATCATATGACCCGTGACTGAAATGGCACTGGACATTTTGGAAGTCAAAAACACTTCCTTGTGGTTACTGAATGGGTACAGTTTCTTGGTAATAAAAAAAAAAAAAAAAAGAGGAAACATCTCTGCATCTCTCCAATACGTGAACGCTGGTGCTTGTCAGATAGAAATGGAGCGTTTGGGATCTGTTTAAGCTGAACTATTGTTCTGCCTTCAACAGCTTTTTTTTTTGGGTGAGAATAATGCCAGTTGGCCAACATATTTCCTGTAGTCTAAGACATCTGCTCTATGTACAGTTGAAGTGCACACACTGTCCCCTGTAACAACACAATGAACCAGTTTAGAGGAAGACCAGTTCTATAAATCTACAGCAGGATCCTCTTTTTCTGTTAATGTTCTGGTTTTATCTTTTTTAGACAGAGCGAACAAAGGCTAAGAATGCTATGTGCAATCTGTTAGCCGGGGCCGATCTACTGTTGGATCTAAAAGTCATCATCTTATACCACAGTGATGTCTCGGGTCCACACTGTTTTACAGGTTTTGTTGAAATGTTTCAGGACAAAAAAATAGATTTACATTTAATAAACATCTCTGCTACAGAGCTACTGTAACATTTACAGTTGTTCAAATACATGCAGATACTGTACAACACACTTTCCCTTCACTTCATCTCTGGACGGAAATGCCCCAAAACAATGGCAACTTTATAAAGTATAACTAGCCAAAAAAGGAATGGCAGAGCACTGCAAGTATCATACAAATGCAAATTAAGGTTAAAAAGGTATGGGTTTTAAAACAATATAGCAGCAACATATAGGCTTACTTCTGTGAGAACAAAATAGAAAACCAGCAAGCCACCAGTGCCTCTGGGTTAAAGTAAATAACTTACATAGTTATCTGGTGAGGATTTCAGTGCAAATATGTAAGGATGAGTCTAAATCTTCAAAAGATGGAAGCGTTAAAGGCTAAATATGCAGTGGTTTAGAGTAAGAGTTGCCTCTGCTTTAATGTCAGTGTTCACCAGCAGGGAATTCAAACACTTTGGCACCACACATTACTCACCACCACCCCCTCTGACAATATCATGATAGTTAAAAAATAATAAAAAAGAAAGTACTCCTTCTGTGCTATGCTTCAAGTATGTTATTTCCTGCAAACAGTTAGTGCTTAATGACACATCCTGTGGCCGTACTGAAAGAGACGACAACATAAAGGTGACATATAAATACACAAAAAGTTACTATTTACATTAGACGTTTTCCAGACAGGACTGCTCTACGCAGAGAGGACCTCTACTCACCAGTCCAGGCTCAGATTTGATCTAATCCTCCCATTGGTTACAAACAGGACCAAAGTTGGAGCAGTCTCCTCTCATCCAAGATCTGTGTTCACAATCACATCCACGAGTCAATGTCCAGTGCGAAGAAACATGCCCAGGCAAAATCTCTAAAGGGGCGTGTCGTAGACTCGTTCTGACGAGCCCTCCTCCATGTCGTCCTCGGACTGCGATGCCTTGTGGTTGAGCTTTTCTGCTGTTGAAGAGGAAACAAGGTTTCCATGGACGCCATCGTCGTTGAGTTTGGCCTTGCCGCTGTCCTGAACAAACTCTTGGATCTCCACGGGTAGCCGCCTAAATTTGTCTTGGTACTCCTGGTCCAGATCGCTCTGAAGCTGTTGAGGAAGAAAGTACACGTCAGCCAAGAAAATCTCCATTAGGAAACAAGGTGAAAGAAAATGTAATGTGTAATTTGTTGTTCGTATGTTTGATGATGTTAACAAAGAGTCTCAGAGTTTTAGATCAGGTTGTACTCACACAGCTCTCAGCTAGCTCTTCAATTAGCTTATGACAATAGCAACACATCTCTGTGGAAGTTGTGGAGATTTTACAAGTATTCATTTCCTAGGTTACACAATCTACAGCGCTGTCTTGATCAAGACTTTTAACTATCTCCAATTTCAGTTAAAGTGCTTTTGAAACATTGTTTTTTTAATGGAGAGTACCAAGGCGGGAAAGTCAAGGACTGTTCTTGAAGCATGCTTAGTTGACTTCTCAAACAATCATTCTGTATTTTGTGTTTTGGTGTTCTGCTAGTGAATTTAATTTCGACTGTATCTGCACCTTGAATTAGAGACAAAAACAGAAACATAGGAGGCAGAGGGATGCAACTTTCCTGGCCTTGAGCCCTGACATTTAGCACTGAATAGCTGTCACGATCTGTAGAGGTAGAAAGGATCCCGTCTCCCTCACGTAGGAATAAAAGTAGAAGCTGTTTTTCTCCCAGGCATAGACGCCCCCAATGATTACAGATGACATGATTGTATTCATTTCATTGTGAGCCAATAATTGCTGTAATGCTGATTTCTCTGTTTAACTACCAGGCTGGCTCCCATGGGAGAGCAGTAATTAAAAGAAAAATCGCCAAGATGGATGGTGTCAGAGTCTCATAGTTTGATACAGGCACGTCAGTGCTATGAGGGATCGTAAATACCTGAGTTCTGACAGAATTTATTCAGGATCCATATTTCGTCTGAGAGTGCTTTGATAATTGAACAGGGGCCTACTTTAGAACACCCATTTCTTACTTAAAGTTGAACAAAAAAACTCCTCACCATGGACTCACACAGGACAAATTCAAGGTTGACTATAATTGGTGGAATAAATCTGCAAACAGTTGGAGGCTCAGTCGCAATGCTGAAAGCTACAAATCATCAGGCTTAGTTCTCTTGGATGAATGAATCTCTATCCTCCAATTAGCATGGCAGACATGAACTCAAAGGAGGCAGATTGAGTCCTAAATTGTTCAAGAAATATTCACAAGCACATACAAGAACAGATGAATGGAGAGGACCACAATGAAGGTCAAGGACTGCCATCCCAATATTCAGCGCTCTCTGTACTTCAGCTGAGATTGTACATCCATTTAAGTGCTGCATGCTATAAAGCTATAACAGCACTTTAATATATTACTGATTTTGATTCAAGTAGATTATGATTAAAGTATGTATGTAAAATGACAGGGTGAGTATCAAGTCTCTCTAGCTTTTGATGATTGACTAAATTAAGTCTACAGAATATCAAAAACAGATCATTTGATGAGATTCTTTTTCTTGCTTACTTTATACTAATCACATTTTCCCTGTATCAAGCAAGCAACAACCTCTGGGTTTGAACAGTGAAGCCAAGGCAGAAGTTTAGAATCTTGTAGTTCCCGATTATCTACTTGAGGCTGCAAAAGCCCCGGGAGTCTATTTAATAATGTTTGTTTCTTGCAGCAGAAATAAGCATGTTTTCCAGCCTGGTTAAAAAGAAGTTGCTCTGAAAAGCTCATTTATTACCAGCACACATTGTACTGTGGTTGAATTATTTTTCAGTACTCGTACATTGATGATAATAAGGCAAAGAGTTATTCATCATAACGATCTGACTGACTGTGTTGTTGTGTTTGTCAAGGCCTGCCTCAGTTCTAGCTCTTTGCCTGTTACACAGTTGCCAGAAAGTAAGTTTGAAACAGCATTTCCAACATGGCCACCACCCCTGATGTGACATATCAAAGATTACGTCCATCTTATGTACTATATTTCTTTCCTGTAAAGACTCTTATATTCACCTTGACAAAGCTTTGGCTCAGCTTAATCACTGAACAAAAATAAAAATTCATACAAAAAAGTGAGTGCCGGTAATTGCATTTCTTTTTTGCTATCTCGTCAACAACAGGCTTCGGTAAGATGTATTTGCATGTTGGATAAACAGAGACAGCACAAGCTGAAGTGGAACATTTAAACTACAAGTTACAAGTTAAGTTAAAAGTTAAAATGACTAAAACAAGTTAAAATGACTAAAACGTATCTTTACATAAGCAATGCAAAAAAAATTAATAGAAAGACGACTGCACCAGGAACCAAAATAGAAAATTTCAGATAATAAAGTTCCAGTTTTGGTGAGACTCAGTTGTTAATGTTTAAATCGGTAAGCATGAAACATTTACTACTGTGATTATTGATGGATATAGACATTTTAAAAAGAAAAGAAAAATCCAGCATTTTAGATTTTTTTTAAACCTTACCTCTGTGTAAAGCTACACAAAACTAAACGTTAAATGTAACTATAGATGAATCTACAAGTCTCTTTTCCATTTTGTTATCTGTATTTACATGAAACTATTAAAACGTGCAGAATCAATCAGCCAGATGACACTAAGAGCTATTGTACATACTGCTGTGTTAGTCTGAGATACAGGAGCTCACGACTTGTGTCTTCCTAATGTTTTGAGTGGTAAAGCAAAGCCTGGCGAATTCCCCACTGAGCACAGCATCTAAAGGTGACCTTCTCTGGATATTGCCTCCATCTCTCTCTCTCTCCTTCTTTTTTCCTTCTCTCTCTCTTGAACTCAGAGCAAACATCCAGCACATCACAACCAGATGGCTAAAAATGCACCACAACTTCTCTCTCTCTCTCTCTCTCTCTCTCCCTGCTCTGCACTGCGCATGACCTACTTAGGGGTGGGAAACTGCACACCAAGTGTGTGTGTGTGTGTGTGTGTGCAGCTTGCCCTTACCCCGCCTGCTGAAGTGCAAACACCCTACTCTGATTAAAGCTGTCATTTTTCTCTCATCTGATGGCACCCGGACACATGTGAAGGAGGTGGAAGCAGGGGCAGAAGAGATGGAGCACCAGACAGCTCTCAGAAAACAAGCGTGTGCGTGTTTCACTTTGCTGTCCTGCGTGTGCGTCCTCTGCATGTAATCAACAGCTCAGAAGTGACTATCAGCGGCTTGTTTTCACCAAGCGTCCAGTTTAAGTCCGAAAAAAATCTTGAAGTGTGACAGCAAGATTCTGGGATTATAGAGAGGAGAGTAACAATGGCTCAATAGGTATCAATGGCTTTCTTCCATCAGACATCTCATCAGTTTGTCTGTGAGGAGCTTATAGGAAACACCAGTGAAATTATTTATCAGACTTTTTTTGGACCCAGTGGAGTCAATTTTGGCTCATTTTTTGCCACACTAAAGTATGGCAAACGTGGTCATCCCCAGTAACAGTTAAATATCTTTGCAATCTGTCAAGATACCGTTTACATCCATTAATCTTTTCCAATAAGTACTTCCGCAGTGTGACTGGCAAGGACAGGGGATAGATATTTGCATATTGAAAATATTTCAGAAAAAGAACACCAAACCATTGCCTGCAGGAAAAGATGCAACACATTTGGTGGTCTGTTTGCAGTCAGTTTACAAGCGGTTGAGTGAGAGAAAACTGTCCACTGTCCAGGTTGCTGTTGAAGTTATTGTCACAAGGTGTTCCTGAGATCTTATTGCCATAAAAGTAGGAACGGATGATGACTTGAGTTGGATATTATGATGTTTGGGAGTTGTTTCAGTTTAGTCTTTAATAAAAAAAAAAGTTTATAAAATTGTTTCATAACAAGCATATTATTGTTATTATATTTATTGATTATATGACATTATTGTCACATTATATATTATTATATGAATTTTATAACTCTAGTCGAAAAAGTTGTTTTTATGAGATCACAGTGACAATGACCTTCAACTCATTAAGACCAAGAGGATGTTTGTGCCGATGATCTACCGTCAAGGCATCCTTATCATGTCTCAGTCAAAAACAGTATGAGTCAGAAGAAAAGAAGTCCACAGCCACGTTTTTCACTGGAGAGGAGGCTCAACAAATGGACTTATAATGGGTTCAGCTTCGAGGTTTTGAACTCTACGGTCCTCGTCTGATTGGAAACAAGAGATGTTTTAAGACAGACTGACTTGAAAGAATAGAATAGTATTCATGTGTTATTTTTGTATTCACTCTGAGTGTGTTTACTGTGTACTGTGAGTGAATGTTTGCGTTTACTGTGTGTGCTTTGTGTGTTGACTTACAGAGTGTATATATATATATATATTTTTATACGTGAGAGCAAATGTAGTCGAGTTTCTGTTTGTACACCAACCAGTTGCAGTTAAGCAGTCCATTTTAGAATCGGTCTCTCTCCTCTGAAGACCTATCATCTGTCAACAAACCAGAAACACACACACAGACACACACACACACACACACACACACACACACACACAAACACACACACTTCTGCCTTTCTTAAAATACAGCTCTCAGTGACCTTCTTCACCAGCTGTCCTCGTTTTGTAAAGCTATCAAGGGAAGCAGAGAAGGCCTCCATAGAGCCAAATTAATTCTTTGCTTTGAGCCGTGACATAACGCCTGCTACGGCACAAAAAAAAAAAAAAAAAAAAGCCTTCAGCACCACGAATAACCGCTCTGCATCTACGGTATGTAGCTTGGCCTCCGTTTGGATGAAATGTGTGCTTTTGTGCCTCTTTTCATTTTTGATTTGTTTTCTTCATTACAGACAACTTGAATGATCCAACATCTCTGACATGTTGTGTGTGGTGTGTTTTAGTGTGCAGCATGACCTTGACATATGCTGCATATTCAAACGCAGCCCAATCAGGCTAAATCTATCATGTCGCGTCCAAGAGACGAGACAAGGTCACCACCCTGTCAGCATCACAGGGCTTTTGGAAGAGAAAGGAGCACCGCTGTGTATCAAAGGTTAGCTGTGCACGTGCGTCTGTGTGTGTATGTGTGTGTGTGTGTGTTGGTGGGGAGTGAGCTACAGGGAGAGAGAGCGACATTCCTTCATTTACATTTTTCACCCTCCGCTTTGGTCAAAAGTATGAAATGAATTGTGGCAACCAAATGCAAAGAAAAGAGTACAAAAAGAGACAGTCTGAGCATACTCTGCATGCACCTTGTGTGTGTGTGTAGGTGTGTGCGTGTGCGTATGTGTGTGTGTGTTTGTAAAACCCTTTTCTAACTCCTCTCTCATAATTCATCTGTTGCACTGCAGGAGTTTTTCAAGGTCCAGGAATATGAAAACACTTCTTGCATACCTCCACCGTTCGTGTGCGTAATGGCTGTTTCCCTAAAAGGATTGGTTCAAAAAGAAAGGTTAGCCTTGAAATTTGCTTTGTGGTATATTGAGATGTTTTATCCAGAGAGAGTGGATTATATAATGAAGGTGGTACATGTAGCATTTGAACTCTTTTTTGGACCATGATATGAAAATAGATGATGGATGGATAGAAGATTGCTTTTGAAGCAGTCTGCTTATATTTAACAATATCTATTTTTTTTTAATTATTATTATTTTGGCATAACCCCTTAAATGATTGAAATTTCCAGCTTCTGCCATTTTGCACAACCAGTAGAGGAACATAACATTAATGTAGATATGTGTCTTAAAACACAATGAATTCTCTCTTTTTTGGGTTACATTAACTTCAGTGAGATAAATCTCCCTCCATTTCAGCTAAATCCTCTTTGACTTTCTACTGGCTGGTTGCTTACATTGTTTGTCTGCATTTTGGACCAGAGCAGGCAGTGTACAGGTGGTGTCTCTGATCTTTTAGCTGAAAACATGAGGAGAGCTGCAGTAGAAAAAAAAATTACCATATGAGCTGATAGACACACACACACACACACACACACACACACACACACACACACACACACACACACACACACACACACACACACACACACACACAAAAACAAACAAAAAAACCCGAGAGGTAAAGTGGAGTAGATGGTTGTTTCTCAGTGACTTTGCCATTTTGGGGAGGAAATCCTTCTCCATTAACAAAGAGCTGCTCGACTAATTTTTCATATTCAAATATTGTTGCGTGACTTCTGTTCGTCTTGCGAAGACAAAATCCTTGTTTTTCTTCCTTACTATCAAAGCAAAGAGAAGAAACATACATGATATTATTCTTCATGTTTCTGAAGTTCCAGTATCTTCTATTGTATCATCCTACTTCTGTGGAGCGCTCCAGCAAATTTCTTGGACTATAAAGTTTGGTGGCACAAAATCAAACACAGTTAAGAATATTAGTGAGAAAATGATCTGCTAAAGACAAATGGATTCATGCCAATTAAACTTCATTTTTGGTACAAATTCTACATTTAAAGAGGAATGTTCTGATATCTCCCAGATGTCAGTTCTGACTTATATTTGTGAATCTTCCAATAAATAATATAGGTGTGAGACCACAGCAAAAGTCTAAAAAACATACAGTACAGAGTATCATCTGAAGAGTGTCAGAGGGATGCTGATTGTCAATGTGATATTCAGTGTTTCCATAATTGGCTCCTTTCATTTTGGAAGTGAGGACATTTTGTCTCTCTCCCTCGAAGAAATATTGTGAATTACACACACTGAAGGAAAACATGCATAATACAGAGAAAAGATCATTTTTGTGTTTTTTTAACAATCACATCACAAATCCCCGGAAATCCGCTGTTTTTTTCTTCTCTAAATCAAAGTTGTATTTTGCAACAATAATATATCCTTGGTTGGAGGAAAATGAACTGCTCAATCTTGTACGAAAACATCTTTGAGCAACAAAGACGAATTGCTGTCTCTTGAAATACGTCGATTTTCTGGAGCCTATATTTGATCCTTATTTATTGCTGTAGTTGATGAATTTTCTTATACTCCTACAAGTAGCCTTTTTCTCGTGTACTAAACTGTTTTCAACAAACTCCTACTACCGATACAGTCTGAAAAGCTAAATCATGCACTGTACTACCAACATACACAGCTTTTAACCTGTTACATCATCTTCCTCAATTAGCCTTTGTTTAATGCTGTTGTCACCTCGTATGAAAAGTGGCTCACACTGACACCCGAAACCTCCGAACCCACCAGGAAAGAGGATGCTCTGCAGCAGGATTTCAGTGGTGAATGTTCCCTAGACAGTGCACAACCCTGGAGAGCTTCATTAACACATGTGGGCATATATAATGAAGCCTCATGCACTGATCTAAAATAGCAGCCAGCAGAATAGAGCAGGAGAGTAACCATGCGTGCAGCATGTACGCGCACTCACACACTCACAATGGATTTTATTTTTCTGGTCTGCACTCAGTGTTCCCTGTGGACATTGTGTGTGTGTGTGTGTGTGTGTGTGTGTGTGTGTGTGTGTGTGTGTGTGTGTTTATGGGCACAAGTGCATTATTGATACAAACCCGGCAGGCAGGGATGATGCAGATCAAAGTGTCATGAGCGAACAGTGGCCGCCCATATAACACAAAGTTAGAGACAGAGGGAAAAAGAGGGCAGTGACATGCTCACCCTCTTCCTACCCTCAGACCTCCCTGTCTCCTCTAACCTGTTTGCTCCCCCCTCTCTTTATCCCTGCCTCCTCCTCCTCCTCCTGCTTTCTCCCTCCTCCAGGTACCATCCTGAGATTGCGTCATAATGAAGAGTCTGTTCCAAATGAACAGATTGCAGAGAATCATGAAGGGTAGAGGAGAGGTGGGGAGGGGGGGGGGAGAGTGGGGGACCCGAGTTTCCATGACGACCGCACAGGACTCCTGCTTGCAGAACGAATGGGTGTGTGCGTCCTCACATTTACGGCTTTGTGTGCTGGTCAAGGCTTGCACAGTGGGGAGACACCATCAGGTTGTCTTTCCTTTTCATTGAAATAAGAACGAGTCAGCATCTTTTATGAAAAAACGATGACGTACATTCAAAGACAAACACGCCAACCCCCTGTGAAACATAATGCCTTATCACTATTTCTTAGTATTACAGCACAAAAAGGTGAGAATGAATGATGCACTAAAAGTACAAAATGACCAGATTAGTATTGTGTAATTAAAGAGACGGATGACTATATCCTCTGGATAAAAATAAATAAAAACACTGTACAAGCTTCTATCTCAGATCAAAAATCTGCATATTTAAGAACAAATATACATACTGATTAGCGTTCACCATCGATGAACACATAATCACAATCAACATGTGGTTATTTATTGAAAAACATTTGAGCATGTGGTCCTAGTGGGAAGAGATATAAGAAGAAACAGGATACAGATTCTTGGTCTTATCATCCCCAGGTGATGCTGACTCACGGGGAGCTTTTCTGATGGGATCATTTACAAGATGGTGACACCTGAGTGTACATGCTGAGAATGACGAGAATGTCTCTCTCTCTCTCTCTCTCTCTCTCTCTCTCTCTCCCTCTCTCCTTTGTCCTTCAATTTAGAACCTCAAAGTTCAACAAACATCACTTGACAGTCTTACTCGCTCAAGTTCTGAATAATGCAAAGTCAGAGCTTAAAGTAACCCATCTCTTACATTTGACATCCCTTCAGCTTAAGAAAAATAAAAACAGGACATGATACCTCTGTTAGCGCTTCTACAAAGCTGGGAAACATCTTTTTTTTGTCCTTCAAGCATATTTACTTCAACTTACTTTAGATAGGACTGTGTTAGCCTCTGATGCTTTTAGAGCGACCCTGAACACATACAAAGACAAACCAGTGTTTCCATCACATGTTAATATACAGATGCTGTCGTCCTCAAAGTTGGTAGCCCGGGTTCAACTCCAGTCCTCTGCACCTTTCCTGCATGTCACTCCCTTATTCTCTATTCGTGCTTTCAAATTCTCTCCAACTCCATCAACACACCCAAAATTAACTCTTAAAAACAAACAACAACAACAAACAGAACAATTCCAAACAAGCAAGGACATCTGGTCACTGTAACTAAGCAGCAGTCTGTTGCCTACATGAGCTAGTTTTTAGGTTGGTATACAAAGTTACACACACACATGCGCGCGCACACACACACACACACACACACACACACACACACACACACACACAAACCACTGCTGTAGAAGGCGGCTCAGCTCTCAGGGTCTACATCAGGGATAGTTATAGCTGTCCATTAGTAGCTGCTCTGAGCCCAAAGGAGAAACTGGGTCAGAACTGTGTGAGAGAGAAAGTATGCTGTATCTTCTTCTCTCTGATTTATGAAAACTAACACTCACACACATATACACACACGTACCAAAAACCTGAGGACACACATCAAAAGCATTTTTTTTATAACAGCCCTGCCCTGGTTATTTATACCCTAAAACTATTAACCTCAGTTTGAGCTCATCATATCCTGTCCTTCAGTCCTCATGTTGTTTATGTTTTTGTGTCTGTTTGTCGCTGTTTGCATCCGAAGATTAAAGCAGTGGTTAACCGATATCCTGTTAGCTAATTTAATGGTATCTCTCTTTGCTTGAATATAACATTGAGGAGTTGTTAACATGCTGAATGGAACTTATTCATCTTTCTGAGAGATGATTAATTACAAGAGCCAAGTGCTTCACAATGGTTCATATTCATCACACTCACATGCACAGATGGTATTAGAGAAGCCATGCGAGGCCAATGACCTGCTCCTTGGGAGGACTTTGGGGATCAGTGTTTTTCTCAAGGAAATTTGCAAATCGCATCTGACAGAGTTAAAAAATCTGCTTTTTTCCACAGCTGTATGCATCCAAAATCAAAGCGGTTATTGGAGAGAGCCGTGTATTCTTTTCTTTTCTTTTTTAGCTCTGTTATTCTTCCTGTGTATAGAAAGTATTTTGGGTACTCAGTGTTTTTGTTGTTCTTCTTTATGTTGCTCTTTAAAGGAAGGGATCCAGTAGATGTCGCCCTTGAGCACCAACATGAAACCAAAATAACTTAAGCTGCATTGTTGTGCTAGCTCCCGTTTGCTCGTAGCTTCACATTGCATGTAAATTACACAAAATGACCATGATCTAAAAACGCTAACGTGACATTAAAATAAGCAGTGAGTATTGTATTCCTAGTTTAGTCCATCAGTTAAACAACTTATATTCATGACATGAGCTGGCTGGGATTCCAGCTGTCCAACATTTTCTACTGACAATGCTAAAAACACACTTTCAGGACAGGATGTGCTAAGAGACTAAGCTTACTGTTGTGTTTCTAAAGTTGACAAAATGTGATGAAAGACTGCTTTGAAATGGAGGTGGAAGCTATCATATTATTGTTTTTCATTGTTAGTGAAAATGTATTTTTGAAAAGTATCTGAAAGTATTTCTGGTGTTTCTTTTCAAAGAATGTGCATTTCAGAAAGAGAGTTATGCAGAGACATAAATATGTGAGTTGTGGAAACATCATAGAATAAGTACTGCATATTGTAACTGACAAAAAGCAATGATAGCAGCCTTGTTTTCTGCCTATCATTACATGAAAGTCTGAAAAGAGTCAGTTTATTTAACATTGTTGTCCCCAATTTCACCTATCAATCATTATAACTTACTCTCAAAGAGAAATACATGCTGATGTTTGCTGCTGTTAATCCAGCATTGTGAGCAGTATTCTGAATTTTCTGACAAACAAAACCCTTGTCATTGTTGGTTTTACAATCCCCCGAGCTGTTTCCAGTGACATCTCTCACACATGTTGCCTGCAGATGGTAACTTGAATGAGAATGGTAACAACCTTCTTCAGACAAATTGATACTTCCATGGTGTGGATGTAGATTTACAGAAGTAGTTGTGACAGCTTGCCTGATGATGGACCATCAGTTGCAATTTTGTTGGAGAGAAACCATTGCAGGAAAGAAAAGAACTGATGACACTTCGCTGTTATTCCAGGGTTCCCGGCAAGAATATTCTGGAAATGACTACTCACTGTTCACAAGGTTTAAAAACAAAAATACAAGCCTACCCAACTCTGAATCCTAATATTTTATCACACAATCATCTTGGCAGCATTCATACTTCATTTTTCTCCATACTGAAGTGTTACGGTCAAATGTTCAAGACAGACTACGCTGTTGGGCTGAACGTCTACACTGCATCTCCCACACTCAAATCTGAATGGTTTCATCAGCACAAGGAGCTGTCACTTTGAGAGTGGGTGGTTACGGAGCTGTCTCCAACAGAACCCTCCTATGACTAAAAAAAAAGAAAAAAAAAAAGACACACTACTACTTCGAGAGCTGACACGGTAAATGTACTCTTTGCTCTTCATTTGAAGACAAAAGGAAAAACAGGAGACGAGTGAAATATCCAAGCATCTCTTTAGCAAGCGGAAGTCATCTTAATTAAAGTGGGAACATGCTGAAATATGGTTTGTGCTGCATTAGATTTAAATCTTGTCAGAACCATTATGAGACGGATCAAGAAGAGAAACAAGAAAATGCCAGCTAACATACTCCTCCACTATAAATGTTGATATAATGCTATATTATTACAGATATCTTATGAATAAGACAACAATGCCTCCGGGTCTGAATACCAACTTTAAAAACTGCACATATTGTTCAAACAGTATGATATTATGTACATGACGTATGTTAGAAGGTTATTTTGAAATATCTTATTGATCAATGTGGTGAAATTCTTGCCTTTCACACTCACACTGACACGCAGGATTAAATTCAAGCACTCCAACTGTGGTGTGATCTCACTATACACAAGCCAATCTGCTGCCCCTGTTATGTTGTTATGTTGCCATGCCACACACTAAGACAGCCACACTGTATTCGCTGTTCTCTGAGAACATACTTTCTATCATTAATACAGTATTCTACACTGTAGTATTGATTAGTAAAAGCCAGGAATACCTGAGATGCATGTTCCTTTGTTAACAGAGAGCATATTAATACTACCACACGGATTGCCTGTATTCATTCTGACCACTCGGATGTAATGTAGGTCTTACCATGCTCTCCAGCTGCACAATCTTCCTACAATGACAGTCACAAAGACAACGTTGGGAATTGTCCAATTCATGCAGGAAAAGAAGTCATAAATACCCATAAAAACCTACGTTCTGTGAATGCAGCATAGTATAATGGCATGTGGTTCTACATCCGGACAGAGGAAGTGCAATTATAACAAGAGCCAATGACTGATGAAGCCACAGAGTGGTTACTATGGAATCGAGCAAAGCACCTGTACTCTACGCAACACACCCATTTGCATACTAAAACTGTTTATGAGAAAGACTGCCAGATATCAGTATTACATACAGGATTTAATGCCAACATCAGCACTGA
Source organism: Symphodus melops (assembly GCF_947650265.1). Lineage (NCBI taxonomy): Eukaryota > Metazoa > Chordata > Actinopteri > Labriformes > Labridae > Symphodus > Symphodus melops. The sequence goes on from NC_136691.1 coordinate 15,127,834, forward strand.
ATTTTAAGTGGAATAAAACCTTTTTTTGGTTTTTTGAAATGGTTCAAATTGTGCATTGAAGCGGCGCCACACATTCAGCTAAACCTGGATCAGGTCCCCCCCCTAGTGGTGTACCTCAAGGACCAGAACCAAAACCACTGCACTGTGGACTCTTCAATAGGAGATCATGCCATGCCAAAGAACTGAATCATAGAGTAGGCACTACGGTGAGATTTGTGAAATACCAGTGTGCAGAATTATAATCCCAAACCTCACAGTTAGTGAATCAGAGTTCATTCAAATCTGTCCGTCATGAAGCTGCGTCATCATCGCTGTGTTACCTTCGGTCTTTCATCCAAGATCTGCTGACGGATGTCCTTGTGCTTCTCCTGTAGTCTCTCCTGCCTTTTACTCTGTGCGTCTTCCAACTACACACAAACACAAACACAGGCACTGTGAGTCCTTCGAATGCCAACCATAGGACTGAACCTATTAAAGCAGTGTGTACAAATCTGAAACATGATGCTATTGGATAGTTTTTAAATGTTTTAGCTGATTAGGGACAGAAGTGTGTCAAACGAACGACAGCCATATATCCTGTCTCACCCTTTTGATATACTGCACCACCTCATTGACGAACGACCTGTTGATCTCCAACTTCTCTCTGTGGGGAGTATTTCAGCATTCATTTAGACCAGTAACCAGACCCAACAGAGCTAAATCTTTAGCATTTAGTGACATCTAGTGGTCAAATAAATTTACAACAACCTACAAAGACTTCATTCGCCAAGATTAACATGCAGATACTTACTCTTCGGTCACATTCTTGTCTTTAGATTTAGCCTCATTGATCTTCTCTTGCCTTTTCTTGTCCATTTTCTTCTTCAGATCCTTCTTTTCCCTGAGGGGAGGTGGAGAAGAGAGAAGAAACCGAAACACTGAACATGTTGGCTCCCTTCTGTGTTTGTGATTGTGTGTGCATTGTTTGTACTTAACAGTCTTACTTCTCGCAGATGTCTCTGAGCTTTTTCATCTGAGCACTCTGGCACTCCTCTGCTATGGTGGTGAGCTTCTCAACCAGCTGGAGAGTCAAAGAGAGAGTCAAAATTCAACGTTCAGACTGAATAGGGTGAAGTAGACGTCTGAATTGAATTCTTGATTGTTAAAGCTAACGTTTCTCTTGAATATCAGCTACATTTTTTTTTTAGGTTTTGATGATAATTAAACAACATCCAAAGCAGGCAAACTTCACAATCCTCATTATCCTCACTGTCGTTCGCCTCAATAAACCTGTCTGACACCTCAGCTGTGCTCGCTGTGCAGGTGTACTGGAGCAGAACGTATTTATCTTTCCACTTTGCACAACACAACATGTGCTCAGGCAGCAGAAAGATGGCTGTAGTGTACAAAAGGGGGCTGACCTGAAGCTCATAGAAGCATGCCCTTATTCATCTGCTTGATATGATTAGTCTGTGTTAGCCTTTCTGCGCTTTGGGACAGCTGGAGACAGTCAGCACTTTATCCAGTCAAACACAAGTCAGGGGAACGTGTGTGTGTGTCTGTTTATTTATCTTCTACATGCAACATGTAGGTTTAAATTATGCAAAACTGAAATGGAAAGCGCCTAAAGGACAACAATTATACAAATAAATAAGTTTTCAGCACAGTTGTTTTGTAATTACCTTCAAAGGATAAAAAGTGTCAGATTCAGACAGATATATTATCGACAGGTATAGGTTTTATCATTAAAGAAAAACATGTACTGGTTAAAGTTTCCATTGTTGATATATCCATGTGAGGGTTTTATTTCCCTTTGTGCCTCTGGCTTTAACCTTGTGTTATCGCTGCCGACCGTCCATGCCAGTTCTTCCTTGAAAAATAGGTTCTTAACCAACCTGATTCAACAAAAAATGAGTGCTAAGTAGTGCACACCCAATAACATTTAATTCTGTTTAAGCGTCCCTGGATCATCATTGGATTTAAAGAGCGCCTGCAAGTCCTCTGTGAGCCCGTTTAGTTTCTTTGTCCGCTCTGCTGTGTGTTTAAGAATGACACTGAACAGGTTGAAACTGGGAAACCTCTCAGTATGTAATGAATGCTTTTTAAGTTCAAATCAAAAACAAACCATCTACTTGTAAAGCTTTATAAAGAAGGTTATAATGTGAAAGGTGTTGTTATGGGGCTAGGCACAGAACATGCATATTCCATATTAGATACAAACTTCATATATTTTTATTTAACTCCTATGCAGAACTTTGTTACTTTGTCTCCTACGACCATTTCAAGTCAAACCCGTTGTAGTACAGTCTGCTTGTCCACCATGCATTTTTACATGCCCCTCTTACTAAATGATTTCTGGAATCTTCAAGCATTAATGACCATAAGCTTAATACTCATTGAGCCATTGAACCAAATCAAGCTTTCATGCCTAACAATTCCACATTTTGAAGTTTATAATAAATGATGGACGCAAGTACAACCAAGTCAAATATGAGCTATACTACAAGAGCAATAGATGTAAACAGACAGCTAAGAGATGAACAGAGATTATGTTGTGTTTTCTCTATATTGACAGTAGCACCAGTAAATAAGGACAGTAAGGTGAAACAAACGTAGTATGAGACAAATTTGCAGCAATCCAGCAACTTTTATCTAAAGCAGACATCCATTTACCGGCTGTGCCTTTGTGAGTACCTGTTTGATGTGTTCTCGTTTCTGGTACTTCTCGCTGTAGTACTGCTCCTGGCGAAGTGTGAGGAGTTGTTGCTGCTGCTGCTCCTTCAGCTCTGCAAGCCTCTGACTACACTCCTGCTCCAGGTCACACAGCTCCTGGTCCAAGGTCGACAGAGAGTGCTCCGACCGACTTTATGCACACAGAAACAAAGACACGCAGACAGAAAAAAATGTCCAAAACTTTAGATACCTCCTTCTTTTTTTTTTAATCAAAGACGTCCTTTTTCATTTGCATACAGAGCAAGGGATTGGCATCTGCTGGTTATCAGGGATTTTTAGCAACTGCTGTTACAACCATTGACTTAATTTACTTTTAATTTTAGGACAATCATGTATTTTGTACCATGTCTTATGTAATGCCCAAAACAACCTGAGAGGTTTCTAATCTATGTAGCTAAGGGCCCTGAATGAGTCCCTGAGACTCAAAGGTAGCCTTTCTTCTTCAACACAAAGCCCAGCCTTTTCATATTTCTGCCCAGGGTAAAGCATGCCCCCTGATGTTTGTTTTAAAGCAATCTAACAGTGACAATGATTGTGAGTGTTTGTGTTCTTAAAGGTGTTGATAGAGAAAATGTGCGAGCCCTGTCCTTCCTCAATGAGGTAAAAATAAAGGAAAGAGGAAAACAGGTATTTTTTTCGCTGCTGGCTTCTTTGCTGTGACATGTGCACACAACACTTTACAAAGGGTAAAGAACTCAAGGGTACAGAGTAGAAAATAAAATGAAAAAAATAGAAGCACGATTAGTATCAGAAAAGAGGAGGGCTACCTACCTTTTCTTACCGTCTCGTTTGTGGCTCTTCTGCAGGGCCGAGCGCCGGCGCTGATGCTGGCTCTGTAGCTCAGAGACTCGAGCCGTGTGCTCTTTGATCAGCTCGCTGGTCTTGCGATGGTGTTTTCGAACGAGCTCCTTCATCTCCTTGTACTGCTTCCTCTGCTCTCTGACAAAGCCCTTCTGTTGTTTCAGCTCCTCCACTGTCTGAGCCTCTAGTTCTAAAGACAAGGGAGCACCAACGGCAACTTATTAAGTTATGATCATTATTTCATAAGCCTTTTTTTCTCATTTTGCATAGGGATACATATCCTGACAAACATTCTGAATATATAGACAAAGACAATTACTTCAATTCATTCATGTAATATTGCTGACACAGGAGTATGTTTCCCTGCATAGTTTTCATACAGAGATAGTCTTTTCCAGATATGATTCCCTAACATGTACCTTTTTTTAGATTCCCCATGCCTCAAACTTTTTGCTGGAAAAGTCATTTGAATAAATTAAAGAGTCTAACAGTGATAAAACACTGAGACTGACCATTTATGTTGGTGAGAATCAGCTTCTTAATTTGAAGCAGTTGGAGTAGAAACAACAGTTGCACTGGTAACATAAACCTGCATATGCCAAATATTTAACTCTACTCATGTATTAAGCATAATTATGTTCTCATCTGAGAAAAAAAGAGGATAATTTCACGTCTCATGGATGCATTCGCATTTGAATCTTAACATATTTCCAGAAGTGAGACAGCCTTTTTAGTGAACATCTAACAAGAAGGTTAACCAGCTTTCCCACTCTGCAAACTTTTAATGACAATTCTTGATGACCTCATTCTCCTTTTGTTCCATACATTTAAAATCCTGCTTTCCACTTTCAGTCTACGTTTGGAAATGCAGCTGACTCCAGCACAGTTTTGAACTTGTTTTAACTCAAACTCAAGTTGACTTGACCTGACTCAAACTCATGACAATAACACTCATGTGCATGATCTCGGGAAGCAGTCAGTCTGGGTCTCTGTAATAACCGCAGACAACAAACTACGTTAGGATGTTTAAAACATATTCTTACCAGTGAGGACACTCTGAATAATATCTTCAGTCTTCACTGATGGTTTCAACGAGCCTGGTTTAACAAATTCACAAGATGAGTTGCCAGTTACCAACACAGTTAATGATAAAGATATGCAATTAAAAAAAAATATTTGAACATTTTCTAAGAAATTCATCATATTTTGTTGTAACAAAATAGAGGATAGAAGATTACTCAATAAAAAAAGCAAAATCTGAGAATAAGTTCAATAAAATTCTATTGAAGAAAATGAATACCTGAGGTATTACCTGCAGACTGGGGCTGATGGCCTCCCAGTGAAGGGGGTTTCGGGGCGATGATGGGTGTGTGGCTCAGTCCATTTTCAGCAGGCAGTACTACTCGCTGGTCCACCTTAGATTCTGAGGGTGCATCACCTCCTGCCTCCACCTGAACATCACATGAAACATTTCATGATCCAGTCCAAGCATAGTGAAATACGGCTACTCTATATATTAGAAATATTAGATTGTCACCCATTTGAGCTTCTAAAATTTGAGGGAATGTTAAAGTCAAATTTTCGTTGGTTCACTAAAATACAACGCTAACTACATGTCTTGTTTTATGTCGAACAAAATACATTAAAGGGATGACAGATTAGCTAAATAAATAAATGACAAAAAAATGTTTGCAGTTAAAAATCCTTGTGGAGTTATGCTGTTTAATTTTGAGATGCCTCTTGTTGTACCTGTGTCCTGCAGGATAGTTTGTAGACATAGCTTTGGTAACCAATTCTCAACATTGCTTCCAGTGCCGAGCCTCTGCAGATCTTAATTTCCCCCTAGACTCAGACAAATCTCTGCCTATATGCTCTTATCTCCCAAGTTTGAACACAATTTTCAAATAATCTGTGCTCCAGCCAGACTTTCTCATTTCTCTCTCCACTCTCTCTCCCGCTCTGCATTCAACTCCTCACACTGGTCCAAGCCTTTCGATGCTCAGCCACTTGCTCTGACTGTTGCCATGGTCACAGCATGAAACAGCCCTCTGCCTGCCATCCTCCAGGGTAATCCTATCAGCCGACAAATCAGATAAAAGACACCCCTCCAGAACAGCCCTTTTCTCCAGCCCCCCTTCTTCTCATCTCCTCAGATAACCTGCTGTCCTGCCTCGTCTCTCGTCTTACATATATTTCAACTTTAGTCATACAAATTATTGTTCACATCTCTCTCTGATATCTACCCTTTGTCTAGGTCTTCTTGCATTGCACCAACATTATTCTTTGGAAACTTTTAGTTTCTGAAAAGCTCACCAGTCTCCTGTTATTGTTGTAATGCAGCTTCCTGATTAGTGTGAAATATTTCCTGTAATAGTCACTTGGAAAAAAAAAAAAAAAAAAAAAAAAAAGAGGAAAAGGTCATGTTCTCTAAAGCAGCCAGGGCTTGCTACAAGTCTTCAGAATACATACCATTTAGTTTATCTGAACAAATAAAGCTTGTGATATGCCAACTGTAGTTTCATTTCAGAAAAGTTGGCTGACTTCCTTTGAATTACATTGATCTCCATAGCCGGTCAGTGAATACTTGTGCACAATGTGAAAAGTGCTGAGTTTTAAGCGGTGATAGCAGATCTCCACAAACTACCTTAAAGACCAACAAAATGATATGAGAGCCTGAATGGTTCTATGAAGACTTTTGAGTTGGTTATGTACCAGACTGACAACAATAGTTACATCTCTTAATGACCAGAGCATCCACAACAAGACTGATTATTTCTATACAGTATTTCTATGCTTGTAACAGCATCAATGGATTAGGTGTCAGACAACACAAATGAAACACAGTATACACAGTGAGTGATACAACCTGGGTGAGATTTATTTTACAGAAAACTTTTCTTAAAGTAAAGAGACAAGAAGTAACATCAACACGGTCTCGGTAGATGACACTAATGATAATACTGACTTGAGATGGTTTCTACACTGCTGTCAATGTTGTGCTCACCTGTGCGCCGACACGAGTGGCCGCACATTCAGTACTTGAATTTGGATCAATAAAGTATCTATCTATCTATCTATCTATCTATCTATCTATCTATCTATCTATCTATCTATCTATCTATCTATCTATCTATCTATCTATCTATCTATCTATCTATCTATCTATCTATCTATCTATCTATCTATCTATCTATCTATCTATCTATCTATCTATCTATCTATCTATCTATCTATCTTTGCCTGTCAGCATCTGTGTGTCCAATCTGACTCCAAGATGATTGTTTGCACTTACTGACACATTTTCCTTTTTTCTAGACTCTTGCTTGTGTTGTACAGGCTCTCTGATGTACGGTCGCTTTAGATAAAAGCGTCTGCTAAGTCAATTGTCGAATTGCAGAACATTTAAAGGACTGGCAGTCTGGCACACTGATATGATCAAAACAAATACTTGTTGTTGACCATTGTGTCATTTCAGTCAGTCAAGAGAAAATGAAGTAAGATATTTGTCTCTCCCTACAAGCTTTCTTTCTTCTTCCTCCCATATGTTTTGATGGATCATTCAAATGAGAACATGTACACACAAAGCACAGCATGCACACACACGGGATGCCTTGCATATGTAATGGGGAGAAGAGCATGAGCTTAAGCACACACACACACACACACACACACACGCACACACACACACACACGCACACACACACACACACACACAACACACACACACACACACACACACACACACACACACACACACACGCACACACACACGCACACACACACACACACACACACACAGATACCTCTTTGTCGCCTTCCTCTTCTCCTCCTTCCTCCAACGTGAGAGCAGCCAGCTGATTGGCTCTCTGCTCCATCAGATTGACATAGCGGATTGGATTGGACAAGGCTTCAATGACGTCTGAGGGACAGCAAAAAAAGCCTTTTTGTTACTGTGCGTGACTATTACACTGCAGAGTTTTGTGGATGAAAGATTTTACTTTTGGTTTGATTCATTTCACCTGACTCACCTGCAAATGTGTCTGGCACATAGTCCTTCACTTCTACATAGACAAACAGAGCAGGCAACGTCAGGGACTGGTTCTTCTCATTCCTTAGACTGATGTAGTGATAACCTGCGGGAATGAAGTAAGAAATGTAGTTACTCATCTTTTCAACTCAGATTTTAAAAAAAGTATCCAAATTACACACAAAAAATGAAAGCATTTGCAACACATCTTCGATTTCTGATGCTTTTAATGCTCATACACAAGCTTCTCTGTATGAGAAAGTGAATCATCAAACTCAAGGTTCCTGTGAGGAGATTTAAGCTGGTTATGAAACCGACTGAAACTTATTTTGATGACTTCAACGAGCTAAAAAATCAAATGAATTGACACGGATTCTTTCGAGTAGGATGCTGACAAACTGCACTTTTCCAAAACGCATAGAGACACACTACCCAGCAGCTTTAGCTGCTCACTGAAAAGAGGAGTACTACGAATAATAACTGCTCTCTGTAAGTTTTACCTACTTAACAGTACTCCACCATTTCCATTAAATGCATGATTTTGACATAATAAGGGAGAACAACTGTTAGAGAGTGGTGCTGCCTATTTGGTTCACACTGCAATCTATCCCAGAATGCCCTGGGAGTAACACTCGGTGCAGACCAGGAGGGCAGCGCCACTTTCTAACAGTTTTTCTCCACCATTATTTCAAAACCATCCATGTAAAGAAAGTGGTGGTATACTTTGAAGTAAATGAACCCTTTGGAGTGTAGTTAATATTGATAAGACTTATCAAATCAAGACAAAGTAAGTGGCAGAGATAGGCAGTGCATCTTGGTTTTGTGCAGTGTGTCCCCTCTAGCAGACAAAGGGATTCACTGCACGCTCCCTTACAAACTTTTATATAATACAAAAATGATGGACATTTAAAATAAAGCAAGGTGGAACGCTTGTACACTGGGGTTGCAAAAAACGAACTGACCTGAATTTATCAAAGGAGCTGACGTGGGAGATAAAAAATAAATGATTGGCCGTGTTGAAGCTGTTTTCTTTTTACCTGGACGGATAGCTGACACAGGAATGATACGATGGCCGATAAACTTTCCTCCTTCTTCAAACACAGCTATCCTTAGAGATGCAAGGGTGGGAAGAACAACCTGTGAACAGCACATCAAATAAAAATATGAATGCAGATAATAAGTACAAAAGTATTACCCTCTACACTCCATATGTTGCCAAAGACATTTTTCTGTTTTATATTTTTGTTTTTATTCATGTATCTTTGATGAGCTCTCAGGAGAGAGCAAACAATCCTTCTTCCTGTCTACAGGTTGGAGAAGTAGTGAACTTATCATCACTTTGTCTCCATGGTAACTGAAGAGTTCAGATGATACTCTTTCAGTTCCACTGTGTCTGCACAGACAGGATCTGACCTTCTTGAAGACAATGGCCTCTTCTTCCCAGACAGGATTGATGGCGTTCCCTTGAGATGTCTTGGTCTTGAACGCTTTCCTCTTTGTGTCCACAGGTAAGCCAAACATGTCGATCTCCACGTACGTGCCGACTTTCTTATCAGACAGGAACTGGCCTGAGATGATCTGGAAGGAGAGGAAATGAAAGTCAGTCAAATATCACATGCTCAAAACCAGACAGAAAGAGAAAGAGTGCTACATGGACAACATAAACAAACCTTAACAGACAGTGTATTGGCTACTATCCCATCCACTGTGCTCTCAGTGAAAGGATCAAAGTGTTTGTCGGGCCGCCTCATAAACTCTGGTTTGAGTCTGTAGCCACATTTCCCGTTGTACTCGTACATGCCCAGGTTTAACTGCATGGACAAATCTGTGTAGAAATTACAAAAAATACAAACGTTAACAATCGCAAAAATAAATCTGAACTTTAAACTGCATGGTGTATTCTACAGGTATCCACCAATCAGGAAAATTAGAATAAAAAGGTTTTTATCTTAATCAGTTAGCTGTGGAAAAAAATATGCAGGTGTTAAATCAGAGAAGAATGATTGACACATGTTCTATGTGTGAAAGAAAGACAGATTTTCCAAAAGTACGAAAATGTCAAAGGGATTTCTTTGCCTCTGCTTCCTCACCGATGGTTTGGAAGTTGAGCGCCACAAGCTGACATCCGGCGTTCCAGAAGAGCTGCGGGTTGTAGTTGGATGAATCCACTCGAGTGCCTTTCGGGTAGATCCTGCTCAGCTGCAGTTTGTTGTATCTGAAAAGAGCTAGTGAAGGACAATGCTGCATGACCTGTATTACAATGTATAACTGACAGAGATACCACTTCTACCACTAACTCCTTGTTCTTCATGGATTGTGACTTTCATTAAAAACAACAATACAGAAATGAACTTGAGCAAAGTTAAACGTAAATCAGGATTCTCTCATTATTACTTTCAGGGAACGGAAGATTAAAGAGAACTGAATTCATATAAAAACACAATAAGATATTATACACTACACTATATGCAATTCACACTGAAGCTAAACAACTGGGCAATTTAGAGGCAACGGTTGTAAGATATATTTGGAAATACAAACTGCACGCTTCGGTCAAAGTAAGAAGGATACTCCACAAACTCTACAGGAGATTTAGTCAGCTGCTCCAACGCTTTAGTCTCCACGAAGGATGACATCTGGTAGCTGCGATTGATCTCTGTGGGCAAAGATCATCAAAAGATGATCACAGTGATCCAATCATCAGTGGAGGGATTGAGATGTCTTTTTCAACATGTTAAGAAAACGCTCCTTTCATTTATGTTTGAATTATGTTATCCCAAAGCACAACTCATTTCTCAAACATTGTGTACATACTTTTGGATCCCTCGAAGCTGTTGAATTTGACGGGCTGGATGTAGATGACTAAGTTGGACATTTCCTCTGTGGCAAACGCCTCACTGCCTGCTGTACCCTGTACATGAAAAAACACACAGACAAAGCAAACATCAAAATAAAATACAGAACAACATTTTACCAGAAGTTATGTTATACTGCATATAAACAACGTGGACAACGTTTCCTTTGCTTTAAATGCTCCAAACAACCTCAGAAGCTCTTTTATCAGAAGTTTGGAGACAGATCAGTAGAATTAATATGCATTACCCAAAATTGACACTGGAGGGCAGCCTTATCACACGACATGTAAACACTACAATGACCTCTATTATTACCTTTCTCTATCATTTCTGGTATTTTTTTCTGGCAGCTGAATCGGAATTTCTTGATACACACCTCATCCATTGAGCCTTTTTTACAGTCGTCATCATCATCATCTTCATCCTCACTCTCTGCTTCTACTTCACCTGAAACAAGAGTCACATTATGTTTAATGATAAACAAAAGGAAAACAAAGAACAGCATGCGTGTTCTTCGAATGAATGATAGCACAGACTCTATGCAAAAATCAACCTTGGATTTTTGCATTTTTTTTTGTTTTTTTTAACACATATTTATCTAGGATCTGTGGCCTCCATAACCAAATCAGGGACACAAACACAGCAAACACTGACAATATCCAACCCACAGAGGTCATGGAATGAGGAAATGAATTTGAATATCGTTTAATTAGAGCCAGCACTTCTGCTCTCATAATGAGAGATCTACTGAAGATATCACACTCCTCAATCTGAAGTCAGACTGACTAAGGAGATTCATTTCAGCTTTGTAATGGTCAAACTGACCTGCAGCTTCTGCAGCCTGATGAGAGGACCGCTAACGATTTCTCTCAGAATCAGAGGGCATGTGCTATGAATGACTCACCAATAGACTTTCGGCCCTGCGGCCTCAGGCTGAGTTCAGCACCTTCAGACGGCTGCGAGGGGTCTGCCATCTCCTCTTTGGTTGAACCTGTGTGAGAATAAAACAGACGTGTTACAAACAAACCTACATGCCTGGATATAACATGGTCATCCTAGTTAACAAGACAATTAGGTTCATTTGATGTGTTTAATCTGTCACTATAAAGAACATTTGGTCATATCAGTCTCATTGAAGCAGGATGACTCTGTTATGGGCTTGATAATACTATCCAGCACCTTTTTGTCTTTTCTGGTCAAGCGGCGTACAAAATACTTGATTAAATGGTCTCTGTTCTAAAACTACATGAGTGTAAGAGAGTAAAGGCCATCTTCAGTTTTTGCTTTAAGGTTGTAGAAGCTTCCTTAACTCCTTGAATGACTGCAGCTTATTGATCATGTACACAGCCCGTCAGACAGATCTGCAGAGTTTTACTCACACTCCTCTGGACGTTGCGTTGCGTTCTTTTATACATGACAATAAAGTGCCTATGTTGTTTGGGGGAATTTTTTTTTTTAACTAAGACGTCATATCACACATTATTTTTCACGTTTAGTGCTGGTTTAGCTCAGTTGGTAGAGCAGAGGTCCCATGAAAAGAGGCGACAGTCCTCGTCACCATGGTTTGAGGTTTGACTACTAATCCTGAGGCATGTCCCTCCCCACCAATATTTCCTGTTTTTCTACAGCGATCCGATCAATAAAGGCAAATAAAAACTGCACAAAGTAATAAATGTAACCTTTACATGAGTATTAAAGAATCATTGAGGGCATGCCCTAAAACCCCCAAATAATATTCAAACACAATAAATACAAAGACTTGCAATCAACACATCACAAACCCTGACGCGTAAAGGCAGAGTTGTTTTTATAACACAGAGTTAAACAGTGTGAGAAGTTTGTCTGTTTCAAAGTGTTTCATGTGAAAGCAGCAGAGAACGTAAAAACGTTCATTCCAAGTGAAGTGTTTGCCTCTTTAGATTTTGAGCATCAGTCGGCCACTACAACATGTTGAGTGTTAACTATGCGACCGCTTTTCAGTAAAGACAGAATAAATGAAGGTGTGTTTGTCAAGTACGGTTTCAGAAATGAATAAATACATAAAACCAAATGCCTCACATGACGATGTGCCCTGCTAACTTTTCCAATACAATGTTATGATGAGAGCAGTAACTTATTCTAAAAGCTATCATAATCACTCTGATTTCATCTGTTTGTATTAAATGGGGGACACTGTGTTATCTGAAGCCATATTTAACAAAGGTCTGATTAAAGAACTAATTGTCAGGCTTAGCGCTGTGTGATCATGTTCTGTTTGCAGGTTATTTTGGATGGCCAGATCTCAAACTTGAGATTACGCATCTTAAGAAAGGGACATAACAGTTGGCATTGCACTCTACATAAAAAAAATCCAAAATACAATGATGAGTATTATTGTCTCAAAGTGCATGAATTGAATGATTCCCTGACTGTTAAACTTAAAGACTTGTGCTTATTATTTTCTTACAGCAGGGGGCAGTGTGTGTTCCAGTAAGAGTGGAGTTTTCTGCGCCAACTCAGAGGAAACCAAAGATGATAGATTGCAAGTTGTATTACTATTTACATCCTGTTGATATGTTATGTATGGACTTAAATTCTTTGACATATAATGTACAAAGAGCAAAAACTTAGAACATCCAAACACAGAAACACAAAACAGCACATGCGGAAGCAGCCAACTCCCTTGCATACATGACTGATCAGGGAAAACTAAAAAACGAAGGAGCAGCTGTGAAAATATCAAAATCCATAAATTCAGGCGTATACGGTCACCAGACAGTTATGAATTAAGTCAAACACAGCTGCATGCACACATACCAATACACTGAAGGCCAGTACCGGCATGTGTTTAGGATGCCCCAGTGTGTCTGCCTGACAGAGAGAGTGTGTAACAGCCAATAATACCTTCAGCTGATGAAGAGGGCCATGAAAATGATGAATGATAAACAATTGCTGTGTTTCGCTCCACTGATTCAGCTTCTGGATAGCCTAAAGATGCCGGTCCATAACATCACGGACGGACATAGCGTCTAGGCTGTTTTGCATTGAAACATAATAACTCAGCAGTTCGAGTGTAACGCTCTGTTATGGCTCTGTTTGTGTTTGTGTGCTGTTACCTGCACTAGGAGAGGACGGCTCACACATGCTGGATGAGTCGCTGCAGGTGTTGGAAACCTGCTCAGACAATTTTTTCTTGGTGCTTCCGTTTGTCTTGTGGTGTTTCTTCTTGTTCTTCACTAAGATCTTCCCCATCAGCTCCATGGGGCTGGGCAAAGGGACACCTGACTCCAGCTGAACGGTGGGGAGAAAGCATAAGCAAAGATGAGCACAGAGAAGTGAATATAACGTTCTAATAATGTCTTATAAACAAAGACAAACAGCTTGAAAAATATTCCAGAAGAAAATGGTTATTCTGTTTCAAAGAGTTGCTGCTTAGCCGACGATGGCTCCATTACAGCCAGATGTTACATCTCTTTTCAGACAAATGAGGCAATATTAGTAAGATAAATATAAAGCTGTTAACTAAAGTGGCTGACTTGATATTTTAATTCATGGCATTTTGTCTCACAGTCCTCTACGGAAGATTGTGCTGAGTTAGGCTTGTCCAAAGGGATCGGCACTGAGCATTACAAACTCTGTTGATGTTTACACTTTTCACATTAAAAACCAGCTTCTTGGGTAAAGAGTGTGTGTTAAACACAAACATTCAGCCTCTCAAAGGAGCTGGCTGGAAGTCAGCAGATCTCTGATTTATTTATGGGGTACACTGCTTTTGGATCCCAGTGTTTAGGAGTATTAATAATGCATTAAAAGAAAGTTAGAAGTGATATTGAATAAACACACGCACACATTCATAACCCTTAAGTTTACAACTTATCAGCTGCAAACAGATCAGAACTTAAAAGGTTTTTCTTACTTAGCTTGGCTTAAGTCAAGGGAAAAAACAGTGATTCACAGCCTCAACTTGAGCCAAGATAGTCCAACCAACAGCCCAGTTTCCCAGCTCTGACACCTCCATCAACACGTTTCCTTTGTCTTGTTGTTGTTATTGGTATGATAACGTGAAGATCAGTGTGGCATGTTTCTCTTGGCCTGAACAGTTACACTTAATGGAATCCAGCTCAACAATGGATGTGGAAGGTAATCTTGACTGCGCTGAAATGCACCACACTAAAGGATGGATTCAATTAAGTTACCAAATCCACAAATGCGCTGATTATAGGCGCATGGTTACATATATCAAACTTCATTGTACTGACCATTGAATAAAAACAATCCTAAGTGAAGAGTCGAATACTTGTGGAGGAGTCGGTGAGATACTGCACGTTTAGCTTTAAAAGCACGGACAGTGATATAGTAGTAAAGTCTTTCAGGAGGGTGAATCATCCTAAGTATCTCGACCGCTGTGGTAGCTTTCTAGCTGCACTATTCTTATTTTTTATTCTAGGTATGTATCTGTTTTTTATGCTTGGACATGTACATATGAGTGTGTATCTGTATACAATGCGTATACAGGCTATGTGTTTATATTGTCTCTCTTTTATTTCTATTTCCATTTTCTTTGAATCTGTTTTTATTCACTGCCTGTAAAGCACTTTGGTTAGCTGAAGCTGTTTTTAAATGTGCTAAACAAATAAACTTGACTGGACTAACTCTGACAGACCCTGCTCGCCTTTTCTGATTACATTACTGACTCCTTTCTGCATGTGCGTTCATCTCTCTTTGACCGTCCTCCATGACTTTAAACTTCGCCCCTGCAACAACAGACTGCAAGAACAATCGCTTTTCTTTCTCTCTTTTTCCCCAGTAGTAACAATAATATCAAAAAAAAAACTACAAATAAGAAAACACGTTCAAGGTGAATCCAATGCTTAAGTGATTTCAGTTCATATTTTTTAAAGGGTAGAATGTTCGCACCTAAATGTGAAAAAAAAAACAAAACAAAACAAAACAACGACATTGCCGGACTCCTCTTCAGAACATGATTTCATGACTGGCTTAATTACATGACATATAGATACCCATAGGAGCTTGAAATCTATAAAAACCTGTAATCCTTTTTACTGTCACTTTATGCTCAGTGGGAACCAATTTCACCATATCACCCTTCTGCCCCTTCTCCTATGGACTCACAGAGTGGAGATCTCATTCGATTCTCTGTACACGCGGCTGTCTCAGGGCCATAGGAGAGAGGCTGTCACCTTATCCACTTATTACAAGCTCAGCGGTAGAAATCTGATTCCTCAACAGCACTTTTCTCCCTCTGTCTCTCTTTCTGTCTTCTCCTTTGGTGTCTGTTTCCTTGTATCCCTCCCTCTCCGCCACAATTCGAAACGCTTCTCTCAGATAATGCGTCAATGTCAAACCCGTGTCAGGAGGCTGCTGGGAGCGTTAGCTGCTTAACAGTGTTACACCGGCGGGGTAAAGACATCCCTGGTGAATAACACCCAAAGAGTAAGTGCTCCTTGTTGAAGTACATGTGTGTGGAAGGTTGTATTATGTGGTGTGTGGTGTTTTTTTTTTTCTCGTGTGCCCCAGACGGTTTAAGAGGTGTGCACGAGAGTTTGTGCGACAAGTGTCGACATTTACCCCACGTCATTACCCACAAAGACGCCTTTGGGAAAGAAATAAAGAAAAAAAAAAAGAGTCCGGGTACAAAGAAACAATGCAAGCTTTTGACTTGTAGCCATGGCAACAGAGGAAGACAGATAAAGGGCGGCCAAGAAAAAGCTGAGTTTAGATTACGCCGCAAGAACACATCTGTTTAATCTCACACGGCTGCCGTTTGCACTTTCTCCCACGGTAACAGCGAGGTGATTCAGGGGAATGGACATGAGTGTAGGATGAATCTATAAAAGTTGACGTCCTCGGAATACATTGCAACAGGTATGTACAGTGTGTGTGACTTAAAATGAGCACGAAAACTACTCAGGAGAGGGAGAGAGATTAAGTGTTTGAGGACATTAAGGAGCGTGCCTGGAGTGACAGAAAGAGGAAAAACTGTGACAACACATTTTGCCAGGTGCTAGAGGGCATGTCGATATGGTGCTGTGCGTGTGACAGATGGAGGGGCTGGGATAGAAATGGGACATAAATGCAGAGAAATTGTTGTGTGCCAACAAAAGAGGGAGTATACATGTGTAAGTACATGTGAGTGAGCATTTCAGTACGGCTTTTTGCCTCATGAATGTAAGTTTCTGTATGAGTGGCATGCTGGGCAGCAGTGTTCAAGGACACTTCCTTGGTGCACCCATCTGTGCGATAATATCTGCTCAAGCCCCTGCAGTTGGCCATATAAGTGTGTGTGTGTGTGTGTGTGTGTGTGTGTTAAAGAGAGCGAGACTGCACAAGTGTGCGTGTTTGAGCATCCTTATGTACTCACAGGATATTTCTCCAGAGGTTCTGTCAGTAATGCGTCTCCAAATATTGACCGGCAGTACTCTGCCATCTTCGCCTGCTGTTTTGGTCTGCGAGGCGTCACATACACATGCAAAAAAGAAAACAACCAAATTAGAACTGTCTCTGTAAAAGTAGTCAGATTTTCACACGACTGAAAAAATAATAATAGTGACATAAATGGCTCATTGGACTGATCAATAAGGTGGACAATCACACTGTATGGACTTAAAATGATCTGCCGACTCACGAGTCCACGTGGTTCTCAAAGGACAGGAGGATAGGGAATGGTGAGGTCTTAAAGGCACACTCTGCTATAGCTTCGATCACCTCCTACAAACGCAAACGGAGGAGAAACACAATTCAAGCCATGCCTACAAATCGTAGGTTGAATGCACCCACCTAGGAAGGAATATTGATATTAGTTGAGTAACGAAATGGATGTTTGAAACAATAAATTACACGACTGGTTGATTTGGTTATGCACTGTGCAGTCACAAGAAAATAAAGAGTTTTGAAATGCTCGGCGCTCGTATGGCAGCCAGCATTGCATACATTCACCTTGATGGAAATTTCCTACATTTCCCAGACTGCCTGCGAGTTTGCCCAGAGAACAAGCATAAATTTGGAAATAAAAAAATGTAGGAGAAAGCAAGAGTGAGAAGCTGGAAAGAGAGTCTTTTAGGTGCAGAAAAATATAACTGTACTCTGCCTTTCTCCGAATGTGGAGGCTGCATGACATTATGGTTTGTTCTGAATTTCTGCTGAATAATGTGAAATAAAATCCTGTCAGAGCATATTATCCTGCTCTGTGCACAGTCATTCATGTGCTGCAAAGCTCCTGATCAGAAATTGGAGTCAAGAAATAAAACGATGTCAGAGCAGTCCAGTAAAGACGGTTAAACATCTGATATTGGATCTTTAAGCCACTGGGCGTTTAAGTCAATTACACCATCATTACCAACCATGTCAGTTCAGCTAATGCTTTCATTTGTATTTGCTCCAATAAAAAAACTAAACAAAAAAACGTTTGTAACTGTGTTACTCAACCCTCTCCATCTAAAGCACTCTAACACCCTCTCCTTCACAGCGCTCCTCTTTCTGTATTTCACTCACACCAATTCCATTAAGCTTGTTCTTCTTCTTTTGTTTCTCTCATTAGAGCTAAATTTCCTCCATCAATCAGTCCACCCGCCTCTCCCTTACTCTTTCACCTGACACTTACTGAGCCCTCAGATTCTCACCCCTTCCTCCTCCTCCTCTGATGCATTTTTTCTTTCTTTCTTTTCATCTTCAATTGAGTGCCCATCAGTCCTTCAGTTTAGGTTTTTTTTTTATCACGTCCTTGCCCATTATGATTCCCCTACTTTTTTAAAAATTATTATTTCTATTACATCTCACACAAATGAGCTTGTCCGCATTTTCTTCAGTCTGACAATAGTAGTATTTTTCAGTAATTTGTTTTTATTCCCAACTAAATGCCCTTTTAAATAGGTCTATACTTTCTTATTGGGAGATTGTTGTGCTGCTCAGAGCTCACTGTGCTTATATTTAGTTGTTGGACTGGTTGTTCAAAGACAAATTCATACCTCGTTCTTTTTTTGTAGGTAAAAAAAAAGTGTTTGCTGCTACTTTAAACCTAAACCAGTTGTCGTAAACCACACCAACTGTTACCAAAAACAACAATAAAGGTTTCTATTTCAAAACCTCAATCAATACTCAAAGTTATAATAATGGAGTCATGAGCTTTGGAGCTTCTGGACTAAGCTTCTCTCTATGTTTGCCTGAAATAATCTGTTTGAGTGCAAGATGTGTTTGAATATGCAGATGTTCATGAAG
The DNA here is from genome assembly GCF_947650265.1 of Symphodus melops. Lineage (NCBI taxonomy): Eukaryota > Metazoa > Chordata > Actinopteri > Labriformes > Labridae > Symphodus > Symphodus melops. The sequence continues at coordinate 15,146,443 of NC_136691.1, forward strand.
TTTGCTGTCAATACTTTTGTTTAACCAAACCTAAATGCAAGCTAACATTCCTTTGCTTCTTTAAATGTCATTCTTGCAAACCAAAGTTGTTTTGCAGTCACTGCTCAATTAATATTTGATTTTAATATTTGTACACATCTACATAGCAATACAGCATTTTTAATTTGAAAGGATGTACGGTACGTTAGGTATATTAAAGTCATTCTGAAGTAAATCAAAGAAACGTTGGATGCCAAAGGTAGTCACTTATTTCATATATGGTTACTGGAGATGAACCCAAAGATATAGAGTCTATATTTTTGGAAACACATCTATTTAGAAGACTGAACTACAAGAACGAATAAAATGGAAAGAACTGGATGAGAGGAAAAGAAACCAACTTCAATATTTAAGTACGTAACCAAAGAATACTGTGGCTTTTAGCCAAACCAAAATTGAATCAGTGTTTGATCCACTGAAACATAATAACATGTTTACATCATCTCCCCGAGCCCTCCCGCCTGTGTGTCTGCAGACAAAGACATTAAATGTTGTCTAAACTGAAAGACGCTTCAGCCCTCCAATCAGCCCCTCTTCTACATCTTAAGCCCTCTGCTCCCCTTTTGTTACCTTGAAGGAGATTTCAGTTGTCATGGTGAAGCCGTGAGTGATGACAGGCTCTTCTTCTGTGGTGCGACCTTTCCAGCAATCCAGTTCAATGCAGCGGCACCCCGACAGGAGAACCTGCTTGTACATCTCCACTGAAGAGTTCCCAGCCAGCTGGCCGGCTGCACACAGCACATACACACAAACACAAACACACAAACCATAAACAACCCTTCAGGTTACTTTTCTATTGATCCCAAAAGGAACAGGATGTCTATAAAACCACGTCCTCCCACTTTTCAAGAGCCCATTTACAGCATTAGTTGACAGCACGCGCTACGAACAATATAAGCCACGTTATCTGGAGCTGGCAACGTCTCATCACCCTGTCACCATTAGCAAAGCAATTATCCCTTCACATTAGCTGCATGCTTTTGTGCAACATGTTAGGGACTGTGTCAAAGTGAGAAGCAGATCTGTGCTCTCACTTCTGTTGGCATCATTAATATCCGCCTTTTTTCCATCACTTTTCTAATGATTTGTCCTCTCACTCTTTTTTTCTTCTCCCTCTTAAATGGCCTACCTCTCCCACACACTTTCTTTTTACTTAATGAGAGAAAGACTTGCTTTAATGTAACATGGGTGAATAGGACGAAGTACCTCTACATTAATGAATGTCAGTCTAATGATCTTGTTGATCTTTTTCAGTGGTAGACGTAAATTCCGCAAGGACACACATGTTTTCACTTCCCTTGTTGCCTACAATATAATCCTGATGTGTCACTATGAAAACACATGAAAGGAAAACAGTGCTCGGGAGAAAAGAATCACCATACGATTGTTTGTTTTCCTTATTCCTTCATTCTAAGCTGCGTGACCGGCCTATTACAAAAATTCAATTTTTTTCATGGCTGGAGAAATTTGATCCACTTTAAAGATTCAACGCTCTCCAGTTCCTCCAAGTACAGATTTGAATAGATGAATTTTAATATCCATTGAAGAGAAAATGGCCTCTGTATTGTGCCTGCCATGCTTGTTCACCGCCAGGAGCCAGTTACTGGAACTACCAGTCTAAAGAAATATTTAACTCATGAATATCAATGAATCGAGACTCATGTCATGAGCTGATTGGATAACCTCTAGAGAGGTAGCGCCAGAGACAAGGACTCGAATGCAGCGGTGCTTTTGATTGACTGACCTGCGAGGTATAAAGTCGGGTGTGTTCACTTGTGAAACCATAATTATATTTCAGAATAAATAAGTAAAGTGTTCATGTGTGGAAGAGAAGAGGATCAGCCTGGAGTTAAAAGGAGCTGAGTGTGTTTGCAGACAGTCTAAACATTCTCTTATTTTGTACCTGAAGAGTGTGTGTGTGTGTGTGTGTGTGTGTGTGTACCTGTGAGGTATGTGTTGTGTGAGGAGTTAATGAAATAGTGGGAGAGGGGAAAGGTCATGTCCTCGCTCTGGTCGAGCTTCTCAGGTGGGATGATGCTGTTCTCCTCCCCGCTCAGATACCTGGCGAAGCCTTCCACTGAGATTTGACCTGCACAAACACAGGACAGCACACAGGAATGTTTATCTGATGATACATTTGAAAGACAAGAACCCGAACTCTGTGCGCAAGGAGTTAAATGAATGACAAGACCTAATGGAAAGACCAATTGTAACAATTTGCCAGACTAGCCTGATAAAACCTACAATCATCATTTTAGGCAATCAATCTTCATTGTTGTGTGAGTCCAAACTGCAAACACGTCAATGATATGTAGTGTATTTTCAATATATCACAAACATATCCTGCTTCAACAGGTACTCACTAACACATTAAATGTACATGTCTTCACCAGGAAATAGACAGAAACACAGAGAAGCATTTGTAACTTAAGTACACAGCTGTTTGAGAAAATGATATAGCCTTAACCTTAGCTAAAAAAAACAGAAATTCATGGGCTGGGGGTTGAAAAACCAAATAATAAAAGTAAATCAAATTTATAGACACATTATTGGTTTAAACTTTTCACTGAGTTGAAAAACATACATACAACAAAACAGAGTGCTTTGCATACAGCGCTGACAATGTTTCTCTTCATAAGGATGAAGGAAGTCTCTCTCTCTCTCTCTCTCTCTCTCTCTCTCTCTCTCTCTCTCTCTCTCATATGTGGAAGTGGAAAATCTTGCAGATTATTAAGGGTTCGCTTGATGACTGTGCACAGAGCTGGCCAGGAGCCCCGGAAGTCACAAACATATCACAGCCAAAAAAATCTGTTTTTACAGCAGAAATAAACATGTTTACAGCCTGGTAAAAAACCTGACATTGGTCTGATCATGTCGTCATGGGCACACACTGTGCGCATGGTGAATTTAAAAAAATGGCTACATTTGGATTTTATGAACAATATGTGTAAACCATAGTTAGGCGTGACATGATTGACAGATGGGTTGGATGTCACAGTTTGTCAAGAGGCTTAAAACCCGGCTCAGCTCAACACTCAGCCTGTCGTTACTTTAACTGAAAGTCAGGCAGAGACAGGATTTCCAGCATGGCGGTTGCTGCCGACGAGCCTCTGGAGCCACTGCAGTAACAGAAAGCTGATGTCGCTAAGGCTTTATCCATTAATATTTGCGCTCTATGGTACACGCTGTGAATCGAATACATACTGCTGGTGTGAAGAACTGTTTATTATCAATTATTGACACTTAGATTACATCAGTATTTTTATTAAGCTCAAACACTAATATGCCTTTTGCCTAAAGCCTTTGTGGTTAATCCTTAAAACCTAAGCCTCAGTGCTTCTGAAATTAAATTTTGCAATTCCTAAAGTTGCATACTCTTAAGGATTATTTTTTTTAATTTTTTATAAATCTTTAATTGCATCAATATAAAAAAAAAATCCCTGCCCCTGTTTTACAAGCAATCTGACACCAAAGAGATTTTGACCATTTCAGGCTCCCCAAGCTTCTGCTTAGCATTTCTCTGCCTGAGAGGTTCATACAATGATCTGGAAAAGGGCTGATCTGCCCTTGACGCTGTTTTCCCCCAGTTTTGATTGCCTGTCAAGGTCAGTCATGTTAAGCTTTGCCTTTTTATTCATCTCTGAGCTCATGTCAGCACTGTGCATGCTCAAGGAAGTAAATAATGTCTAATAAATAAGTCATAAGGAGCAGAAGCAACGCTCCCATCATTCCCAAAATCTCCGTACATTACCATACACTCTCCACACCTGCATGGGTTTAATAACACAAAGCAAGCGCTTGAAGCGAAAAACATAGCAGTAGCAATCTCCTCCACCCACAGACATTTACTCAATGTTATGCTAAATATGCTAAATGATGCAAGCTTGATGGGTGCAGCAGGTCCCTCCGGCCACTTTATGCTAATTAATGCGGCGCCGCCCTGTGCAGAGTTGTTGGACTAATTAACGATGGCTGCTGTATGTGACATGAGAGCTCAGTCGCTCTCAGCATCTTTCTCTCTGCTGACTGCCAGGACGTCCCTTTGTAAGGCTCAGGTCTAACCTCTGTACCCCTTATAGGCAGAGCTGCAGATTTTCACCTGTTCCATAGACATTTGTAGGTCAGTTGTAGGAGTGACGGTGTTAACGTGACTGGGAGTAGTGGTGTACTCGAGTGAGAACATACAGGTGTAATTCTAAAGGTGAAGTTTGATCTGAGAGGAAGTTAAATTAAAAAACTTTGGCTTTTGTCCACATCAGGGACTCTGTTGAGCTGAGAGAGAGCTGCAGTGTAAATTAATTCAGAATTTAATGACAACCTGTAAGTGGGTGTGGAAGACAACCTGGCTAAGAGCTTTCTCAATGCAATCACAGAAGATGAATATGCAATGATACGATGCTATCCAGTCTGGTTGAAGGAGACTTTTAGTGTCTTGTTTCATTTAGCATTTTATTCATCTGTATTCAGTGAGTGTCAGAACATTTGAGCACTGACTATTGCAGTCAAAGACAATGACAGAGCACTGAAAAAAGAGATGAAAGAACAGTACAATATTCAAATAATCCAAGGTGGAAGTCACAACAGTAGAGCAAAGAGAATGAGCAGCTGACACAGTTCAGTGAAAATATACATTTTCAAGTTCTTTTTTACCTCATCTAAACAATATATTTGAGGCAGATCTAAGGCATCCAATCCACTATGTCCAATAAAGGGGTTTTCCTCATTCCTAATTTGTGCATACATCAACATGGTGCTTTTTAAGTTCCTGTTTCCCAAGCATATTTCTTTTTGCATTTTAGAGTCTCCTTAAAAGTGGTAAAAGTGTGTTTATGTGCGTGACTCTGTGTGTGAAGGTAGCATGTGAAGCCCTGGACTCTTTTGCAGAGCAGATGGCTGCACTTCCTCTGGGCTAGATAAATACTTCACATGGGGAAATCTGTCACTGGGACAGAGAAGGGCACTTGTCCAGAGAGCCTGGGACAGGATGAAACCACAACATCGTGGTGCTAGCACATCGCTGTGATCAGAGACAAACACCGGGCGGTCAAATTGGATACTTAAAAATGGTTTAAAGGAGTCATTTGGTCTAATTTAGTCACCCGTGATTAATTTTGTTTCACGTTTGAAAATGGTACTTTGCTCAGGAGAGTTAATTAAAGTGACACTGGTGCTTTGTTTGAGTTATTTGAGGGCAATTTAGTTTCTGTGTGATCAGATATAAAAAGCCGCTAATGTGATTGGCATATTAATGATGCACTAAACAGGTTTTTACATAAACAACCTCTTCCGGATAAGGATTTGCATGTTTTAATTGTTAAACAAAATATCTACTTATTAAGAGCCCCAAGAAAATTACTTTGATCTTCCAATCAAAACAAATAAAATAAACTTGTCATCAGCAGTAAAGTAAAGGTTCTCGCACTACAGTCGTACACAGGTTTGTAATCTCACCATAGACTATTTGGCCGATTGGCATCGATCATTGTTGCAGCAGAGTACAAACATTTTAAAATCATGTGGCTGACTATGTTATTAAACTCAGATGTAGCACTGATTGGAAAACTACAGATAAATCTGTGTTATCATCTAACTGAATACTGCCTTGATGACAGTTTTGGTGCTTTAGGTCATAAATGAGGAAATTATCTGACACTGAGTGATTTCAAATTAAGAGCAAGGCTACATTTTCCACCTTGTGTGATGTTTTTCCAAATTGCTTTATGTTACATAATAAAAAAAATAATAATAATAAAAAAAAGACACCCAGTAATTTGCTTTAAAGCAGACACAACATGGTGTAAAGTAAGTCACCCATTTTGGCACATTGCATAACAGGCTTTCCAGCTGGGATAAAATTTGAATTGGCACTTTCACCAACCCTGATGCCTGATATCTGAGGTGGGATGTACTCCAGTTTTTGACAACATGAAAGCACAACATGTCCAGGAGCGTTGGCTCCTCTTCGCTCATCCATCTTGGCTGTTCATAAATTATTCTGAGCCACTCCTGAAGCTCTAATACGATACCACAAGATTTTTTTTTTTATTGTATTTCATCTAACTTGCAGTTGTATGATGATGTGAATGGTTATTCTCTTTATCCCTGTTTGGTTTAAAAGGTACAATACAAAGGTCATTACATACAAATGGATTTACACATGAGCAAATGTGTAGGCCAAGACACAGAATGCAATTTTAGAGACACAACAAAAATGCAGAATAGAAAAACACTGCAAAGACAACAAATACAGATACCCTTCTGCTTGCCAAACCACTTAGAGAGCTGTACGTGAGCTGATTGGCAGGTTGAGTTATCCTTTGGCAGGGCCATGTTAGCTAATTCCTCTGATTTCCTTTCTGTGCTAAGCTAGGCTACCTGGCTACTGTTTTTTTTTAAATCAGGCTAAGTGATGTAATAACAGTATCAATATTTTCTTTAGATACCTATGATTTGTCAAAAGTTTTAGCTGTGGTTTAAAGGTTCAACAATAATTCCACCATAATTATCCACATATTAAAAATATGCACACAATTTGGATCAGATGTTTGTTTTTAATCGAGGCCATATGTTCTTGTTTTTGCAAAATATTCAAATTTAGGAAGATTTGTTGCCATATTATCAAACAGGAATAAAACAAATTAAGGACATCCAAACAGTCTTTGCATATTCATCGAAATTCACATTTTGTTTTCTACAGATTCAAAAAAGTTCACTCCTTCACTCTCTCGCACTCTTAGTCATGAAAAGAAACGACAGAGAAGATTCTCCGTCAAGTTCACCAGTGTTTTCAATGGATGACACATTTCATGGTGGTGTCTTTTGTGTGTGTGTGTGTGTGTGTGTGTGTGTGTGTGTGTGCGTGTGTGTGTGTGTGTGTGTGTGTCTATGTTATCCGGACTTTTAACATTCCGTTCCTTGGCACCCCACTATGTCCCCTCACTTTCTGAGTGTTTCTATGGCAACACCCCTGTCAAATGTATTGGTTGGGGAGGGGGGCTGGGAAGAGGATAAGGGGGACTTTAAAGGGTTGGGAGATGTTGCTCGTCTTGGGGAAAAAAATGTTTTTGTTTGTTTATGATGCCAAAACCTTTGCAACATGGATGCTTTAGTTGTTGAGGAAGAAGTAGGTGTGCATCATGTCTAATGTCTGTTGATGTGGTGCAAAATATTATCATCTTATTTGCACTGACAGACATTTGAGCCACTGACCTTTCTGTGCCAATGATTCATTGGGTTCATATTTGTCCACCAGCAACTGGACCTGTTCTGGTTTGAGCGGAGGGTAGAGTATCTCATTCAGACGAGGGTCTCGCTGTTTCACATTAATGAACTCTGTCATCTGCTCAACAGTGAGGAATGGACGACTCTTGGCCCCCCTAAGACGACAAAACCAGAGGGTCATGTAGGCAAACATGAAACAAGGGGAAAGTGAAGCAAACAAGGGAGTGCATTAAAAGAGATGTGAAAACACAGATATGAGAAAAGAAAACGAGGAGACGGTGATAGAAGGGAGAGGTGGTAATTAAAGAGATGTGGAGCGGGAAAGCAACAGAACCGCAGAGGGGCTGAGGATTCAATGTTGTGTTGAGTAAATTATGAGATTTGATTAAAACGCCTTTCATACCAAAGCCTGCTCCACTAAATTATCATCTCCATATCCTTCTGGCTCTCATGCCGTCTCACTTAAGTGTGATTAAAATCTATGACTTTGAGTGGCCCTGGTTGTGGCTGGCACGCTGCCTCAGGCTGACGGTCTGAGTCCCTTTGGGCCAAAGGGGCAAGGCAGCTTTAGCAGCACGAGGAGGCCACAGTGCCAGGCACAAGGAGTCACAACCAGGACCAATAAAACATTGCATCCTGTAGTGATAAACTGCTAATGACATCTCCAATGCATTTGAAGAAGGTGGCTTAATCCTGCTTACCCATGTTAATAAGACAATCCCTCTAGTTTATTTTACACTTAAATTGAGAGTCATTATATTCTTTGAAAGCTGCGAGATTAATAACTTTTTGAAAAGGCAAATAAACATATTTCTTACACATCAGAGAAGATGTGGTCCAACTCGGATCGTGGGCAGATGTTGCTCAGGAACATATTGTACACCTCTGGAGTGAAGTCTTCCTCGGGAATGGAGTCGTTCTGAAACAGAAACAGCGTCACATGCATATGAGTGCATACTGTACGTATATTCAGTTCTATTTTTGGCGTCGTGTGTGGGAGCAGGAACTTCACAACTTGTACGTACAGTCATGTCAACCTTGGGTGAAACAGTGTCATATTTTTATCTAATTTTTTAGAGGCTTGTATTTCAGAGATCTTGGTTGGATTCAGCAAACTATTTAGCTGCACAAGTTGGGACTGTTTTTATCTGCTCATTCACAAGAGTACAGAAAATGTTATTTATATAATGTGGAATTACAACGTGCATGTGCCATGAAGATGTCTTTGCCAGACGCTTTTCTCTTCAGACAAAAGCAGACCATCAGTACATGACTCATAAACACACTCGCTTCAGAACAAATCTGTTCCGACAGGCGATTCTATAATGAAGCCCAATGACTTCTAACGCTCCTGTGAGTGTCTTTCCCTCTGTGCGTATTTTGGTGACACCAATGGACAACGCAAGGTTTCTTATCTCTCTACAGATTTTGTCCTGGACATGCCCATGTACCAGTTCACAATTACGACTGGGAACTCGGAATTTCCCACTTCGGAGTTCAACTGGAACGCAGCATTTGTCACAAAAGATGACTACTTGAAATTTGCACTTCGGCCTAAAGCGAAGACAATAGTCATGGTCTTTCTAAAGCTATCAGACCCACACAGGTCTGATAAAGACAAAGAGCACTCAGCGGAGTATCATCACATTGCGCCTGCAATAAACAGAGCAGAACCAAAGAGTTTTTAAAGGAGCGTAAAAGAGGCAGACGAGAGAGGATGCACCAAGAAGGGGCAAACAGGTCGAGCCCTGCTGAAACTCAATGAGTCATGCTTTAAAGCTCTTGCTGTGAGCTGTGTAGTGTGTGTACGTTTGCCTTTGATTGTGTGTGTTTGAGGGATTAACAGCACTCATTTAACTGTAATTACCTGCGCCTTGGAATAACAGCAAATCCCACCAGACCTTCACACAGCTACAGCTTCCTACCTCCTCTCTCTCTCTGCGCTAATTATGTATAGCTTGTGTCTGTGTGGGACTGTTTGTAGTTCCATGTATTAATGTGTTTACACTGATTCTATTCAGAAGCCGTTCATTAGCACTGCAATTTTTTGTGTGCCCCTGCTGTAAATGCATAGGTTGCAGCATGTGTTAAGGACTACACGAAACTGATTTTTTTTTCTTTTCGTCTAAACATGCAAATTGCTCACTACCGCTGGAATACAGAGATTGTTTGCTGTGTTCTGGGACTGTTTACAACGCTATGCATGAGGGAGCAGCTTCTCTCTCTGTTGGTATCTGACTGAGATGCAGATAAAACCACTTTTGTCATCTCTATTGCTCCCGCTGGGTCTGTTTGTTTCATTAGTACGGAGGGTAAACCAGGTCTGAGAGACAAGTCAAGCAGAAATCCAGAAAATAAGACAGCAAACAAATGAGGAAAGCAGCAATCAGGAGAATACAGAATGAGCAGATTGGCAGAGGAAATATGGACGGAAGGATAGAGAAGATGAAAGAGCTTGGAGACTTGAAAGACAGAGAGAGGAGCAGGTTCAGAGAAAGGGGAAAAATGAGGAGACAGTAACATTTGAGTATTCTCACTCTGCCAGAAGGGAGGTTACAGTTTTCCAGGGCCGTCTCCACTCGCTTCCTGTCTGCTGAGAACACCCTGAAGATACTGTGGGACACAAAAAACACACACACATGCTTCTGAGTAATCACAGCAAACGCCGCACAGACCGAGGACTTTTCACTCTGATCTTATGTGTCAAAGTGATGAATTTATCACAGCTTTTAATTGATACTTATTAAGGAAATCCTGTGAGAACGTTCTGCTCCAGCAGAAGCAAACAGTGAAAATAAGGACAGTGAATGAATGTTTGTTGCAAAGGAAAGCAACCACAAACAACTGGGGAATTAAAAGACAACAAATGAGCCAAAGAAAATGCCAAGATGAAAAATGAAAGTGTAATAAATTCAGCATAAAATATGAGAGAGAGAGCGAGAGAGAGAGAGAGATGTAAAACTAATCCAGTGTAATATGATGGCCTTGCAATAAATGTAATATTCATGAAGGTTATAGTCAACTTTACTCGAAACTCCTTATCTTTTATTGAATTTTTCAGATTTATTTTGGGGCTTTTTGGCTGGATGATGGTGCAGTGGTTAGCGCCGTTTCCTCTTAGTGAGAAGGTTCCTGGTTCAAATCCTCCTTGGTCAGGGGCCTCTGTTCTCCACCGTGCATGCATGGGTTCAATCTAGCTACTTTAGCTTCCGCCCACAGACCAAAGACATGCTCGTTAGGTCACTTGGTGAGTCTAACTTGTCCATAGGTGTGAATGTGAGTGTGGCTGGTTTTTGGTGTAAATATTTCAGCCCTGTTTTGACTAACCCGCCCGCGACCCTAAACTGGAAATGCAGTGAAGATAGCGGATGGATGGATTTTGAGGCTTTTTGCCTTGGATTGATTTAGTTGACAGAATGGTGGATAGAGTAAGAAACAGTGGGGACTGACATGCGGGAGAGGAGCCATAGGCTGGACTTGAACCCGGGCTGCCCACTTTAAAGACTACAGTCTCCGTATATGAAGCACAACTAACCACAAGGCCATTGGCTACTTGTATAGAAGAGCATGATAATTAAAATGATTGTAGCTCTAGAAAGCTTTGTTTACAGAATATGAAGTTTTATTAACCTCATTACCATTTCTATCTAAGTAAATATATTCATACAATTAAAAAAAATAACAATTGAATACCGTTGTTAAAACTGCCTGAACTCCAGATGGAAACACCATCACGGACGTAAACAAAGTGGTAATGTTTGTGATCCTTTATGGAGACAAACTGAACACAACTGTTGGCAAAGACGAGAGCATTACGTTTTATTGGCGTTTCATTTCTTCTCATCATTATCATTACCATAGTCATTACCATTACAATGATCTTTTCCATTACCATCATCATTATCATATCACGGATTCTTACACACTAGTTGTGGCTCTACAAATCCCGCCTCACCAGTTGCAAAGCTCGACTCCTTAGTCAGATAAAAAAAAGACTTCCAGATAAAGTAGCTTCCAGTGATCACACGACGAGTTCCTTTACAAGGAGGCATCTAAAAGCATGTTTGTATCAGTAAAGATCTACACAGCCTGGTTACTGCAGCTTTGTGGACACTGTATTTTATAGATATTCATCAGTTTTTTGGATATTTTCACTCAGCACTATTAATAACAGGCCTGCCTCATTAGTTACCGTAGCCTTATTAGAAGCAGTGCTTGTGTTTGGAAGAGCTATAGGCCTCTGTTTTATTCCAGCGTATATAGACAATAAATAAGATTTACTGCGATGAACTCCAGTGTTGTAACAACTACCCCCGGCTGTTTAGGTCTGTTTCCGCCGGCAGTAGCCTGTTTTAATTACATGCAGAGGTATGCCTGTGCAGATCCATGAGCGTGTACTGTATGCTCAGTGGGAGAGCAAAGTCAAGCTGACATTAGTCAAGCTGACATGTCCTTCCAGCTAGGAGGTTAATTCCCTAAACGGCGAGAAGCGTCTCTCTGCCTCTCTGTGTTGACACCCGCAGGCTTTTCCCTCCGAGACTCTGAGGGGAGGTTATCGCAGGAGTTCACTGCTCACTACATGAAAGCTCAACTTGACTGATGGCGGCAGAGAGAGTTGGGTTTTCAATGAGATGATGAAAAACTCCCGTAGAAGTGACGCAAAGAGTTACAAACCTGAAAAACACAACAGGAAATTGTCCAAAACATCTCACTCTGGAAGAATATGGGCTGAAGTTATTCCAGAGACAAATGAGGACAAATCAATAGGGGAGGGCTCTTTACCGACTGAGGAAATGACGATGATGTGATGAAAGGATGATGCTGACTCATGAAAAGAATAATAGGGAGCCTGTTGATGATTCAAATGTAGGGTTATAGATATGAATATGTGGAAAAAAAGGCATCCATATACTGCAAGAATGTGCATATTGAGGCGTATACAGTATGTGCTGATAGTAGTGAGAAAAGGCAGAGGAAGCATTGCATTGATCAAAAGAGCAGAGATTTGGCAGGGGAGAGGAGGATGAGTCAGAGAGACTTACTTCTTGACGGGGATTCGCCCCTCAGGGTTGAGCTGCAGCTTCAGCCGAGTGTATCTGCATTGGACAGAACACACAATTTACACAACATGCAATCAGCAGTACTTGCCCAAAAGTAATCTGTGTATGTGTGTGTGTGTGTGTGTCTCGGTTTATACATTAGGCTGTGGCACATGTCCATAGCTATTTGTCATGTCTGACTCTGAGCAAGAGTGTAAAATCACATGACAATTCTTACATGCTGTGTTCCTCACAGTGGACCACACTCTGCTCCCTGTGCACACCATATTTGTGTGGCTGTGTTTACATGAGAGGTTCAAATCGTGGTTAATCCCTGGAAGCCTTGCATTGGCAGCACAGAGCCATGCAGCATCAGCAGCATCAGCAGCAGCAGCAGCAGCAGCAGCAACACAAGCGGCGCAGCCTGAGCTAAAAATAGCTCCACTGCAACAGGAGCCATCATTACTAGCTGGGCTTTAAGTAGCTGCTGGCTAATAATTAATATCCATTACAGTGTCCACTTCATCGGGCAGACTGGCTGCCACGGGCAAACTCACCAATGACCGTAATGGTTATCAGGGCCAGACAGTTTTTTTTTTGTTTTGTTTTTTTGTCTAGGGTCTGGTCTTCTTGCATAGAGGGAAATGTGAGGGGAAAGACAATGAGTGTTGGTAGAGGGAGAGCTAGTTGACAACAGCTGACGTCAGTGAAGCTATACAAGGTTGATTTTGAAGAAGACTGTCAAAAGGAAAGAAAAATGTACGGCTCAGGACTGAAAAAAGGAGAGAACAGACAGGTGTTTATTGATGCCCTCAGCTGCCCTACATCAGTTTGTATTATTCATTAAGACGAGTTGGGAAAAACAGATTACTTGCACCTGTCTCCTTTCTGTTTCACTTTCTTTTCTCTGTCTCGCTCTTTCCCACTCTTATGTGTCCGCGCTCCCTCCCTGCTTAATGCTTAATCAAGGAGGTCAGTTTCCATTTCACCTATGGTAATTCACATACTTACTCCTGCGAATCCACTTACTTTCTGGCGCGGGGTGAAATGCAAAAAGTAAAACAACTGAATCATCATTGACTCACAAGGTGAGTGCATGTGGCGTCTGCCCAATTGCATTCAACTTCAGCAGCTTGATGAAGACACGCTGGCTTCTGTTTTGCTTCCCGTTGCTTTTCTCCCACACACAAAAAAAAATATGTATCACAGCCATAAGAGCTATCAATGAGAATGAACCAGGAGCAGAAAAAGGGATGGTGGAGTGAAAGCATGACTAAGAAGCTCCTTATTTGTCAGTACATAGTGCACAAAAAACTGTGAGCCTAACCACAAACCTGCCCCGCTCAATTTCTATCAACTCTCTGTGTACAATGTGGTCGATGGCCACTTTCATTGTCTCATTAGTCTATTAGACTCCTCAGGGGTGGGACTTAATGGCTTCTGTTCACTGATAAACACCAGGCAGTTGGGAGTTGTCACAAAACACAGCCTCGACACAGTCTCTCAATACAATATGGCAGATTCATATCGAGGATCACTCTGCAGAAGCTTCACTCAGTCATGCACACACTTGCAGCGGAACATAGATCAGCGTGTGGGCTCTGATCAGATCGATAGGAAAGTGTTGGCGAAAGCCATCAGACACAGTTAGTGCACAGGATCAGAGGTGGCGTGAGGGCCATCGATGCCAAAAACTGTCTTCCAGGACTAAAACACTAATGCACTAATGAGGGGTAATGGTGTTTGTCGAAGAGAAAAAACAAATTGGTGACCCCTCATTTGACATTTTGACACCACGGCGAGTTCAGATCAGCAACCCGACCTGTTCAGTGATCTGCTGGAAAAGGTTATTATCTCACTGCAAGATAAATAAAGCCCACAGCACTTAAAGACTGGATACAAAGACTCTGGTACGTGACATGTTTCCAACGATCTATCCCTTTCTTTTTTCCCCATCTATATTTTTTTTTCTTGTCCTTCATGAGCTTAGACCCCAAGGCTGCTTTGCAGAGCTGTGAAAAGCAACTTCTTCCTCCTCATATTTTGTAGTGTGTGTAAGAGCAGAAGAGCCAGTGTGTGCTGCGTCATTGTATTCATACAGATCTGTGTTGCAAAGGTTTATGACACTGCATACTTTGTGCAGTAATGCGTGTCACAATATTGTGTATGCATTTTTCAGTAAACACTGACTGGGCTGGTAGCGGTGTGTATCGGACACTTGAAGCACCTGTTCAACATCACAGTTGGTTCTATGTTGTGTTGCAGAGGATGTCTCGTTTGCTTTTGACTCCCGTGTCTGTTTATGTAAAATACAGCACATACCTGATGGGATGCTTGTGACTTCTGACACACTTTTTTGTTCAAGTCCAACTGATTTTCATATTTATCTCTCGAAGGGTAGATGTACATTTGTCTGTGTGTGTGTGTGTGTGTGTGTGTGTGTGTGTGTGTGTGTGTGTTTAGTTTCTATGTGTGTGCGGATGACATACGCTTTCTCCAGGCAGGCTTCTCTTGACATGTTCTGCACCAACAGGTTGGATGCAAGGTTGAACAGCTCCTCTGCCCATTCCTACAGTAAATAAATAAAACAAACACACACACACACACACACACACACACACACACACACACACACACACACACACACACACACACACACACACACACACACAGATAGATACCCCCCAGAGTGAGACACAAACCCCTGTTGCTGGGGGAAGAAATGTAACATGTGAGGAATAAACTAAGGTCTTGGTTTAAACATATAGGTATGATGATTATGGTTATTTTAATACAAACACAAAATTGCTATCTTGTTACACTTTGACTTAAGAACTCAACCCTGAAAAAGCACAACATGCAGTTAAAATACATTATTACGCGGCTGTGTGAAATACTAGATTCTGATTGGCCATTTATCAATTTCAACGATCTGCTATCGTTTGTTAGATCACCGCTGTTAAGGAAGAACAAACCATTGATAATAAAAACACACAGTTGCTAAGGACGCGGCTCTTATCACAGACTCTGAAGGGCTGACAGAGTTCATTTCAATGTGTGGAAAGGTACGCATGCATTTGACTCCAAATGTCAAAGTGTCACTGAACCACCAATTGCTCCTGCTGCTCCGGCAGTGTTTGAATGCACGTGAATGGAGTTGGGTGGTTGGGCACTTTACGTAGTATCCTCTGCACTCAGTGTTTAAATGTGAAGTGTCATCTTAATGTGCTTTGAGTAGTCAGTACATCATGCATTTATCATCAAGTGTGATTTTGAGTTTTAATAAAGATGAGCTGCAAGATGCACGGAGGCGCAGCCACGGCTGTTTCACACATTGTGCCTGAACATTACTGAGCATGTCTTCTATCTTTGGTTACATTTTTACTATAGCTGCACTGTCGTTTATTGACTGCTCTGTGTGCCTTTGAATTGCCCCCCCGAGACAAATAACATTTTTTCAATTGAATTGAATTGAATCTTTAACACCTTGCAGGTATTTATTGTGTGAATAATTTAAATTTGGAAATGAAGTTGAGACATCTCTAACACGATCATTAGGCATACTGTATATATCCTCATAGTTCACAGTCAAAAAGCAGACTGAGTTTGCCCCGACAAAAGTGGTCAACATTTATTTCAGATTTTTCTTTGGTTTTTAACCCTCCTGCAGAAGCAAACACAAGCTACGTGCTTCCTACCCTCTACGAGGTTTAAGCGCTGGAGACTTTTGATTTGCCCTTTGTGTGTAGTTTCAGTTATGAGCTGCTTCACTTTGACCATTCAAGGCTGAATGTGGGCTTGTACATAAAGGAGGGGGGTAATGGGGGCAAATCAACTCGTGCACTTTTCCAGGTGGATCGGGATTTATAAAGGTCAGATTGTGTGCAGGTTTCATACAAACGGTTTTTGAATCTGAATTATCGCATGTACTCTTGTATTATGCCTTCTAAGCACTGTTTTATGAATAAATGACCAGGTCCATATCTCTTCTGATTAATTAAAACAAAATCTTTAGCATGACCATCATTAAACAGAACAAGCAGCTACTTTAAACTTTGTTTTGTGTGCATTTAGAAAGTGATTTATATCCTGTTTTGTCTCCACAGTCATTCACCATCGCTGCATGTTTATCACCTCATTCAGTTCAAACCTTGACACACTCTTTTGGGGAAAGATACTGATTTCACAGACATGAATGGGACAACTTCATGAAAACAATGACATGATTAAAGCTGGAGGAAGGTGCTATTCATCCTGTAGCTTCTATAATGCACTCAATAGCTGATTTTCCCCTCGTTAGTAGCAGAAGGATTACCTTGGCTGTCTCCTCTGTGAAGGCCATGAAGTTCAAATAGGTGATGTTGACCATGTCTGTGCCGCTCACCACCGTCAGCATCCTGTTCTCCATCTTCCCGGCCAGGGTGCTGACATCCAGGAGCTCACGCAGTTTTGCTTCCTGAACACAAATGAGACAAACACAAAACAACTGAGCTTCAGTTTTGACTTTCAGTGGAAAGGCAAATGACATAAAACAGACCATGGAAAATGACAGGGTATGCTTTTCCTAAGGAAGTAAGACAGTGCTGTTCTGTTTCACTTTTTTTTTTTTTTTTTTACACTTGATTTAATTTGATAGCCTTCTGAATGCACTGAACTGAAACAAGACCTGCCAGCATTTAGTCGTTCACACCTCATCTCTCTGCTGATTTGTGTGATTAATGAGAGCTCAGCTGTCTAAGGCAGACAGCGTGAGGAGCGAGGTGACACACTTCAACCCCAGTAGGTTCAGCTGGGACTTCAGTCTTCAACATTACAGGCTATGAGAGAAGCAAACAAAAATAACCACGCTGTGATGTGAGATGTTTTTTAAGTGTACAGCAATTCAAGGAGCTGGAGGTGTTGACGTGATATTGAAAGGATGAGCCTGGTGAACTCACTGGTACAATTGGTTGACTTTCACGTTTTGATGCACAAAGGACAATATCTGCAGGTTGTTCCATTCACTATGAATGAAGGTCTTCAAATCCAGGATAGATCCAGCCCAATGGTTTCTTACTTTCCAGTTTGAATTCCGTTCAGAAGAACGTCCTCACATCTCATCACATTTTCAGAACAACTTTAAAAGATCGTAATATACAAAAAATAGTAGTAAAATATATAAAATAAGAATGTAAAGCAGATCCAACAAAATCTTCTTCAGGATGGATTCCATTTCGCCCAGAAAAGGTTTCAGTGAACACCTTTACAAATTCTGTAAATTTATGCGAAGGAGCTTCAATGAGATTTAGAAACTTCAAAACCCTGAGAACCTTCATTATGCAAGAAATTCAGCAGGTTAAATGTGTCTGCTGTATCAAGTTTGTTGTTCTGACTAAACACCGGGTGCTGTCAACATTTCAGCTGTCACAGAGAAGAACTCTCTAACATTTGTATTCACAGAGTCATTTATCCAGAGGTCCAAAGCAGTTTTAGCAAGTATACATTTACGCAGCTCATTTTGGTTGAAAATCATATAAAGACAAATCACAATGCCTCTGAGGAGCGAGACTAGAATAACAATGATCTTTTCTCTCCTTTGGGGCTTGCCACGCAAGCAGCATACAAAATGGTTGCTCCAGCTTAATTAACACAACAAAAAAAGCCCTGTAAAGGATTTTGCAGTGAAAGCAAATGAGCTCCCACTAATTTTACCAATCAAACAAAAGCATTGTGTTCGGTGTCACGCTGATAGATGTCCTCTACATGTCCCTCACTCCCCCCCCCCCGAATCAAATTGCATGGTTTAGAGGCGCCTGTTATTATCATCCTGATTTTTTTTTCTGAGGCTGTAAATTCTCCCTTTTGAAGAATCTTTCCGGATGCTTTATCACGTTAGCATTCACAGTAATACTCGGCTGGATTGTGATACATACACAACTTCCTCTTTTTGTTCTCAAAGCTATGAACAGAATGCTAAAAGAATTGCACTGGATGAAGCTAAACTGTATAATATTACAAACTTCCATCTTCCACGGTCAACACCTGCCAAAGAAACGTGATCATCAGTGGCCTAAACTCAACTCCTGCAGCAGAAAAAACATGTAGTTACAACTGTTTACGAGGGATGTTACAGTACTGTGTATTTCACGATACCGCGAGAACTCAAGTGTCTCAAGAGGGAAGGAGTAACTACAGAGGCCATCATCCTATGTGCTCTGCTTGCTGCCTCATTCGAGTAAAAATGGATTAAAGACACTATTTCTCAAGAATCCCTCAAATCTGATGTACGGAAGCATTTCAGTTTCCCCAGGTCAAGACATGAGAAGGCAGAAGGTGATAGACAAATGATATAGAGAATGCAGACACTGTCAGACTGTGGTGACCTTCATTTTCGGGGAACAGGAATAATAAAAGAAACAACTTGGCAAATCGTCACCCATAAAACATTTGAATCCATTAGAAAAGGTTAGGAAAAAAAATCACATTTGTACTGCGAGTTTGAAATGTTTTAGTTTACAACGTCTCACTGGTGAAATGATTTTATTTCATGGGGGGGGGGGACTTTAAGGTCACATCATTGAGCTCATACCCGTCTCAACTCAATGTTCTTTCCTTGTTTAATATATGTTTTTTTTTTAAGTCTTTAATTTTCCTTTGAAATATCATAATAAATATCCGACTGAAGACTTGCTACAGCAGCATTATTGTGTCATCAGATTTTGATATTCAGCAGATGTTACCACACCTAGACCAGGAAAGTTTGCAGAAACGGGACTACATTTCTGTTTTGGATAGCAAGTCGTGGATTGCTCATTTAAGATGCTTAAATGAGAATGTGAGTCCTATATTTTTTTATCATCAATCAACAATCTGTAGATGATTCAGAGATTTGGTGCTAGCAGTTGCTGTAACTTGTTTCTTGCAACATGCTGTATGTCCGATCTATATATCCTGCTCAGAGAGTCTTTCTTCATGGCTTACATTTGAATAATTAATGAACAGAGAACTTGCTGTATTCATAAAAGCTTCCAACTTTTACCAGAACTCCTTAAATTAGGTCAAACACTTTGTTATTGTCAGTAAATCATGATGGTCTTCCACAATATTACTGTTGTGCATTATCTTCTTGTGTATTATTGTTCAGTATCATGAAATGATCTGTATTGCAGCTCTTCACTTAACCCGTTATGTAATCCTGGCCTTCTGTTTATCCAATGAGGAGAGGACATCTCTGGAAGGTTTATTCACATACGAATGCTTATTTAGTCAAGTCATTTTCTTTTCTTCAGAAAAAAAACACGTGTTTCCAGTGTTTTGTAGACGGAATGTTGGAGTCACACAATCTTGTACTTGACTACTATCAATTGAACGCAGAGCGCTGATCTATCACTGTTCTCTTGCGTATTGTGAAAACAATCTGGCCCATCAATCAAAGCGTAAAAAGCCACCTTCAATTTGCTAAAACGCCCTGTGCCAAAGTACACTTTGAGGGCTGCTGTGCCGAAGACGAAAGGCCTCTGAGAACAGACGAGACAACAGAAAGATGCATATTTTATTTGTAACCGCACTTGAACGTCAATACAATTCCATTATTTTCTGATGCTACTTGTAGCCCATTAGCAGAGCACGAAGCGCATCTCCTTGGGAGAGCAGTCAGCACAGGCCTGATCTAGCAGGAGCTGTGACACTGGCAACACGTCAGCTGAAGAAAAATCAGCAGTTATGTGAGCGAAAGGAGCTGATGTCAGGGGCCCTGTTGGACGGAAGGAGGAGGAGGATGGATGGATGAAGATAAAGAAAAGCCACGAAAAGAGAGGGTTGGGCTCAGCCATGTGAGTGAAATGTAATTTGTGCTGTTGCACTGTGGGAGCCTTTGGAGGCAGGCCTGGGGTCCCAGATGCCACAAAGATGGGAGATTTAAAGCCAGGCTGTGCTCTGGGTGAGCCCTGGGTGGGAGTCGGATGGGATTTGGGTTGACGGTGCAGTAAAAGGAAGAGGATGGTTTTACGTTGCACAACATACTTAACTGAGAGAGATGGCTAATCCTTCGTACAGCATAGTCATGGATGAGAGATGCGGAAGTGGACTATTTCTAGAGTGTATGCGTGTGAATGTCTGTCGTTAATGTGTGTAGCCATGCTTGACAGAGTGTGTTTATTCAGGCATACGAGGAGCATGTTTGCAGCTGCAGTGTGTCAGCAGGAGAACTCCTTGGTCACTTAGCATTCAGGTGGAGTTATAGCCCGAGGAAATAAACAGACTTCCTCTTCCTGCCCGAGTTTGTCACAGGCACCCCACCTGTCGTCAGCCAAGCGCTCCAACTGTTTCACACTCTGTCAGGCAAAAAGATTCAGATTGGCAAAGTGAAGTCAGCCACACCCTCTGGTCATAAAACCCACAACCCGGCGCCTGTCTACACTGTCTACAATACAAATACACACAAAGACTAAACTCTAGCTCGGAGAGAAGCAGAGACCCGCAGACAAACTGTCAGATCTGTGTGTATGTGCATTTATGCGAACACACATCTGACAGTTTGTCCGTGAAAAATCGGATCAAAGGAAATGTCAATATGAATGATGGATGATGACCTGACTACCTGCGAACACGCCAGTGAACACTTCACTTTAATGTGCTGCAGCCAGATGTTAAAACCTTAGGTCAACCCCGATAGAGATCCACTTAAGAGGCGTCCTCACACTATAATTCACAGTTTTGTTGTCTGTGTTTCAGGTTTGTTGTAGTGCTCTTTAAAAAGAGATATGCCGGGCCACTCGAAATAATTGATTAGACATCAAGACGAGCTGCTTGAATAAGTCAACGGTGCCTTGTTCAAGAAGGTGCTGCTGGATGCAAACTGATGTTACAGTTTCTGTTTCTCTCTTTAATGTTGCACATCTCACGAGATATACAGTTCACAGCACAGAGCGTGAAAAAGAGCCATTTGGGTTGGTATCTTGAGGATGCCTGCACTTTGGTTGACCCTGCCAGGCTGTGCAGTTTGTTGCACTCGTCATACTTTCAAGCATCTGCACTTGAAAGAAGAGCGAAAAGTTTATGCAATGATTTTTTTTAGAGTCTAAGCTTTTCGGGCGGGTAAAATAGTCAATATCTCATGTTTTAAATATGCAACGGCATTTTGAACCCGGAGTACACAGTCAGATATCATCATCTGCTGTGTATCACCTCATCTGACCTCATCAGTCCTTCGCTTTCATCTAACAAGTCAACCAATTACGGCCCTGTCAACCCCTGAGAGCCCCAGGTAGAGATAAACATAACCTCGCTTGAGCAGGAGGGGCTTGAACTTCAGACATCCAGCTTTCACATCAGTATTCAAAGGAGCACATCGCAGCATATGGCGCTGTGACTCTGCAGAGCAGCAGGGTAGGTTACGAGCAGGACACCAATTCTCCTGCTGCTGGCTATCCTTGTTAACTGACGGAGCGGTAAGGTGCTGCTGCTGGGGCAGAGACAAACCTCAGGCATTTGTGAGGAAATTATGGCACATCAAGCTGGGAGTGATGTGTCCATTGTGCCACACAGATGCTGTGCAGACAAACGCTTGGTCACTTATTTACCCATTTGAGGGGAATGGACTTGAAGTCAAGGCTGCATGATGAGCTGCCTTTAGTCAGTTGCCTTTCTTTCATTTAACTGTTGCTGAATGAAGGCTTTACCCGTGTGTGTTTGTGTGTGTGTGTGTGTGTGTGTGTGTGTGTGTGTGTCTATTTACTGATACGTGCACGTTGTTGTTCATCAGCCGGCATGAGTCACAGAGTCTACAGAGCATTTTCCCCCACAGCAGAGCTAATCCTAAGACAACTCTCTTGCAGTCATTTATTTAAGAGGGGTCACGCTGCATCTGCAGAGCATGTTTTAAACATTAGCCATGTCATAACTTACACAGACAGAAAGCACTGGAACATTGATGCCATTAGAAGACACAGCCCCATATTTCTCTCCAGGCTAAAACCGTTTCCTGCAAGTGACCTTCCTATAAATCAATAAGCATGCACACGCACAAACAGTCATAAAAATGTAGGACTCACATTCTCATGCAGATATCAAAGACACGAGCATGTACACAACGTGGAGATGATAGGGTTGTTTTCTCTGTTCTCACACATAGGCAGTCTTTTCATGTCCTGACGTCGTATGCTGTCCATGTAAACGTTATCAGTGCATTGAGACCAGCTTCACGCTCACTGCATGGGAAATTGATTTTTTTTTTCCATCAGAATACTAACTGAGCCGAAAAAAAATAATAAAAAAATCAGCATTTCAAAAACACTCTACAGGATTGCAGTGTAAAAAAAAACGTGGCAAGTTAAAGAGCCCTGCAGCTAAGAGGATTGTAGAGATGTATACACACACAATTACAAACAAACAGATACGCAAATAAACAAAGTACAGCTATGAACAAATGTGTGCACCCCGCACCCTCACAGTGGGGGAGCAACCGTACGGAGAATTTCGAAGACGGGGGCACACTGCAGTGCAGCTTTAAAGTGTTTCTGCTGATCAAACACTCAGCCTTGGTATCTGCAGCCTTTCACACGACGATGGGAAAACTGTCTGCCCCCATTACAACTCAGACGTTTTTATGTTTTAAACTTTCTTAGCTTGAGAACTGTCGCACAAGTTTTCCTAGCTCGGGGTGAAACTCTCCACCTGTCACAAGCATCAGCGTTGTGTTGCCACTCAAAGACCGTGAATATGAGCAAGAGGCGAAAGAGGTCAGTTTTTGATTCTGGAGTGTCCATTTCTTTCTTCTCCTCGATCTGCACCCCCCCACCCCCTGAAAGAAAAAACAAAAATACTTATGTGCATCTCACTGTCCCTGCTCTTTTTTTTATTATTCTCCCACATGGTCATAACTCATTTGAGCACTCAAGTGTCAGAGGATGCAGACCACCACAGTTTCACAAGGCGGGGAATTGCCCACAAGGCCAGGAGTAAAAGGTCAGCGCTTCATCAGTCAGCTGTCGGGTGATGCATCACTAAACACTGTGTGGAACCAAGTGTGGTTGTGTGTGTGTGTGTGTGTGTGTGTGTGTGTGTGTGTCATTGAAGCCTTAAACCCAAAAAAACAACCTCTAAAAAAATAAGAGGATTTTGCCACTGGTCTGCTACCAAGATGATGCCAAGTTCTTAAATATCTCTTTTCATCCATCCGGCTCTCCTGCCTGTAATGCAGCTGTTCTGGATTCTGTCCATCAATGAAGCATCTGTTAACACTGTGTGCGAGTTCAAGGATGCAGAGTGTCCTGTACAAGGATGTGTGTGAGTGTGAGCAGGGAACCTTGATGATCTGAACTGTGCTCTTCAAATCCAAATCATTCTCTTTTTTGTATCTTTAGCTCTCGACTTGAATACACTTGCCAGTGACGATGAGTCGTTGGCACTCATGAATTCGAAGTCTTGGTAGGTTGAGAAAATGCGTGGGTGAAGGGCAAAAGCTGCGCAATCTTTCATTCCAGCTCTTTAATAGGGGCATTTCATTAACCCCGAGGCAGTGAGACATGAAACGAGGAGACAGAGGGGATAGACGGAGGGGAGATGGACAGCACATATCAAACCATTTTCTCAAATGCCAGCGCATCAGCAGTAACTTGTGCTGACAGTCAGCCGTTTTCATGTCTTGAGGGAGGGGTCTAACATTTACACACACTGGTAATAAGAAAATGAGGCATAGAGAAATGAAGTAACAGTTATTCATTTTTCCAGAGCAGTTACACAACAGCTATAACTCTAATTTGATCATGAATAATTTCAATGCAAAATAACACTTTCTGCTGTCCACGCTTAAAGGTCCCATATTATGCTTTTTTATGGTTTTACATGCTCTTTGGTGTGTTTTCCAGGTGTCATGCAGTAGCTGCATGTAATGCTCGGTCCCTGAAATACAATTTGCCAGTATGATGTCTTGCCAGTGTGACATCACTGATCCAAGCCCATTGAATCATTGTTGCAAGACCAAGCTCGTGCTGCAAGCCCATGTTTGCATCCATGACCAATTACAACAGAACCAAACGGCCAACCAATCACATCAGACTTGGCCCATTTGGGGACCCTGATCGTTGGGCATTCAGAGCGTTGCAAACTCAAGTAGGCGAGAGAGGCTGCATGGAGCGGCAGTTCATGAAAACAGACGCTTTTTTCAAACATTAGCGATATGAACATATTTAAGTATGCACATAAATTAGATATATGAACCCCAAAAAGGGCATCATATGGGACCTTTAAATGAAACTGGACAACAAGACAATCCTGAGGCATGGTTGACGATTTTTCTACAAACTTTTATCATTTTATAAACAAAACTGTGAATTCCAATAAGCAAATGAAGTAAAATAAAAACATTACATTTCTAGGCCTGAGGCAAAAAAAAAAAAAAGTGAAATACAAAATTCAAACAAACAGCTTGCTTTGCTTTGAGTGCCAAACTACAGTTTATTCATACCTTGTATAAAGCATGTCCCAGTGATATCCCCCATTTGGTTTCCAAAGAGGATTCATGAAACCCAACAGTGGCTGTCACCAAGCTGGGAATGCTGACTCCAACTATCAACTTACTGAGACACAGGCAGTGAGGTGGAGTTAAGGCGGGCCAGATGGATGTCTGGGTGACTGAAATATAGTTAATCTCGCACATCATCCAGCTAGCATATTCCAAATGATGAAACATAACATAAAGGCCTTTAAGGGCCAAATTATGTATAACGCTTAGCATTTCTTTCTTGAACCAGGCTATAAATGTTCACTTCTGCTGTCATGGGGACATTTTAACATGAGAAGTGGTTGGGTTAACTTAAACCTTAGAGTAAGCCTCAAGTGGCCACTGCCATGAACAGAGGGTTTTTTTTTTTTGTATTTGCTTCATATGTCAACACTGGGGTTGCATCCTGGTTAGGGTTTCTGAATGTAAGCTTGACTGCTGCTTGCTGGATCAAAAGAAAAAAAACAACAACAAAGATGCTTGGGCTTAAAAATATCAAGACATCCACCTTCACAAGAATGACATTTTTAAAGTGCCTTATGGAAATGTTAAAGTGGAGTAAAACTGCCATGGTTTGGTTTTGTTCTGTATTTAATCTTGTTTTAGTTTTCATTATTTCCCTTGTGTTCTGTGTATGTATGTTCCTAGTGTGTTTTACTTTAGTCCCTAGTGTGTTTCCCTGTATCCTTGTGTCCTCCTATGTTGCCTGTTAGTTTATTTCCTGTCTTGTGTTTTAAGTCTAGTCTTTAGTGTTTCCTGTTTTATTTTGTATATCTGGTTTTGGTGGTGTCAGTGTTGGGTTTTACTTTGTACTTGTCTTCAGTGTTCTGGTCTTGTGTTCTTTGTTCCTTGTGTTTCCCGCCTTTGTGATTGCCCTGATGTTCCTCACCTGTCTCGTTAGTCTCACCTGCGTCTGATTACCCCTTGTCTATTTAGTCTCTGTGTTTGCCTGAGTTTCTTGTCGCTGTCATTGTCATTGTCGGTGTCTTTCGTATGTTGTTGGTTGCTGCTTCTCGCTTCTCCCTGCTCCCTGTGTTTTCGCCTGGTGGTTTTTGGATTTTGGTTTTTCTAAGTAAGTTTTTGTTTTTTTGCCTTTTTGTTAAAATAAATTATTATTTTCTGCGATTGGGTCCTCCTCCCTGTTTCCTACCCGGATCGTGACAAAAACAATGCATGTCTGACAGTTAAAGTTGAAAGCTTTGACTGCAGCTCTGAGCAAGACCTTTATTTAGTCTGCCACCCCACATATAACAATTTAAAACATCTGTTAGCTGTAAAAAAGAGTGGGCCACCAGTTTGAACACCTCCACCACTTTCTTTAAATAATAAATGCTTGAGTGAATAGGTGTGTCTTCTTATTAAATAGTTAATATGCACCTCATTCAAGAAAATGGTGATGACAGCTTAAAATACTCGTTATGAAGTCCTTAAAAAAATATATCTTCCACAAGACTTTTTTTAAAAGTCTGATATTCCAGCATGGTTAAACAGCTTTTTTTTGTTCATGTTATGGGCAGCATGACTGCAATCTCTCCAACAAACAAATGAGAGAAGAATCTCTATTCAGCGCGTATGAGGACTGCAGGGCTTTAAGGAGACTGATGTCCTAGAAATGAGGAGAAAATTGGACAATCTTGCAGGTAAATCTGCTTTACCCTGGCACCAAAAGTAACATGAGATGTGGAGTGACAAGAATATTTTTAGATTAATATAAAACCGTGAGGTTCAGCCAACATTTACAGGATTAATGCTTTCAAGGTCACAATGACACTTTTTTAAAATAAGTTTAAATAAGTCTCAGAGCTCCTTAAAACATGTTTTTTTTTAAGTTTCTTGGCAATAATCCACTCTGATTTTATGTGTTACAGTAGCATCTATAAAGCCCTCTGTTCCAGCCCTGTTTAAACTTATGTGGCTCTATTTGGAAATGCAAGTGAACTGTGTCAGACCATGACCCCTGGGGCTTGCACCATGACCAATTGTTTACAGGCAGACTAAGACACAGAACAAACATCTAGCTGTAGGAGTTTCACCCACTTGGGGAAGGGGTTACTGCCCTTTGTGATGTCACAAAGAGAACACCTCCATCTTTTCTCGTAATTCCCCTGTTTGTAGACAAACTCAGGACACATATTTGTGTTATTAAAACGTGGTAAACTGTATTATACACAATATGTGACCTTTAATATAGCAAATATAGCAAATATACAAATATAACAAATATAGAATATTTTAAAACATGAAGAATGCTACGATTGGATGACCCCCAAGATTCAAAACTATCCCCTCAATACCTCAAAGCACTACATTAGCTGAAAAAACAAACAAACAAACAAACTGGTGTTTAAACAAAGTATTCTATTATTTTTGAATTTGCTTAAAGCTACTGAAGCAGCCAGGTAAGTGAACTAAACCCTGAACACTGTGGTTTAAGAAGTTTGTTTGTCTTGAGGATGTTCTCAATATGACCTATAGTCATAGAGAGGTAAAACCCAGCGTTCGGATGTAGCTATTCTCAGTTTTTCATCCTTTTTACTGGGTGATGTTCCTGAATAATCAATTGATGTTACACAGACTAAAGGAGCCCATGTTTACATTTTCCCTTGCAAAGTTAAGCACTGAGTCAAACGTTCGACATTTAAAAGAACGCAGGAGGAGATTTAAAAGAACGCAGGAGGAGAGAGGGGGGAGGCAAAACACAAGTCTTGCTTTCACATCTATCCTGAGCAGACAAGAGGCTACATATGTCTACCTTTTTTTAACTAGTCCTTACATATCACACTGGACTTTCATAGATAGCTGATGCAAAGCCATGTGATGCTGTTTGCTTGTTATTATACAATATTCATAATGTGTCAAAAAAAATGATTATAGATCTTACTGGATGATAAGTAAGATCTATAATCTGGATATCTGGTTGTGGTATAACCACTACCATGTGGTCTCTATAATCTGGAAGCTAATCAAGGTGTATGAACTGAAAAAATACCCAACATTTCAAGAAACATGGTATTTATAGCCTTTCCATCACACGCTTCAAAACGAACACGTGCATTAGTCAGATCAAGATCTTTTTTCACTGTGTTTTTACCAGATAAGAAGAAACAGGAAATGTGAGGGAGGAGGAAGTTGAACAGATATGGAACGAGAGCAGAAGGCGTAAATTGATCCTGTGGTGATTGTAAATAAGTATGACTGAAGGGCAAACATAAAATGTGCCCTAAAATGTTTTAAACCTGTTTGAGCCTCTAAATATTTTGGAAGCCACATTATAACTTCTCAATACCAGAAACATTTTAACATTCTAAATGATCATTCATTTAAAAAAAAGAAAAGGAAAAAAAAGCAGACATCTGAGTAACAGCAGCAATAAGAAACCTGCAGAGATACAAACTCCCTGCATGGCTTAAGAAGAAACATAAACACTTGGAGAGCAGGACACATTAATAATTATTCAGAGGAGACTGTGAAGCCGCATCTCTATTATGGGGAGTTCTTTTGCGCTTTAATTTCTGGGAATAAAAGATGCAGTATACTCTGCTTCAAGGGCACATGTGTAAATGGGCTAAATGAAGTTTTAAATTTTCATATGTTCATACACTCGAGTGCGTACTCACAGGAGTGCTTGTGAGCAACTTAGAAGAGGTTGGAGCCCAAGGGCCAGATATTTAGAGGAAATAAGAGGGAATAGACAGAGAGAGGAAAACGGGGCGAGAGGATGGTCATGCTGTGTTTGACTCACGCTGAAGGAAAGATGGAGAGACAGAAGGGGCAAGGGGCAGGTTTGATGAGGTGGAAGAAGTCTACCTAGCGTGCACTCATCCACTCGCTGGCTGAGCTCACATAGGGCAGACAGGAAGGCAGAGGCACAGACAGGAAAGAGCTGACCTCGGATACACTGCACGAACTCCAGCAGGAGAAAAATAATCAAGTGCTGTGACTCACCAGCTCAGCACTTCTCATTAGAACGAGCACCAAACAAGAGCGGGAACTCGGTGACACACAAGTCAGACAGCTGAGCTGGCAATCAAATCAGACACGCAGCGCTCTGACTTGGCTGAAGAATGTGAGCAAGAGCATGAAGAGTGTCTTGTGTAATTAGATGACGTACTGCCAAAAACAAGGCTGAGAATTCAAGTGTGATGTTATCCACTGGCATAACCACGAGCAAAATTAATTGCCGAAAATGAGCAGAAAAACATTTCAGACTTTTTTTTTTTTTTTTTCAACTTTATTTATCCCCAATTCAAAGGCACAGAGAATCACCAAGCGGTCGACCGTAAGACCAGCAACCTGCATACACATTCATACGCCATATACCGCAGCAGGAGGAGCGACTCAAGGTTAAGCATCTTGCCCAAGGACACATCGGACATGTTGCTCGCAGGAGCCGGTGATCGAACCCCCAACCTTCCAGGTGAGAGACGACGACTCTACTAACTGAGTCACAGCCGCCTGGGCGAATGACTAGTTTGAGTTAAAGTTAAAAAAAAAATGACTATGGAATTAATAACACGTAAGGTAAAAAGAAGAAACCAAAAGTTCAATTAGAAATAGGACTTAAAATTTCTCCTCATTATCTTGTTGTTGTTTTTCCCCTTCACTTCAAAGCACTTTGTCCGTCTCAGTGTGCTCCAGGTACTCGAGTCATTACAGCAGCCCACTCTCTGTGAGTCATCCATATTGTTCGAGGTGGATGTACCCCATTCTGTTCAAGCTGTCCATCAAGTGGCAGTCTGTCAGGGGTGGCACTAAAAACAGCTCACAGGCACTAGAAACTGGCAGGTACATAAGTACAGTCATTACCCTGAAAGTCGTGAAGAAATATCACGTGGGCAGACTGTCGTTTTAACAGTTGCTGACAGGGATCAAAATGCTACTTGTACGGCACACTCAAGTTAACGTGCGTGTACCCTGGCATCTGTTGAAAGACACGGATAAATATGCAGCCACACAGAGATCTGATAAACACGCTACGTTTGGAAAATAGACAGAACAGGACCAGTCAAGAGATTAATGGAGCAAATTACTATCTGCTACATTCTTTTGGGGATCCTGAAATTGTACTTCCTTGGGGAGAAGAATGACAAGAAATTATCAAAAAGTTTTCAAATTTCAGCGTTATTTGTACGAATGGAAATACATTGCAGATGATAGACAAATCAATAGCTGTCACGTCCCTAATATGTACAAAGTGGATAATGTTTCAAGCTGGCAGAAGAACAACGTTTGTTGGCGTTAACAGTGTTAAACCACGAGGCACACACACTTACTGTAACATTGCTTGCGCCATGCTCCACCTTTATTTTTGATGTCTCTTTTAAGGCAAGTGAGCGCTCAGCCCTGCAGCAGAAGAATTGGAGATCAGAGTAGTAGGAGTCAGATTTCAGAGTTATCGAGTAACAGACAAAGAAAGTTGACCTGTTGACCCAGTAGTAAGTTAAGAGGTATTTAGCTGACACAGCAGTAGAGGTACTAACACATAGACAACTGTGCATTCACATTGGAAATTAATAGTATCCTGTTTTTTCAGAAGTGCCAAAAAGGAACTTCCAATGAATCCATGTGAATTCAATGGCGTACTCGTTTGGTGGTATTGTCAAGACTTTCTTGATTTGTGGGAAACTTTCCACATTATTATACCCTGAAACAATAGAGATATTTCAAAGCACGCTGGAAATCTGACACAAAATCCAAATATGGTTAATAATTTATGTTCACTGGCAAGATTAACTGAAAAGTCCCCCCAACAAAATCCTAACCAGGAAAAAAAAAGTTTCGGCCTTACAATAGCCCACCGCTCTGTCTTCTCCACTGTTTCTAAAATGAACTCAGTTTGATTTCACTTTCAGCTCTTTAATCAAAGGCAACTTCTGTTCCTCTAAGCAGCCTGCATAGCCTCAAAGTACATCAGTGTTTGGAAAAGAAGGCCATTTCCAGCCTCCAGTCCCCCCTCTGGCACCCAGCTCGCGCCCTCCAAGAGCCCGGAGCCCCATGGAGAGAGGCCCCTCAGGGGAAATGTCTCTGACAGGGTCCAGAAGTAAATAATTCAGACGAGTCCCTGTTGGCACAGTGCAGCCTTCGGGCCATAGATGCTCTGCCGCTGCTGCTGTCGTAAGGAGGAAGCACATGTCCTCTCCCTCTAGCTCTTTTCATTTTTACCATCTTCACTTGCACCCCCTCCCATTTCCTTCCTTTTTTGAAGAAACACTCTGGGTTCTGCTCCAAGGACACTAAGCAGATTTCAGCCCCAATGACAACTTTGGTAATTCTTAACCTGAACCAATTGGGTTTATTGGAGGACATTCCTACAGGACTGAAGAAGGGCTGTGTAATATCAGAAATGGTCGACATGCTGTATAAAGCAATAGTGAGGCGAAGGGGCTGTTTTCTGCTGATGGAAGACTGCTAATATGTATGACTCACAGCAGTACTTGTAGTAGAGAGCATGAGACGCTACACGTCTTGTGCACCAGGCAAAAAAAATAAAGCATCATAGTAGAAAGAAACAACATTTTGCCTGTCAGCTTTCTCAACTCACAGAAAGGGGCAATGATGTGGTCTGTGCACAACTACATTTAGCTATGGTAAACTGCACAAGGAAAAACCAAAATATGTAAAACTGCATGTTCCACAGAGTCCCAGAGAAACAGGAGATAAAGTTATTTTTGTCATTCATGGCCTGACATTATGAAAGGGACTTAAACCAAATCTGCGAGATTGGATAAAACCAAGTGAGGTGGCTTAGTGAATACAAAAGTGTGGATCAGGAGGCAGAGGATGAGAGAGCATGGAATAAATTAGGCTTCAACCCCATTCTTTAGAGAGTTAAAGAAGTTTTTGCCAATTCAAATGCACCTTTTAACATCACTAAGATGACTGACAGGCTAATGGCCAAGCACAGTTTTATCTGAAGGGCAAAGTTAGTTAGCCTCACTTCACAATGTTTTATTATTAATTTGATATGAACAGAATATGCCCAAGAGATCTAAGATATATGACCTTTTTAAAAGGAAAAAGATTCTTACTCTACTTGGCGTAAAAAAAGAGATGACTGAGTGCTTCTACAGGGAAATCTGGATTCAAACAATTTATTTTTGGCTTTTTTGATTGTGACTTTACTTTCACTTTTGAGCCATTCATGGCTGCTGTTGAGGTGAGGCGAGGCGAGGGGCGTTTGTAAGATCCAATGTGCAGGTAAAGTCTACAGTCTGGAAGTGTAAACATTGAAACTGGATATTCCTCACATCAAAGCTCATTATTTTGTAGAAAAGCAGAACTCGATCATAAGAGCGCCTGTTGCCAGTGAGGAGGGTCAGGAGGTTTGAGCTCAGGATATCAAGGTCTGTGGAAAGATTTGTATAGCACCACGCTGTTGAGCAAGTGCACACGCTACTGTTCGGCTCATAGAGAGCGAAAAAGCCTTGGATGATGTCATTCTGAACATAAACAACCATAATTGGGTGTCTAAATCCCACTGCAAACATTTCACAATCCTTGGTAAGCATCGTGTGGTGATAATAGTGATTTATCCACGTTCTCTAGTCATCATTTAGCCCTTTGCCATCATTAGCTTCGCTGTCACACAGAGAGCCCGCTGTCCCGACATGCCCACGCCATCTGCCAGGCCGGACCATGCCAACCAGCAACCAACCAGCCACCTACCAACCCTGCATAGAGCCCCATTTGGTATGGCATCTGTGCGCTCCACCGATCTGCCAACAGAGGATTATTGAGTGTTTAAACAAGCCCTCGGATATTTAACAATATTCAAATAGCCATCAAATCCTATGGGGTATGTTTGAGCTGACACAGTGATCATGAGACCCCATTTCAAGATGCCATGGTGTTAATGACAGCCACATAGGGAGAAATGAACACTCCATGTGAGAGTTGCTTCCATATCTGATTGGCCTTGATTCTGTGTGCTGGTTTCTGATAAAAAGATGATTATCAGTCCACAGAGGTTTTGCAGCAGACGGCGGGCACCTTTGGCACCTCGAAGCTTAATTAGCCAGTCTCGCTTTCTAATGGCAGAGCAGGAGATGAGTCTAGACAAAATGCAGGCTGTCTGTTAACAAGATGGACAACCCACAAGGCTGATTATCAGAGAAACCTTTGACTTGTAATTTGCTGATAAAAGTGCCAACAAAATTGGATTTTTTTTCTGTTTGAGACCAAAAGAGAAAAATAAAAATGCTCGACTTTCACCATAATCCATGGTCGTTTCTTCTAATTCTCTGCCATCCTTCATGGTAAGACATAAAAAAACATAAAACATGGCTGAAAATGTTCAATGGGGATTTTTTTCAGTTTTTTTTGAAGTTTTGGTACAGTATACCAAACACAATTCTTGGCATTCTAATGTAACAGTGACATGAATCAAACTCGATAATAATGTGGATCTATTTTCATTGGATTCACACATACATAACAAAATTAAGTGTCATAAATGATACTTGTTCAACAGGAAGGCGAAACATAATCTCATTGCTTTGCTTTCTCAGCTAGGCTAAGCCAGAACATTTTGGACAAATCAAATCAGACATCCAGCCTCTTTGACACTCTTTCCACTCATGCAAACTGTCTTCGTGATTGTTGTACATGACTATATCTGTCTCACATTACGAGCATATGGATAAATACCCTGTTAATACTTTACCATCAATAAACGCAGGAGCAATCGGCAGGAGAAGTCTGAACTTACAACAGTAATTACTGGCCATTATATTCTTCCCAGAGTAAATGCCCCAGTTTCTTTAGTTTAGATCATTGTGCAGTATGGAACTATGGCCCTTTGAGCAGAGAAAATTGCAGTCCATTAAATGACATAATAGGGGGAAATAATTCAACCTGTTTTATGGAGCCAGTGACTCCAGAATCAGGTATGGCTTGCTGATGCTAATTGTATGATTTCCCCTATTATTAGGTGTTAAGAAATGATTACTTTGAGAAGTAAGGGAACACAACAAAAGCTAATATAATGAGGTTTACACCAAGACAAATTCCTTGTATGTACTTGGCAAAGAAACCGATTCTGATGTAAGTATTGCCTTCAAGAAAAAAGTATTTTCAAAGCAGCACATGAGGCTAAAGTACTTGTTAAGTGGACATGTTTTTTCTAGAAGTTGTTGTCAGCCTTCAAGTGTTACAATTATGAAACACATCCTGTAGTCTGTCAGCTACCGAACCATGTGATGTCCAGAATGAAAGCGGGGGAACTTTTCTGGCAAAATAAATAACTACAAATGTAATACAACTTCCTGTGGAGAGACACGCGCACACGCACGAACAAACACAGAGTAAAAACCATTAAAGAAGAAGAAAAAAAAAAGTATCCATGATCTTGAATTCATGCTGGAGCACTACTTGGTGGAGAAAAAAACAACACAGTAAAAAAAAGACCTTTTGTGCTGATCTTATTTGATCGGAAATACTTGAAGAGAGCTCTGTGGTCTCTGGAGGAGCAGCATTAAGAATCAGACATTTTCTTCACTAACCCTCCAAAGATTTACTATTGAAAACCAATTAAGTCTTTGGCTTGTCTTTGCGCTTGGAAGGGATAGTTGGAAGGCTCAAGAAAGGTCACTTGTCTCTTTATGCCTTAGCACTAGAGAGCTATCCTTAAACCCATCCACACATACACACACACTAAAACACACACAACAATCACACCATCGTGCCTGACATCCACCGGTCTCATGTGATTAATGGTGCAAGGAGCTGACTGGTGTGACCAAGGCAGAATTCCCAAGAGCCGTTTTCCAATCTCACCACCTGATATTGATATGATATAATGATAACGCATGGCAGAAAACATGGAAGAGATATCGATCAACCCAATTAAAATGGAACAAATTAAAGAGGAAAGTGGAGAAACTCTCTTCAGCCACAAGGCATGTGTGGTCGTGTATTCAATGGATTTCTGTTTCAGAAATAAGATATAGAATTTGAAATGATCATTATAATTGCTAGCTGTGATCTCGAGCAAGGTAGAGCAGACTATCATTTTCATTTAAAGTTAAGAGTCTTAACAATGTCGGCTTCCAAAAGAATGTAATTTTGGAAAAGGGAGACTCAATTCTCCAAAAATCTCTAAAGTTTTAAAATGGTTCTGAAGCTGTGCCAGTCTCCCAATACATCTAATAGCTTTCTGCAGATTTGTGAACATTTGAAGAATCACAGATGACGAAGCCTTAAGCATCACATCTGCTTGGCTTGATTGAGAGCAGATGCTGCGGTGGACTGTGTGTGTGTCTGTGGGGGGGGGGGGGGGGGGGGTTGACAAAGTTTCATATACATAATGCAACTGAATCAAAAGTTCAGTAAAGCAGAAAAGATGGGAACGTTTTGTCTTCCCTCAATCACTTTGGGCAGCATCAATCTGGAACAACTAATTGATCTGAGAAAAGGCTGCTCCAATTACTGCAGTTAAACAAACTCCCTAGACCAATGGAGACATACGGTATACTTTTTTTCCCTTTGTGCCATGATAGGAGAAGAGAGAAAATGTTTAATCAATTGAGATAAAAGGAGTCTTAATTAGTGGCTGATGTCATCTTTCTGTCCTTTCAAATGGAAAGCTATGGTGAGTCAGAGAGTCTTACTGTCCTTGTTAGCATGATCCTAGTCCTCACCTCCCTATGGTTTCCATAGTAACAAACCCCATCAGACCAGTTAAAACCCCGCCATACTTCATCCTAGTATTAGTGTGAGCCATGCGAACTTGAGAATGTGAGTGCAAGGACTGCTGAATGTCTCCATGGAAAGTCCATTCCTGTTTTGTCTCCGAGTGATAATTCAGGGACAATGTTCTAAAACAGAATTCTGTCCGATTTAGTCTGGAAACAGCAAGGTAAGTCGTGAAGGGGATTCATCTCTGTTGGCTGAAAAACTGATTCAATATATTGAGAGTGACACATTGATTGTTCTGCATGGATGAATAGCTTATTCAAGACAGGGATCAGTCAATAGGTGGACTGCCACTGATTGTTCACTAACAGTATATTACCATGCATACAGTAGGAAAGTCAAATTAGGTCCTGTGAAAGCCTGATTTTTACTTGTGCGTCATCTCCACCCTGGAGTTTCATGAAGCCTTGTACCTAAAGAGAAGCCTAGGTCCCTGACGTGCACGTCCTCAGAAATATAAAAACACATAGAACAGACGTCAAGCACTGTGATTGGACAGTATTTCTACATTTACAACATTACTGGTATCGCAGCTATTTTTCAAATTCAGCACAAGGAAAAAAATGCTGCAAGCCAGTATAATCAACAGCAGCTCAATATTTATACATTGGAAGTTCAAAGTAATATGCTTGGTTTCTGTCGCCACGGTTTCCTGAACACAAACAGGCAGTCAGAAACAAAAACTGGGGATATACAAGCATAGATATGGGATTGCCAGCATGTGTTTGTGAGCAGAGTATTGATGAGTTATGCAGACACAGCAACACACAACTATATAGTTCTGCTACGGCAGTGTAGGTCACTACGGCCTGGCTCCAGCGTACATCAAGTATAAACCAGGCTTAAGAAAGTCTGCAAGAAAAGCTGTTTAATCTAAAAGATAATAAGAAACTTAAAAAATAGCCAAAAGACGTTGATTAAGACTTGAACTTTAGCAGGAATGTTTTGCTAAAATACTGAATTAATAACAGAAGCATTTGCTGAAAACAATAATGGGCAAGAAAGCTGTCAGTGATGAATAAAACGTTTTAACTGTGAACTAAAAGTATTAGTGAAATAATTGATCCTGTCTAAAAGAAATAGACACATTCTTATAAAAAAGTTAGTCTACTGGGTCCATAAATTAGCTAACAAGTAAGGATTGATTGATAGATAGTTAGCTCTCAGTTATAACTAAATAACAGCAAACATATTGTAACTAGACCAACTTCTGTCATTTAAAACAAACCTGGCTTTGGTTTGATAAAAGGGTGCTTAGGTGTACAAAGTTACAGTACATCTATTTAACTGGAAGGTAAAGATGGATTGACCTCTGTCTGTAGGAACTAAAGTGAAAGACAATTGGATGTCTGTCTTAACACTGATTGTTGTTTTTAACAATAAAGTACAGACTATCTGCTGTCAGCAGCTCTGCTTTCTAGTCTGAGAGCTCTTGTCTGAACTAGTTCATTTTTGGCCAGGTCAAGGTCTGCTGGGATGACCTCTGCAGGCTTAGAAAAAGTCACATCTGATTTCACTGCGGGCATCAAGTGACTTTCAGACACCTGCTGAGTTCCAAAGGAAAATAAAAACTACAAACTGCACAGTGAAGAAAGAGAAAAGGGAACAAACTGCCCTGCCCTTTATTATTACAGTTTTCATAGTTCAGTCTTCTCGGTCAAGACAACTTTCTTAAAGTGATACAGATCAAACATTCAACAATGCAAGCTTCATAGGTTAACATAGGGATGTCATGATTCACTCAACTCGCGATGCAAATCACGATACCGGGTTCACGGTACGATTCTTTCACGATTTAAAAAAAAAATGTGAGTGAAGAAAGATTATGACTAAAAAAAGATGCCTTTAATTTTCAATGAAAACACCTATTCATCTCGTAAACTCATAAACTCGTTTAGGTGAGTGGGGCTAAAAACCTGCTTGTAGTCTTTGCAGCTACCATGGTAACGCCTGCTTGTTACAACCAACCACCTCTGCTCTACAGCTGCTGACATTCACCATATTACTGACAGGATTTTTTTGACTCACCAGCCAAGGTGAATGTGTGTGACAAAAGGACCGTTAATTTAGATTTTTTTTTCTTTGTATAATGTGCAACACAAAAGCTGACACAAAGAGCTGGCAAAGCTAAATTCAATAACAGGGACCACAGACAAATAAACACAACACTGTGAATGTCTTAAGACTTTCTGTTTTGTTTGTAAAGCTCAGTGAAAAAACAATTCCTATTTGTTTTGGCTGATCAATACCAGAGATAACAAAACTTGAATCCCCTGCTCAGTCTTTGGCTCTTTTAGGAACCACGCGAAGAAAAGAAAATAAGAAGAAATAATATTTGGAAACTGCAGGAAAGATTACTCCATTTTTTCTTTGTGAATTGTTTGAGAAATTCCTGCTGGGGTTCTGATAAAAGTGGGAACTTTATCGCATAGGTGCTTCATTGTGTTTCTTCTGGCCTTTTCATCAAGATAGTGATCTCTGGGCCCACTTAAGACTCTCCCTCTGCACACACAAGCCCCTCTGTTCATCATTGCAGTCTCTGTTTCACCTGTCCTTTCATTCAGTCGTTCTCTTCCTCATTCATCCCAGTCCAGCGGCTCGGTCTCATGTTAGCTGGGAACAGGAGCAGCAGGTGAGGTATACCAAAGATAAAGAGGGAGAGAGAAAGAGAGAGCGAGCATCACCTTCGACTTCTTCATGAGCAATAATGAGGAGGCCGACTTCACACCAGTGGGAATTCATCTGTGTGTGCAGAGATCAGCCGAGTAATTGACTGAAGAGCCCAAGCCCGACCGTTCAGGGTCCATCATGCTAACCTTTTTCCCGCGCTTCGTTTCTTTACTTTCTCGTTCCCTGCTCCTGCTGTTACATCGATGCGTGACACTGATCAATGGCTCGTCTTCGAGTGATGACAAATGGTGCAGCAGTTTCTTTTATGAAAATCAATGAGTCCATATACCCGTTTACTTTAATCACCTCTCACTGCAAGCTGCCATTTGCCCTGTGGCCTATCCGCTTGATGAAAACGATAGCTTGGGGCAGCGGTATTGGTATCCAATCTCTTCTTCATATATTCGCACTGACTCAATTGATCGTGTGATTGACAGCGCCAAACTGAGACCAGACTGAGAAAGAGAGAGAGAGAGAGAGAGCGTGTCAGGGCGAATGATACATGCTTGAACAGTGCGACGGCATGTTTATTTCAGCGACTGACATACCACAATGTGCTATGGGTATGATAGCATGTGTGCTTGCTTGTGTGTTGCGTGTGCTTGAATCATATCTAAAAGCAGAGTGTGGGGGAGTTCTCTCTTCAGACCTCATAGACTGGCAGACAGTTTCATGGCTCTGTGCACTGAAATGTCTCAGAGCAGAGCCCGAGGAACAACACGTACAGTATGTAAGCTACATATTTTCATTCACATTTTACACAGAAAAAAATGTCTTCAATGTTCACCCAATTAGTGAGCTTTACTGCATTTGTCTCTTATAATCAATCTGATAACACACCTGACTTTTCTAAGAAAATGTACAAGTGTCACGTTCCCACCAACCCTCTCAGACTGGCACAAGGTAATATTTGACCTGCGTCCCATAGAGTATTTGACATATAGGGAGAATTGCAATATTTCATCATATATGGACACCAGGTTTTGATTATGTGGGGCCAAGAGTATGTAATGTATTTTGGAGAGGGCTTCCTAGACAGAGGAGTGACGGTTGAAAGATAAGGAGTGGTTCTGTTGACTGTATTGATTTACTCACTGTGTCTATCTATGTTTGCTTCGTGTCTGATTTACCATGTTGATAACTCAGGGATTTAAGACTGTGCTGTGGCTCGTATAAAAGTCTGCAGGAATGTGTTGATGGGGTGGGAGGTTGCTCAAGGGCAAAAGTGTTTATCTTGTGTGTGTGTGTGGGGGGGGGGGGGGGGATTAAAATGTATGTAATAAATGATAGGGATGTGATGCTTGATTGTTAAAAAAAATATTTAGTAAAAGCGGTTTGTGCCTTGTAATAGTGGTTTGGTGAGCAAGCTCAACACTCTTCTTTTACCGAGCGAAATATGTCCTATAGGTTCATTTAAACTGCAAAAATAAAGGTGCAAGGATGGCAGAGCTTTGTTAATGTGATGTTGCCTCAATAGCACTCTGACAAGAACTTATTATGTTTTATTATGTATATCTTAAACAATACACACACACACACTCGGTCTGTCTGAGTCTTTCTAACAAAGGCCTTCTGAGAGACTCATTATCACTGATTGTCCACCAAAAGTTTCCTTTTATATGCAGCTGCTGATCTCCTAACGATCAGCTCTCATTTGCACACCTGTCATTCTTAAGGGTTTGAATCCTAAGAGAGAACTGAAAAACACTTGTGGTACCTACTCCATGATTCAAATAACATTGCCATGTGAGATTAAGTTTCAGTGTGGCAGTGAAAGACGTATGCTCATAGGTTAGCACTGATCCCTGCATGTCAGCCTGTGAGGGATGGACTAATATTTCTCTGTGACTGCAGGGGGCTATGTAGCTGTGAAGCAGGTGAGCCAAGGGTTCAAGAATTACAATTAGTCTCTGTGGGATGTGAGTGAGACAGTTGGTGGTGTGTGTATATATATATATATATATATATATATATATATCTCGAGAGGTTTCATGCAAGCATCATTACATCATTGATTATCATACTGCACAGCCACAATCGTGCAATCATACATCAATCAAATGCTGGCTCACTGATAAACTGACACACAGCTTTAATGAATTTATTGCTGCAAAGGTTGTGTATCACAATGTCCAATAAGCCAAACAAACAGAGGCATTGAGCTGCACCTGAAAGGCCAACTAAGCTGCATTAAGGTTTTATGTGGTAGGAAATTCTAAGTTTGAATTTCATCTATAAAACATAATTCAACATTTCGTGGCATAAGCAGTGGTCATATATCTCAACTGTCTGTGATTAACTTTGTTTCAGCTGTAAGCACTGACATTTACAATGTTAAGTGTGCATTGCAGCACACAGTATACTTAAGACACACACACATAATACGACTGAGCATGTTACTTAATATTTCCACGCTTTCTCATCTATTCTTCTCACCATGTCTGAGTGTAGCAGCGTGCAAGGTCAGACGGAGGCCTTGACCACTCGAACATCAATAGATTTGAAGGTCTGTGATTTGCTGGACCTGGAGCTGGAGCAAACCCTGTAACACCGTCTATCATCGATGCGAACCAGACAGCTGGATGATGGAATTAAACGGTGCCGTGGCAGACGCTTCTGTGAGGCTAAAGTGCGATGGAGAGTGAGGATTTAAAATGTTCCACTAATGCAACCAACCTGTTATCTTTATGTACAAGTAAAACAAATTGGTAGGGACGTGAAAACAAAAAGCCTCTTGGAGAGAGTCAGCCATTTTTATTTAGTGCGAGACTTTCTTGTGAACCAACCTTTTATTACATTGTGCAATCATTGTATAACACAATGTTAAACCAACCGCTTTCAATATGCACAAGATAAAGGTAGATCTAAACCTTGAAGTAGCACGCTGTGCACTCGGAGGAGCATTTTAGCACTTACTGCCGTGGGAGATGGAGCTTTAGACGAGTGTGTTGACCAGGCAGACATTGGTGATAATGGCCTGCTGGCCTCCCAGATCCTGTTACACTGTTGGGGACACACAAGCCGCTCTGTATTTAGCAGCAGTCGTCTCTGCTGAGAGCTGAGGCTGTAACAAAGCAGCACCACCGCTGCCTCTCACCTCAAAATGAAAGTCTTAAAGATAGAATAACTGTATGGGGGAAAAAACTGTGTAAGCCTTCAGTTAGTTTATTACAATTCCACTGATTATGAGGAGAACGAGACAAAAGAAACCAAAAACAAAGAAGGGACATGATGCGTTTTTTAAGCTTGAAGTGTTGCACGTCATCTAATCCATTTTTCCTTTATGTAGAGTGATGCTCAGGACTTGATACGAGTTTGATGAGAAAACAACAGTAAAATTTTTTCAAAGATTTCTATCACTGTTGTATGGCCTGGCTGAGTCAAAACCCAGAAAACACGCTGATCAAACTGAGAAAGGAGCATGTGAGTCAAAATCAGCTTGAGTTCATTGTTTCCTGTTGGACGGTCCGAGCAGCCTGTTGGAGATGCAGCCGGATGCACCGTTTTGAGCCAGAGAAAAGGGGGAGCTGGACAGGGTGAGGTGGAGATAATGGTGCAGTAGTAATATTCACCTGTGTTTAAAATGTTGCGCTTTGACTTTTGCTTACACAAACGAGGTTTGGCTCTACGCCGTCAAAGGCGTGTCAATAAATAGCAGCGCACTTACTGTATGTTTCTTACCCTTTAAAATAAAAGCACCAGATACAAGGGGATGTAAAGATTAATCGTAAAATTGTGATTAATCGATTCAAAAGTGTCAAGGTTCACATCGGTACTCTGAAAAATGAGTAATATCGAGAGCGTCAGCAGCTGTGGAGCAGAGGTGGCCGGCAACTGCAGTGTAAGATTTTGAAAATGGGGGACGCACCATCGTCTTTTAAAATCAGAAGTGTAGAAGCATTTTGACGTCCCCGAGATGGAAATTGAACGAGGTGAGAAGATAACAGACAGGACAGAAACTGTGTGCAAATATTGCAAAAACCAACATGGTGCACCATTTAATCGACACCATAATGAGAAGCTCCAATCACCTCCCCTTTTGCGAGAGAGAGAGAAAAAAAGAAAACTACAACTGTAAAAAGCAGCTCCGAAAGGAATCTTTTTCATTCATCATTTGTCCACTCATTTTCTAAAATAAATTGTGGGAGAATTGTATTGCGAATTTTATTGTGACTTTAGTGAATCGTAACATCCCCACCAACTCACTGATACTGCATTTGAGGCTGTACGAGCAGAAATCAAGAAATTGGTATTCCACAGTATGTGGAACAGCATCTAATTTATCTTTCCATCATGGATTCATTCTTATGGTTGTTTGGCAGGCATGTTTGGGGTTTCTCTGCTAATAATAGCATCAGTAACAGTCCAGAGAGTCCATTTTTGTAGACTGTCCTCTTTGACAAGTCTCTAGATGATCCATTTGTTCCCCTCACAGAGGATTCAAATAATTTCACACTCAGTCCGTCAGCAGAAGCTTAATCTTACTATTCATGTATCATTGGGTGGCTAAGCTACGTTATTCTGTTGTTTGACACACAAGCAGCACATGGCAGACTCAGGCTGGGGTAAGATAAGGTTTTTGAGTTATCAGACCACACTCTGTCTGTCTCCCACAGTGTACCAGTAACAGCAGCTGTGTTTCATGTCTTGCTTTCATTATAACTAAGTCTGCTGTATAGAACACTACATCAATTGGTAAGATGTATTTTTATTCCATGGACTGCTCAGGCACTGAGAAATAGCAGGAATCTTTGTCGACAGATACAGTATATGTTTGACTGTTGGAGAAGAAGTAAGTAAGAGTATCTCAAACAAATGCAGCATGGTGACATTCGAGTTGAAGAGAGTCAAGAAAGATGAATTTCGATTGAAGAAAACCTCCAGAAAGCAGTAACAGAGTATGGGATGTATGTATAAGAAGGGAGCTGTAATAAGAGAGGAACATCTGTTGAACTAACTTATGTTTGATTAAGTTGCATTCTTGGAAGTCTACACTAAAGAGCTAAAATATGATTGGCTTTAGTTGCTTGGCTAGTACTGAGAAGAGGGAACAGGCCGTGCAGGAACAAGCTAATGAGCTGATTTAATAAAGACACAATATGAATGGATGGTTTGGAACAGAGGGGCCTGACCCAGAGCCCTAAGACTAGTAAAACAAGAGGCGTATTTTAAAGCGCATGATTTGATGTCAGTCAAGACTCAGTGGACTCTGGTTTAATTTTCCAACAATGAATATATATAATAATATGATTTAGGGTATTGATCTTGAGAAATGTTTGGTGCCATATGCTGTGCATTGTCAAGGATCCATCCAAATAGAAATGGGCTCTGATAAAACAAGATGGTATTCATTTGCAAACAGATCCATTAAGGTCCAATTAAGCTCCAACGTTAATGAATGTAAGGTTGCTATGGAAAGAATATTATATGGAGATAAATAATGCTGCATAATATTTCAAGTTATACTGTAGGTGCACAAACTATATGGACACATTTTTGTCTCTGCAGCTAATGTGGGTCCATTTTTTTGGTCAAAGTGGTTATATTTCAAGAAGGCAAACCGGCTTTTTTTGACATGAACAGTTTCAACATCCACTAATACTGAACACTTTTACAAATGTGAGGCGCAGACAGAGAAAGCAAAAACAAACCCATGCTCCTACAGCTGATAACTGAGTCATAAGAACAGCAGCCAAAATTAAACCTTACAACATCATAAACGCAAAACACGCTCAAGAAAGATACTGATGGAGAGGCGGGATTTCATTTGCTGAGCCCTCTGTTGTCTGCACTGAAGAAGGTCAATCTTCTGTCTTTCATTTATAAATGATGTAGTTTCCTACCAGACCTGAGGGTGCATGATTTATTTCTGGAGCTACCCATCAAACAAAGGTTTCCTCTTGTCATTGTGACAAGCAGCCAATCTAATCAGACTGAATGATGATGGGGTGGACACATGCTAATTAAC
Source organism: Symphodus melops (assembly GCF_947650265.1). Classification (NCBI taxonomy): domain Eukaryota; kingdom Metazoa; phylum Chordata; class Actinopteri; order Labriformes; family Labridae; genus Symphodus; species Symphodus melops. The sequence goes on from NC_136691.1 coordinate 15,190,553, forward strand.
ATCATCATGCTGAGCATGGTCAAACAAAGGCCACTGCTTTTGTCGTGCCTGGATTCGTCTTCCTAATACTGTTTGTGTCTGTTCAGTTGTAAGTGTGCGTGATGTACAAATCACAGGGAGTGCTAATCACCAACCAATGTATTAGTGTGTGTCGATGTGTCTTTGTACGTGTGTGTGTATGCACAATAAAAAATGTATGATTCATAGCTGAGTAGCTTGAGCCCGTGGGCAGGGTGGCTTTAGTTCATCGGAGGGCAGACGAGACACCTGTAGACTTCCACGAGACGATGAACACATTTGCAGAAGGCTCCACGTTTAAATGAAGCTCAGACAGAAGATTCTGATGCGGCTCAAAAAACAATATGGAGTAACTTGAGCTCAAATCGAGCCAAAGCAGCCTTTCCATCTGGAGCCCAATTTCAGGCCAGTCTGCTGAGAAGGATTGTATCTGAAACTGAAAAACTGGGACGCATGGGAGAATTGCTCAGTGAGCGATTCGGAGCCTGCTTTTACAGACATGTCTTCATGAGTCCAACATCCCATCTCTTCTGGGTAAATGTTTTGGCTGTCTGAATTGTGCATGAATGGATGCCGATCAGGGAGCTCCAGAGCCAGAGCAATAAAGTAGCTTTGAAGAAAAGAGCATTTACTGAGCCAACATCAAGGCAGAATGAAAAGGAGTTTTATGTGCAGTGTTACTTGAAGAAATGCTAAGTTGAAAAAGAGAAAACCCTTCCTCCTTGGTTTTCTCTCGTATGTGCCAGTTTAGGCATCATTTGTAATTAAGCTATGTAAATCAGTTTTAAATGTTCAGTCGTCTTTAAAATGAAATGCTGAATGTTATAGGTCTTTCCCGGCCTACAAGGACTCTGGAATATTGAGACCAAGCCCTGTTTATCTTTATAAATTGAGTCCAGGGGGGGTCCAATGTCTTTACCTCTGATACCTAGTCTTTTTTTTTCATCATTATGTTTACATACCTCAGTAACATCTGTAAGACACATACTGCTGATCACAAACGAGATACATTACACAAGAACAAAATGTGAGCAACAATAAGCAGCAGTGGTGAAAGAGATCACAGTTGATTTGAGATAAGTTCAGACAAAACCCCCACGGTTCGGACTGCGTGTGATCTGCAGGTCCAAGGAAAATGTATCGCTAAGTCATGAAATAAATCTACTGCTGCTAAATCCCTGTGCTGAGTCTCAGTGAAAAGAAAGCAGCATGGATTAATGCGTGAAGGCAGCATGGAGCTATGCTCGATTAAAAAAAAAGAAGGTTTTTTTTAAGTTTTGCACAGACTAACGGTAGGTTTTGATAAGGTTACATTGAATCAAATGGTGCTTCGACTTTTCTCCTCTCACTCTCCTCACGAATCAGCAGACAGGCTGCGTGGAACAAGTAGAAGCATCTGAATGTTTGTGACATCACAGTCTACTTGTAGTCTGTGGTTGTAAACTTATATTCGCTCCTCTTTTGTTGTTTTTAGCAGAACACAAGCTGCAGGACCGGCCGGTGACATCGGTATTAGACACATCAACTAAATGAATGATATGTGTATGTTTGGTGTTCAGCACTGTCAGAACTCGTAGAGGTGTTTGTGTTTGTTATGTTGATGTGACTTTTTCAAGTTGAAAAGCGTTCAACTTTTCTGAAGGGCGCTGTTGACGTCACGGGCGCTCTTTTGAAAATGTCGAATATTCCCCGTATTTTTGACTCCTACGGATCATTCATTGTACCCACATCCTCCTTGCTCCGTGTCTGCTGGCGTGAAAAACCATGCAGTAAAAAGCAATGGAGCAGTGTCTGCCATACAGCAGCCGTTGTCAACACACTGTCGTCAAGGAGACAGGACGGACGTGCAGCGCTTTCCTTCTCAACGCACAAACGCCTCATGCAAATACTCCCGAGCGTAAAGCCAGTGTTTTTCTTCCCGGAAAAAACCCCCCCAAAAACGCTCAGTGGACACGGGGCCCACGGAGAAAGAGAAGCTGAAAAACATTTAAAACATATCTACCTCCTATATTTTTTATTTCTAACTCGGATTTTGTTTCTCTGAACAAATATAAGGTGCCCTATAAAACCTTTGTCAAGCTTTTTCTTCCACTCTTTTGTACTGTTTTTGAAGCTAAAGTTAAATCAAAGTGATCCCTGTTAGAAGTTCACCCTTCTAAAAATATCCTTCAGCATGTGAAGGAGAAATGTTTGAGCAGAGAAGCCAAAAAAAAAAAGTGCTGTCCACTTGCAACAACTGCTGTCTGATATTATCTGTACTTCTTGAATGTTCTTTGCCCTCACATCATCGCTGTGTCCTGCCTCTCTTCCCCTTTTTCTTTTTCACGCCATTGGCAGAGCTCAGATGATAAAAAACAACAACTCCCCTTTCCCTCTCCTCTCCTTCCCTTGTCTCTGCTTCCTTTCCTTCACTTCTCCACTCCTCCCCTCCCTCCCTTTTTCCTTTCCTCTTCTCGCCTCATCAACTCTTCAGACACTGTGTCTCACTGGAGCTCCCATTACAATGCCCAGGGTGCATCACCGCTCCATCTCCCAGTAATGGATTTCCAATGCTTTGACCATCTTACCCATCACGTGGTCTTGTCTCCTCCCTGGGTAGCATCACTCTGTAAGCTGTTTAGAAATGCATGAATCTTCTCTGTGTTATTGTACTCATTCCATCATTACTCACTCCCCAGACAGAGCAGCAGAGCGCGACCTCCACCTGCTTCTCCCGCTGTAACACGCCAAAGCCATGAAGACATGCCGCTGCTTTAAAACAGCAGCTCATCACGAGATTGACTCTCTCCTAAATGATATATTAAATTGAGTCTGTATCTAGGGTTTAGATGATAAAAAAAATGGATAGGAATGCAGGTTATTATTCCAACCACCCCTTGGTAAGTGGGGAATTCAGTGCAGAACTGAATTTGGCTTTGTAACGGTAGCAGAATGGGCCAAATTCTTTGACAGTTTCAAGGTGCCAGATTAAAAAAATGTGAGAGCAAATTCTTCTCTCATTGGTCACAATCGACAGCGTGTCGATTAGCTGCGAAAAACAATTTGATGCCCAAGATTTGTTTGCTTTTCTGGGAATCCATCCACGCACCGTTACAGTGAGGGTTTGAACACCACACTAAATACACGTAGTTGAATTAATAGCATCAACTCAGCTCCATAATAGTAGCAAACAAATGTACTACACACTAAATATCCAATACAAACAATGCCTGTTTACACAAGTCTCGTATTTGAATGCCAATCATTACAACCACCTGAACCAATTTCACTCCTATCCATAACAGTTACGGGCCGGATGGATGCAGACACTGTCTGATTCACGGATGTGCTCCCACCCACTCACAGCTTTCATTTCCGTGCAAAAAATAAACACTTACAAAGCATTTCATCACCCCAAAATGATGCCCATTTTTGTCTATCAGTACACTGCTCATTGTGTTTCCACAGGCACAGCAGACAGAGACAAGAACAATACTGAAACAAGCCTTTGATTCAATACCTTCCACAAAGGAGATACAATCCCAAGGTGTCTGTATAAATACATTTCATACATGTATATACAGGTATAAAAGCATGGAAAGCAACTCGTAGAAGTTCACTTTGGTCTTACCTTTGGCGTTTTGGTGCACTTTCCATTTCGAGCATCTTTTATGTATGCGATATCCAGTAGGTCTGTATCCTGTAAACAAGAAGAAAGGAAGATAAATCAGTACACATGTTGATGTTTTTTAGAAGTCAGTTTTGAACGGAAAGATTCTTGTACCCTTGGAAGCCACGATGACCTTGCTAAATGAGCTCTGGCACAATTACTCAAAAGATGTTACAGAATATTTTCTACTCAAAAACCAATCAAGTTGCAGAAAAGAAAGCATTCTCTGCTGCGACTGAACGGTGACTTCTCGGGTTAAATAAAGTAAATCGAAATTGTGCTAAACTGTAAAGTGTCAACTTGAGGCTGGCTCCTTTTTTTCAACTTCCAATCTGTATGAGAATGAATTCTTTCCATTTTGATTATACAACAGGTCTGCATTCCACCGAACGGCAGTGGAGATAACATTAACAATATGGTGATGGCCTATTTAGAAGCCAGTGAGTGAGACTATATAAAAGTTCAAGAGACAACATATTTTTTACTCTCATGGTGCACTTCCACTGCACATTAAGAAGTTGAGTTAGCTGCAGCTGTATTGTAAAGAAGATAAAACTTTGTCATCACCATTAATTCATTATTGATACAGCAGCGTGGGAAGCTACAGTTTGTGAGAGCTTCTTAAGATTTCCTGTTGGTGTCCTGAAATTGGCCTCAGTAATGTGGTTAGCAGTAAATGCGCACAAAATGCAATAATACAGACGAGCCCATGCTGTTTTCCTTCAGTCACCACATCCCTTTATCCATCTGGATTATCCCTCATTCAGAGCGGGTCCAGGACATAAGGTGGCAAAATTAACCACAGTGATCTGTGTGTCCACTCAGCATTATCAGGGGCGAAAAGATGTGATGAAGGCTCGAGTCAATCTCCAGTATCTGACCAACTTAAGACCATGAGATTTGTGGAAAATTGCATTCTGCCATTCCTTCTTATCTACAAATCCATGACTACCTACCTACCATTGTAAACCAAGCTTCAATCATTTGATTCAAATTCCTGCAGATGAATTGTTTCTATTTGAGATAGTAAAAACTGTAGCAGTTGATGTGTCTTTATTTTTTTTGTATCTTTATCTGTTCTTCAACTTACAGTAAGGCATCAAAATAAATAGCAGATGGAACTTGTGTGATTATATTTGGTGTAAGACCACAGAAATAAGATTTAAAAAATACAATGGTCTCAGCATTTCTTGGACATAAAAACAGAACAGTTCGAAGAAAAAAATCTATTGCTCACTGCCGCCAATAAACATGTATTACCATCTTGTTACAGTAGATGCACAGCCGCCGTCTGTCTCTGGCTTTAAAGCACTCTCCGCTTTTGCTGTGATCCACAAAGACAAGTTATTTTTTTCCCGCAGTAGGTAGCATCAATTAGGCGGCCCCTGTTTGCACAGAGAGAGGCTCTGAGTCAAAGGTTAACGCCTACATCAAGACTGCAAATGCCTGCCTTTGAAGTCTCTTCAGAGAGATGGAGCGCCACATGGGGGCCTGGTGGAGCGGCAGGGCTTCAGGAAGCGGCTCGCTGATGGGGTCCGATTCTGTGCCCTCCAGCCCTGCAAAGTGAACACGGCTCCAAGCTGGTGCAGCATTATTGGCGAAGTTCTAACCTACGCAGCCGACTCATTAAAGGTAAAGGCAAAGTGCATGTATTGTGACGAGCTGTGTGTGACTGAGACGTTACATGTGTAGCCTTTACTGTAACATCCACAAAGCTGTGTCAGCACATGCTGCAGAGGCTTATTAAGCATGCAGATGTAAATAAAAGTTGATGCCAGCGACATATTACCACTATTGACTTGGATTTATATGAGCACACAGGGAGTTCATTCAAGTACTACATTTCAGTCTGGTGATTCCAGAAATGTCCTCCTCTGACATATGTTCTTTAATTACTCTTTTCTGTCATTTCTCTTTATTGATCACCCTGCCTTTCACTCTATCTTACTTTCTCTACTCCCCCTCCCCTTTCTCTGGGTATTTATTTGTGAAAAGAACTGTGAGGGGTCGCCGGTGGCGCAGCGGCAGTGCGCGCAACCCCACGTATTGAGGCTCAGTCCTCGCGCGCGGGTGGCCCGGGTTCGCGTCCGGCCTGTGGCCCATTTCCCGCATGTCTCTCCCCACTCTCTCTCCCCCTTTCCGACTCTATCCACTGTCCTCCCTCTATCATTAAAGGCAAAAAGGCCAAAAACAAATCTTTTAAAAAAAAAAAAAAAAAGAACTGTGAGCAAGGATTCAAACCTGATCAAGGCGTACAGCACGTCCAGGAAACGTGCAGGTCATCAGGAGAATAAACTACAGAAGTTATGAAACATGTTAAACACGCAACAGCCCTGGGCTCTGTTTTCTGTATCTGTTTGTTTAGCTCTGTTGTCGAGCCACTGTGCACGCAACATTTTGCATTTCCTTTTTGAACGACGGAGGCTTGTGTTGGAATTAAACTTTGCAGAAAATTCCTCATTGATCTGTGACTTATTCTGCTGTCTAACCTGCCTCTGCTTCAGGCTGTTTTTACTACTCATATAAATGTACCGTTCCTCTGATTTTTATCCACAGATTCAAAGAAAGCTTCGCTCAATAGTGGATGAAATGTGATATACAATTCTTGACAAGAGGCTTGCCCTGGAAAATAATCTATATGAGGTGCTTTGAATACAATAGTCCATTCTAAATGTCTACAAAGAAGCCTGAAAAGTCCTTGCCGGTCGCCCTTTCAAGTCACAATCTTTCAAAGCTTTGTGGGTACAAGCAAAGGATCAAGATGCAGTTGTAAGGAAAAATAGAGAGAGCTAGAATCAAAAGTAAAGATGGAGAAAAATGGAAATGGGCAGATTGAAAGCAACAGGTTAGTTTGCTCATTTACCAACAGCAGGCTTGACAGGCACAAGGCTCAAAATGGATGTTCACTCCACAGGGCTCAGGGCTTCTGCTGGGCAACCAGGACAAGGAGCAAAGAAGGAGAGAGGGGGAGGTGAGGAAGGGGGAGATATTTGAGACAAGAGTGTTTTGTCATTGAATTGAGGCCAGTGTGGGGGAAACCTCCAGAACATTTAGGCTTTTATTTGTAAAGGACAGAGTTTGCTGGAAGGTGCTAAAATACCAATAATAGCCAAGTATAAAAGGATAGGTGTATCCATTTTTTTTTGAAAAGAAAAGAAAAGAAAAAACAGCTACTGATTATTTCTATTGTGTCATGTTGCATCTACAACACTGCATTAGTTGACAGATTACTTGTCAGTCAGATGGGGTCTACTTACACTACAGCTGACAAGCTGCCGGTTTGTGTCATGAGGTCACACAGACCGTACTGGTATGCCATGTCAGGGTGTCCCCTAACCCCTTCAAGCCCTCTCACGGACCAAAATAAGCTCTCATAAACTCTGTCTGTATGCCAGATCTCGTTGGAAGCCTGGGGAGGGTCACAGCTCTGCCTCCACACGATATTCAAGTTACAATATCACCAGACGTAAACAAAAAAAAAAGAAAAAATAGATGAGGAGTTTGGGGTTAATGTGATGCAGAGTTACATGAGATGATTGCACACTTCTGCTTACTCTTTACATAATGGTTTTTAAACCCTCTACTTACTCAAGGTCAGAGGATTACGGGCATGGATTTGTTTCCCCCGACTCATAAACAGAGCTAATACTCATGTTGAACAAAACCCACTAAAGACACACAGGTGCTGTGCCTGTCCCTGTAAAGTGGCCCTCCAGTGACACTTGGCAGCCAGCAGGCATGTACTACAACAAGGGGAAATGGTGTGCGGAGAGCTGTGCTTGAACATGGTTGAGAGTCACATCCACTCTGCTGCTGCTGCTGCTCTCCTGGGTTCCTATAGACTCCAACAGCCCCGCTGTGATTAAGTCACAAACCTCCTCACCTGAAGGGGCTGACCAAAGGGACAGCGAGAGAGAGAGAGAGAGAGAGAGAGATAGAGAGAGAGAGAGAGAGAGAGAGAGAGAGAGAGAGAGAGAGAGAGAGAGCTGCAGACAGTCAGACAAAAGAAGAAAAAGTCTTTACGTGGGAGGAAATTGACTGTGGATATTTTGAATAAACACATGTTCAGCCTCTAGCGACCTCGCACTTAAACTCTGCAGCCTCCTTTCAGTCCTGTCTCAGTTTGAGATGGCTAAATTCAAAATCACAGGAGGGACTTGTAAATCATTTCCATGGATTAAACTCTTTTTTTTTTTAAAAGCCAATATAAAGTGAACAGTGGTAGCTAAAGGGGGAGAGAAATGAGGTTCGGCATGCGACAAAAAGCCATGAAGCAAATTGGAAAGTCTGGCATTGCTGCAAGGCTGCCTGAGGGTCTATTTGTACCAGGCAACTTATTCACACTGCATCCATCAAACCCGCTCCATGTCCCCAGTTCTTTTCTCTCTTCTACACGTCCTCTGCAGCATCAGAAAATGCAGTTTAAATCTTCAAATCAATCAATGCTTTGCCGAACAAAACCAACAAAGAAAAACTCATTGAGAGAGTTGTATCTCAAAGGGTGCAGATAGAAAACATTTTGCACCGTTGCTCTGTTAAGTGGATTCGTTACTTGCATTAGCTTCAGTAAGGCCTTCGAGTCTAATTGATAAACCTGATTTCGATGAACACTTCAAAGTGGTGCACAAGTACCCACTCATAGAAATGTTTCAAACACTTGCGTACCTTTATTGCTGCTAAATCTATGTTTTTAAAAGAGTCAAACAGAGATCTCAGCAAGACATTACCTCTTACAAGCCCCCCCTGTGGGAGCAACAGATTTTTTTCCCCCCTCCACACTTAACGCCTGTGTACTGGTGTAAATTATGCAGAGATGTTTTCAGGTTGTATCGGGCCTTGACTTAGCCGTGTATACTCTTGTGTACGGAGAAGAGCCATCACGCTTTTGAGCATCTTAGAGCTGTTGATGCGCTGCACTCAAGTTTTACCCAACCCCTTTATGACTCTGACATTTAAAAGATGCGCAGTTGGAGATTTGTCACATGAGCAGAAGACTGAAAGACTTGCATGACAAGCTCAATAACCATCTAAAGCATTATAGATATTTTGAATGTGGCAATTATGTAAAACAGCATTTGAACTACATGTTGATTTCTGATATCTAATGTGTTTAATGTGTGAAGTGTCAAAACTATATAAAAAAAAGCCTGTCCATTGTAAAGGCAGCAGAATGAGAATTTTAGTTTTTTGATTTTCCTGCATTCTGTGCTTTACGAATGACTAAGCTTTTCAGCTCTATTTGGAACATGATGTGTTTTTGTTATGATTCACTTCTTTTGTAGTTCAAATGTCTGCCCTCTATCCACCTGGCAGCGGGTGCAGTCACTCCTGGTCAGCATTTGTGCCTTTAAACTGCTGACCCTCAAAAACGTATGATTAAGCCTGTGCTTCTTTGAAAATCTCTTGTTTTTTTCTGTTAAAACTAGTTTTTTTTTTGTAGGGAAATATTAGTTAAACCATATTTGGACCTCCAGAGTGATTAAGGTACTCTATGTAGGTTTCATATTTTAATGTTGTTACACCCCAAAGAAAAAAAAAAAAAAAACTCGCTCTGAAGCCATTTTCACATATACACTCTGGATAATATTTAATTAATTATGGGAAGACGGCTACGGAGATTCTCCATACATGCTATCGGGATCAATAAAGTATCTATCTATCTATCTATCTATCTATCTATCTATCTATCTATCTATCTATCTATCTATCTATCTATCTATCTATCTATCTATCTATCTATCTATCTATCTATCTATCTATCTATCTATCTATCTATCTATCTAACGCTATAATGACAATATTTGCCTTTATTTGTCATCCAGTGGAATGACAACATCAACAAAAGAGCAGAGAACAACAAGCAGGCAAAAAGAAAACATAATTCAGCCGTTTAATTCTGTGCATGGAGGTCATCGTGGTCGCATGCATACACTCTGCACCGTGCAGCAGTAACAGTGTAGAAATGTCACTCCCCCTCCTATTGGCTCGAGGTGAATTCTCCTGAGAATATCCTGCCGTGTTCTCACATCAGCTCACTCAGACTTGCTGCGGGTAAAATACAAGAGGGTCTGGCAGGGAGAAAATCCAGGTGAAGTCTGCGCGAAAAAATGAGGCTGTTTGCGTTCACATAAACAGCTCGTCCAGAAAAGCTCCAGTTTTTTAGGAGATTTCCGTATGTGTAAAAAAAGATATGAGTATGGGTATAAGCCCTTTCATCTTTTCTTTCCAGTTTTTCTGCATTCTGTAAAAACTTACACTGAAAGAGTCAGTCAGTCATCTGTCATGGATCCTCATTCACATGTTTGCAGTCAGTACCTTCCACTTCTGCATCTTCAAGCCCCAATTTTATGAGTAAACTATAACACCAACTATTGAGTCAAGTTTCCCCAGACTCTCACAGACAATATATAAAGTCATTCCCTGTTGATATTGTATAAACAAGCTGGAGAGATTGTCGACTGATCCTGTTTCTGGATGTAGGATTTACTCTCACCTTAAGGGATCTTGAAGTTATCAGCGGAGGCAGAATCGGGATAACACTCCAAAATAAGTTGATTCACCAAACACGTCGAGAAATACGATAAGAATTTTATCATTCTGGATTTGCAGCTGTTCCAGTTTTGGCTGCAGATTGTCTTTGGGAGCAAAACCAACACACATGAATTTAAATGTGGCCTTTTCAGTGGGTTAAATGAGGACAGAAAGAACTGCATGTGTGGAGTTGCGAGATATAAATAAGTGTGATTAAATGACTTTGGTTATCTGTTTGAGGAGAGTTCACCGTAAGACAGATGGAGAATGGGCACAGAAAGTCGAGGTCAAAGGGAATAACTAAGGAGGGGGAGGGAAGGAAGGCGGCAAGTGGAGGAGTGAGGAAGCTACGAGGGGACGAAAAATGGCGAGGCCGAGAGATGGAGGAGGGTGGCTGAGGCTGATAGTGGCTATCAGCAGCCGACACGCTCCGCAAAACAACCAATGCTGAGATAAAGGCTGCAGGAAGCTTTGTTCTATACATCAGCGCGCACATCAGGTAATACACACGTGCACAAACACAATAGTGCAGAAAGAGAAAAAATACACACACACTTGCGCACACAAACTCCAACTCTGCCCTATCATCAATCTGCAGCATCTGCCATGTTCACTCATTATAAACACTTTAGGACTGAGAGCCATGATGAGACCGACTCTTCTTCTTCTTCTTCTTCTTCTCCTCATATCGGTCACCATTTCCTCCCCGCAGCACACTACGCCAATCAAATACTGGACACGCATGCACGGACACACACTCACATACGTGGTGACGGATGGAGCCTAGTAAGGGATACTAGAGGGAGCATAGTCCTATCTGACAGATAGCAGAAGCAGGTGGGATGACAGAGAAAGCAGCGCCTCTTCCCTCATCTGTCCATCATCCTCTCCTGTTCTCTCTCTCTCACTCCGTCTTTGTTATGCTTCTTGTTGGATTTGTGCTCCCCTTTCTCCCCCTCCTTTCTTTATTTTTTTTTTCCCTCTCTTACTCTTGACCATGTTTTCCTCTGCTGTCTCACCTAAACTCTCACCGGACATCTGCCTCCTCAGTTCCCTCCCTTCTCATCCTCCTTTCATGCTTCCCTCCCGTCTTCTCCAATCTTGACAGCAGCTCTCGTGTAGACGGATGACGCTTCACATCTTGTCTTTTCTCATCCCCTACCGAAACACCAAACACACACACACACACACACACACACACACACACACACATACCATAACACATCAACCCCGACCCCTCCTCCATATTTAAGCTCCTCTATCCGCAGCAGTTTCCTTCAGGCACACTGTGGATAGCTCTTATCTGCTGCTGTGAAACATCTGAGATTCCTTTCAGAGTTCCTGGTGATAGAAAAAAACACCAACAGACATGCAGAAAAGCATTCACACACACACATAGGCATAAATATGCAAATCAAATCCCAGGAAAGGATGAGTCAATGTAATTAAAGGCCCAGACAAGACGCAAACACTTGAGCACATAACACACTTACACAAAGTGATGCACTTGAACATGCAGACGACATCTCTATGTGATATTTCCTTTTTAATAAATCCAATAGTTTCCTTTGGGCATCTTTGTGATATATACTCCTTTTCCCTGTATATTAAACTCGCCATTTCTTTTCAAGTAACAATTTTAATACGAATGGAAATCGTTGGCGTTCAAGCAAAGACTGAAAGCTACATTCATCCACATCACGTCTCTGTATTGAAGTCTGGCTGTGAGTGTCTGTGTGTGTTTGCGCTAAGGCCCTCAACTGCAGTCCTTTGAGAATCACTGCCAGTGGCACATGCAGTGCAGCTCTGGCTCTCATCTCTCACATCACCTCATTTAGGCACCTCCTAAGTGCAATCCACAGGCTCTTTGAAGTTAGGACAAAGCGGACGGCTGACAGAAATGTATTCTTCCCTTTCTGTCTGCAGGCAAAGATCTCTGTCTCTCCCTCCCTTTTGTCTTTGTCCCTTTTTCTCCGATATATTTCCGGTCTCTCTCTCTATCCATCCTACTGCCTCCACCCTGCTCGTTTTTTGTTTCTAAGCCAGCGAGATGATTCTACGTAGAATTGGATGAGGATGAGCGACAGTATGGCAGGATGCTGGCATTAAATACCAACTATTAACCGCATAAAATAATTTGCTTGAAAAGCATGGCAATTTGTGTTTTGTTTGAGAACTGTTGTGCACATGTTCCCCACCATGCACGTCACTAGAAGGCTGATTGATGCATCTTATTTTTAAATATTTTATTTGTCAATGCAGTTCAATCAATAGAAATTGTATTGACATTGTAACAAGGCAATGTGCAACTCCAAGTTGCAATATGAAAAATTGTATTCTCAACATATTAAAAACATATATATATATATATATATATGGACATTTCACACTGACCCCAAAACAAGGCGTGACAAGTGACAAGGTCACATGCTGTCAATTGTCAACTTTGATGAAATAACAAATCTAATAATGGCAGGTTTTACCCCAGGACCCCTCGGCATGCATGCGTGTGGTGTTCCATCCATGCCACTTGCTCTGGAGCGGGTCGCGCCCTCTTGTCTATACTCATGTTTCAGCTGCACCCGCAGTGCCCGTCTCAGGCACGTCCCTGAAGCGCCATTCCACTGTGCTCAGCGGGAATTCCATGCTGTGACTAATTTCGACGGAGACGCTTCCAGCATGCATCAAGCTGATAGTAGAAGATCAAGCCGGTCGAGAAGTCAGAATGAGAACACAAAGCGCATCCACTCATCTTAAAAATAAAACAGCATGGGACTGATTCCCAATCATGTCTCCCATTACTTTGTAAACAAAATGTCAAAGCAGTCACCAAATAAACAGTAAATCTACTTAAGAAAGGCAAAGTAACCTGTTGTTTGTACGTCTATTAGCACATCTTAGTTCCGCCTAAAGGGAAAATGAGCTGGGAGTATACGTTTTATATCGGGACACATAACATGACTCAGCAGTTAAAATATTCTTCAAACCATGACAGATACCTTACAATTTAATCTGAACAGAAGTGAAATCAGCCCAACTCTCAGTTTCTGGATCATAAAACAAATCAAATCTAAGAGTGCTGACCAGAACCAGGCCGTGAGTGTAACATGTTAAGATATTTTAAATAAAGTTATTCAGAGCTTAAAGGCAGGGTAGGTAATTTTAAAAAAGTAGCATCCTCTCCATTCTTCGTATTCAGCCCCTCCCCTCTGTGCTCCCTCTAAAGTCACGCCCCTAACTTACATGTACTAGCGCCATTGGTCCAGAAGCAGATCTCAGATCATGCTTTGAGTGTGAGCACATGCATGCAGGGGATAGAGAGGCTTGATTGGTTTTTAAAACGTGTCCCGAGTGCCGACTTTGGTCGAAGTGTTTATAACTGCTACGGATGACAGATTTTTTTTTTTGGTTTCTTTTTCAGAGCACAAGAATTCATAATTTCTGTCAGGGCCTAAAGACAATTTCAACATCTTAAAAAGTGTATCTGGAGGGGCACCGGTGGCGCAGCGGCAGCGCGCACGTCCCATGTAGCGAGGCTTTGCTCCTCGCGCGGGTGGCCCTGGTTCGCGTCCGGCCTTTGGCCCATTTCCCGCATGTCTCTCCCTGCTCTCTCCCTGTTTCCGACTCTATCCACCTTCCTCTCTCTATCAATAAAGGCAATAAAGGCCAAAAATAAATCTTAAAAAAAAAAAAAAAAATGACCAACCCTGCCTTTAAAAGTGTTTTCGAGTTGATTAAGTTCACCAAAATGGCAAAACATACTATCGATGCAGTGTTTCATGTATTTTTCTCTTGTTCTTTGTATCAGCACAGGTTACCTTTATCTGTCAGAGGACATGCTTTCCATCAGGTTCAAAACATCAGCTTGTCCATCAGTCCATCTCTTGAACTGTGTCATAGTCGTAAGTGCAACATTATTGGGGAGTAAAACACGTAAATAAGCCAGTGAGTTCGACTTCCCTAGAAGTGATGGCAATAAAACTGTCACAGTCCAGTTATGACCCAGTCCCACTCCGAAGCCAAGTACCTACTGTCCTTTTTAGTGTCAAAAGAAGCACATTGAATTATGTGTTTGTCTAAATGCTTTGATTAAAAATGGAGGACAATATGAGCATCAGCAAAGTGCTAAAGGCTTCATTGTCATCTTTACTTCAGTTGGTCTGCTAATGAATCAAGGCGCGCATATTCTCCGTGCCCCTGTCTTCTTCTCCTCTAATGGTGGAGGTGTTTTCCTCTCCCTCCTGTCATGTATTTCTCTCTCTCTCTCTCTCTCTCTCTCTCTCTCTCTCTCTCTCTCTCTCTCTCTCTCTTGAGGAGAAGAGTCAAACAGGAGCTGGCACTTGCTGAAGACTGCTGCACACTTCTTCTGCAACCTCCAAGCAGTTTAAATTTGATAGCTCACTATCATTGCACCAAATCGAATTGACTTTAGTGTAGTGAAGAAAGGCGACTGACCCACATTTGTGACATACTTAGTTGCTCGAGCGGAAATGGAATGGGGAGCAGCAGGGGGAAATTTTGGGGGGGTGGTAGACAACAGAGTGATTGCCTGGCACAAAACTTTCTGAATTAACTCGAATCAGCAGTAGAGACCCGCCAAAGTACATTGAGGTGACAGGTTATATTTTTTTATTCATGATTCAAACTGTGACTATGGACAAAATGTCCAGGTACAGCATTTTTATAGAATCAACGAGTTTCTGTTTAAGAGGGTTTTGTTCAAAATGTAATGCTTGATGTATGAGTCATATCTTTGATAGCAGGATATATTTGCTTTTTTTTCCCAATTCTCAAACTATTTTCCTATTTGGAGGCATGTATTATCTCCATTAAAAGCCAAACTTATTCCCTGTGTGTTGCTAATAAGCCTTGGGATGAGCACAATGGTGTAAAAAGAGACAGCAGTAAGCTAATTGCAACAGACTACAAAGGAATTCGTCTTAAAATGAAAGCAGCAGGGTGGCGCGAAAAACCCAGTAAAACTCAAGCTGGTGGGAATTACGGTCCTCTGAAACATCTGAAGGCTTTCTCATTCAATGACTCAAATTAATTTGTATCCAAGCAATCCATACAATGACAAAAATCAGGCAGGGAGAGCTTCCTTAATCTCAGACACGTGCTCTGAGGGTGATACAAGACATGATGCAGCCCTTCCTTACAATCTTGTAAATGGTTGACTCGAGATGTCAACAGAAAAAGAAATCCTGTTTTCTCTCTGTGATTATTAATAGTCACTATCCCACTGAACACTCCACCATCAGCTCTTAAATACAGTTAAAAAACCTCTTCGTAGCAGTCACCCACTCGAGCTATTGGACCTTGGTTTATGTCCAAGAAGCAGTGGAAGTTGTTGGAAAGCAAAAAAGGCTCGTCATTGCCGTAGTGGCAAATGGGACTTGAATGGAAGCCGTCGTCCACTACTCTGTTCCTGACGCAAAATTAATATAATCAAATCTATTAAGGCCTTTCTTTTCAATGACGATGTAAAAAGCAGCAGGAAACATTGGCGAGGCAGGAACAGAGAGGGGCAAGAAACCGAACTGAAGGCTACTCATGCATCAACAGAGTCAATACATTATACTGGTGTATAGTTCTTTTTTATGAGATGTGTTATGAGAATAAAGAAGAATTGGCTGTGGGGAAAAACTCAAGTCTTTGAAGAGGATCATTGTATTGATCTGGACTCTGAAATGTCTAAACCTTAATGAGAGTTTTGATTCGTTTCTTGAAACTTGAAAGTCTCTTGAAGTCTCTTTCAAAATTCTTGAGCAGGAAAACTGATAAACTTTGTTAAACACTGAGACACTTCAACAATCTACACACTGATAATATTATCTGTGTTTGTCAAGAAAAAAGTCTGATGGGATCAAAGTCCTTTTTGATCCATGAATATTGGGCAGTCTTTGTATAGTCTTTTTTAAGCTAGTTACCCTTTCTACGTCATGTTGAAATTCATCAAGAATAAGTAAGAACTTGTTTGACAAAAACAGTGGTGTAACGAAACGTTCAGATTATCAAATATACCAATAGTTAAATACTCTTTACTCATAAGTAAGTTATATTTGTGGGCCTTTATCAGACAGGACAGCTGAAGAGAGACAGGAACAGTTGGGAGAAGAGAGTGGGGGATGACATGTAACAAAGGGCAGAGGTCAGACTTCGAACCCATGACCGTAGTGAAGAGGGCTACAGCCTCCGTGCTAGCCTACTCATTGCCCCTTAATACTCTTTCAATACCATCAGTATAAAAATTACATTTTTACATATCAAATGTACCAAATCTTTTTTTTTTAAATGATCTACAATCACACATTCAACTCTAGACTTTAAGTCTGGGGATGTAAATACTGTCACACTTCAAGTGGATCTAAGAGATGATGGAGAAAAGATTGTTTTCATGAATGAATTGACTCATTGTTTAATATGAAAGCGTTGGCATAACGATCCGTGTGTTGTATCTGTTCAGTGACTTTGGCTGAATCAGAACTGTGCGGGTTGGTTATTAAAAATAGAAAACTATCCTTCTATGTGTGTTCAGAGAGACTCTTTCAGAAGGGAGTAAGATGATATATTATTTTTTCTTTTTGTATCCTGGTACTGAGTCTAAGTATACATTTCTAATCGCAACACATTTCACAATAGACACTCATTTTCACTTTGAGTAAGTGAAGGCTGTTTAATACTCTTCAGTACACACATGCTGCTGTTGGTGCTTTTGCATGTTGTCTTAAGATGATGTTCCAATTCTTTGTGCATTTTGTTAAAACTTAATAAAAAGCTTCTGTGACTCGATGTAACTGAATGTTTGTTTCACTTTCATCCTCAACCTTCCCACTGTCAGCAGTGAACAAAAGCCTTTTTACTGCTGTTAAAATGAAAGAGTGGAAACACTTCAGTAACAGTATTCTGTCTCTTTTTTTTTTTAAACAAACAAGAATCAAGAACTTGCCTTCACAGCGGGAAAAAGAAATCACTTAAGACAAGCATTCTGAATTCATTATTCTTTTAATTCTTTGTTCTTTTCACTTTCTCACTTCTTATCTTTCTGCTCTCTGCGATAGTGCGGATGAAAGAGAGAAAGAGAATAGAGGAACTTCATTACTGCCTAAACTTTTGACTTTCACTGCATTGTCAAAGACTGAAAAAATTAAAGGATAACTAATGTTTTTTTGACAAAAAAATATATTATATAAGGAATAAATAGTATGCCTTATAAAATAAGCATTTGACACCAAGACAGAGAGGAAGAAAGAGATCAATATTTTCAGCAATTTACTTCAATCTCAGTAAGTTAGCCTTATGATCAGTTAAAAGTTGTGTCAGAAACTTTAAAACAAGGACATAGTCTCAGTGACATCACGCATACCTTAGTGTGCACTCAAACAAGGTCCAGATTGTCCCCCCCCCCCTCCTCGTTCCCCCGCTGGACTGCACTCACACTGCTCCAGGACTAACCGGGCCCCAGAACGGTTACCACGCCTACATAACGTCAAAAACCACAATGCACAGAGAACACGACAGCATCTTGACTGACTTTGTGGCTTATTTTAAGTCACTTGGTCAGAAACAGCCATACTCTTTCATTCCAGAATTTCTTGATTATGGAGGCGATCATCATACTTATTGTCAACGTTGTGTACCTGTGCTTGTCCTTGTGCATGAAAAACTGTGGCGAAGCACACTTCTTCCAAATGTGCCAGGGCCAAAGAAAAGCTTGAGCATGGATCAGAGCACTCACACTAGACAAACAAACTGGCACTGTACAGGACGGAGGAGGGCCTACTGTGAATACTCCCTTGGGAGATGTTTTGAAGCCCAATGATGGCGGCCGCCATGTTGGAAATGCTACAATATCTCTACCTGACTTTCAACCAATACACAATAAAACCAAGCAGAAAGCTGGAGCTGAGGCGGGTCTTAAGTCTCCTGGCAAACAACAACTACAGACCCTCCAATCACTCAACTCTGTCACACCCCTACCTGTAAGTAATTTAAATAAAAGTATGAAAAAACTGTTAGTCTTAAAATGATAATAACTGATTTGTTGTTGATTAAAAAAAACCCTTTAACCCTTTAGGAATAAAGAAATGAGCTATAAATCCCAGCAACACATTTCACATGGTTGAGCAGAAATTGAAATCAGCATAACGTCCACATGCCTTGGCTTCAGTTTTTTTTTTTATAGCAGAGTGCTTGCTTGGTATGCATTTAGAAATCTAATCCTTGTTTCATGGTGGTGTCCACTGTTTTTCTATTTTTACCCAACCAGTTAAAATAAAGACAAAGCATACCGAAAAACTCTTCATTTTATGCAGACATATCCCGTTTGAAACCTGTGATTAGGTTTTCTTTTCTGCACACAAGCCCCTCAGTAAGGCCCTTTCGTCACACTTTATTCTAGTCCCTAAATTTGCTTCATTTTGCTTCACTTTTCATTTGGCAAAGAGATTAGTTGGATGGAGGGAGGATTATAAATTACAACATTATCCTCCCAGCTCTCTCTTTTTTTTTTTGCAGCATTAAGACCCCACCAAACAGATGAGCAACACGAGACTGCTGCGCTCCAAGCATCTTCGTCAAAGCCCGGGATAAAATAGGAAGGAAGTGCGCTCTCTTATTGAGGGCTTGTCTACAGTAGGACTTCAAAGTCTTTTGGCTGAATGCCTTTATTTGAAAGGGCTCCCTGAGGAGAGCAGCCACCTGGCTTGGTACAGCGACAACAGTCAAATCACAGCAGCAGGGGGGTTTTGAGTATTTTGCGGCATCAAAACACAAGCTGCATGGATTGGATTGTCATGGCAACTGGGCTGGTTTAACGTTTGAAGTGAAAGGAAGGAAAAAGAAAGAAGAGAACGAAAGAAAGAGCAGGAGTCTGTCTATATGTATCTGTGTATATGTTGACTTACAAAACAAAGCTCTCATACAATTTGTCAGGTCAGTTCACAGAAGCATCATCATTGAATTGTCTCAGCTGTAAATTCTCAGTTTATCGATCTAGCATACTTTAAACCTATAGAGCAAATCAATGAGTGTGAGAATCAAGTAATGCTTTCTGACCCGTGATAACGTTACTCACAGAAACCGTTTCGGAGATCAATAAACTACCATGGGCGACCGTGACCTCTGATTTCTGACCTGACCACATGATCAAAAAGTCCAACTTCCGTGACGTTCAAACAGAATCTGTCTACTGATCTACACATTTTATTGACAGTGACCTTAAAAGCCCGAATGAAGCCAATTCATCAGAAAGAGCTCCAATAAATCACATAATGAGCATTAAGATTTAAAAAAAAGCAAACAGAAATGATCATTTTAGGACTTTTAAATAACTGTATTTTAAGATAAGCTAAATGTAGCAAATGATTGTTACTTTTTCATGTGTGTGTGTGTGTGTGTGGGGGGGGGGGGTAGAGAAATTATTTTTGAGACCCTATGTTAGGGTGGTTGTCATGATCATGCTGTGACAGTAACATCATTTGGATTGTTTAAAAATTGTAGCTGGAGTTGTCTTGTGTTTTCATGCAGGTTTGAAAGATGTTTAAAAGTCACTCATTAACACACTCACTTTTTAATGATTTACACCCTTGTATCTGTGAACGTGTGTGTGCACGTGTGTGTGTGCTGTGATGTTGTTTTCCCCCCATAAGGTTACAGAGTGATGCAAACAGTGTAATAGAAACATGCAAGGGCAGCTATTGCACGTGAACCACAATCTCTTTGTCTAGATTAATGGCGTGCAACCTTTTCAGCTGCTTTGATTGGGCATTTTTATCACTTTCCTGAAGTAACATTGACGATGACACAACGCTTAAAAAGAGGAGTTCAGAATTGTGTCGCTTTGTAGAATTTAGACTGAATTAACTAAACCAAAAGTGTCTCAAAGGGGGATTTTTTTCATTAATTTGCCTTTCTCATTTGATTGGCCTTTTTAAATTAGCTCTTTTTAATCGACCCTTTGTTTGTGCAGCATTCCATGTGATGTGACGTTAAAAAAAGAGAAATGGCATTTTCTCATGGTTAGAAAGCATTAGCGTCATGAGGACGTTTGGCCTATATAAGACATGAGAGACGAAGTCGTCATTTTGCTCAGTCGAAATCTGACATTTAGAATTGTGTCTGGTCTATTGTGCACTACATGCAGCCTTTACTGGTCCAGCTTGGTCAGTGTGGTGCAGAAACAGTCCGAAACAAGCTGACGCTGACTGTTTCAGTTATGTTGTGATGCACAGCTCAACCAACAGCTCAGCTCTGTCACAACCATGCAAATATCTAACAGACAGCTACAACAGCAGCCTGACCTCGGCTGCACATTTAAATCTATTCAAATCATGGCCGTGACAGAATGACATCTCCAGACTCCAGTCAAACGCAGCTGCACCTCTGGGCCCATAAGCTACAGAACCTTACATTTGACATTTCATGCTACAGGTTTAAGTTTATAAGTAAGAAAAGGCCCACATTTTGCACAGCTTATATGCTGCCTGGGATAAAAATGACTCCCAGTTGCCTTGGAGGATAATGCAACATGGAATATATGAATATTTGAGTTTTCTTCTTCGTCTTCTTCTTTGCACGCAGGAACGATATCAGAAAATGCATTCTCGTGGAGGCAGGTAAAGATAAGCAATGAATAGAATTTTAACAAATACAAATAAAGTTGTTAACACTAAAGCATGGCAACCGTCAGTCCATCAAGAGAAAGGAATTACTGGTGTGAAATAGAGGTGGCTACCCTCAGAGCGATGCAGCTTATTAATGCAGCAAAACTAATATATGAACAGGGCAGGTAATAATGAAGAGGTAATCAGTGTGTCGAAAGACAGTCATGATAGAGTGTGCAGAGAGAGAGAGAGAGAGAGAGAGAGAGAGAGAGAGAGAGAGAGAGAGAGAGAGAGAGAGAGAGAGAGAGAGAGGGGAGACAGAAAGGAAAAGAAAGAGGAAAGAGTGTGAGAGTGAAGCAGACCTTTCAGCTGACTGCAGCCTGTAGAGCAGAGATTAAGTCAATTTACCAGCATCACTGTTAACCATACATCTCAGTGCTCCACATCAAAATTTCATTAAGCCCTTTATCTGGCACCAGAAAGACATGCATAGATTTTATACGCTTGAAATAACAGAGATTTTTTTTTTTCTTTTCACATTGTTCAAGTCAGTGGAACAAAGCTGGTAAAGAAAAAGTCGGTGTGATCATTTGAGACGTCTTCGTCCTCGGTACGTTTCTTTAGCTGCCATGCACTCTCTTTTACGCGCTCGACCTTTTCTGCTTGCAAAACCCTGCCAATCAGATGATAAGAAAGCCAATGACAGCACTGCTTTCTATGTCAAAGGAAAGGTGTCAACAGGATATGGAACATTTATTGACTCTGTAAACTAGAAATAGGACAGCATAAATGTTGTAAGTGAGACAAAGAGACGCTTCATCAGCCTCCTCACTCAAACAGACAGACAGTGAACATCTGACCAGACGAACATGAGCTGCTGTCTGGAAGCAGAAAATCTAACAATGCACACTCTCAATAGAAGCAAAAACACTATATGATATGGTTTTAACTTAAGTCTTTATTTCTATAACTGCTAATGCTTTCGATGTCTTTGTTTTTACAAACATTTCTGCCATTAAACCTATCATACATGTCCAACTAAACTGAAAAAACAACAACTTTTGCTTCAGCAGTTTTCAGCAATTAAGTGCCCAACCAGAAACTGTCAGAGGGAAGTACACACAATTATCTCTTAATATTTAAAACCCAAATAATGGTTCAGTTCACAATTGAACAAAATCGAAAGGGTATTCGATAATATACAAGCAAAGAGAGTCTGTGTGCGGGAATCAATAACATCATCCAGTGAGAAAGATGAATGTGCTTCTGTACAGCAGGTGTTCAAAAAGGACGTCAGAGGTTTATAAAAGGCAGTAATAACAATGTTAGGAAAACACTTAAATTATAATGCTGTTATCCTTTAAATGTCAGCCAGAGGAAAAAGAGGCGTTGGCTGCAGAGATGATGCAGTAAGTACAGCTAGTGTAACAGTCTCAGCTCCTCAGATCGTGCCTCCCCACCTATTCTTCCATCTTCTAAAACCTGAGGTTCACTACGCAGCTCTAGTGTGAGTTTATCACGAAGGGTGAGCCCTGCAGCCCAATCCTCAACAACAAATGGGAATTACAAGCTATATCCAATATCCAATGACATTTTCAGAATGAAGCTTACAGACCAGCTGGCACTTCATGTCGCAAAACTGTTTCGTTTCACTGACGTTTGTTCACCAAGACGACGTGGTTATTTTTGAGGCATGTAAACCAGTTTGTTAGATTGAAAATGCTTATGTTCCTCTACGTAACATAATATTAATAACACAACCATCACATTGTTAAATGAAGTAACTTACCTAAATGGTCAGCTTCTGAAAAGCCATTGTTGGCCATTTGTGTTTACACAGGGATAAAACCCTGTCCTCCTGGAATACCCATTCTTATTTGATCATCCACTGAAACGACTCAGATCCCCAGAGGTGCACTTTTAATACTTTGAACAGGCGAATAAAAAAACAAGACAGAGAACAGCTTCAAAAATGATGTAAGAGGTTTATGTACAGCGACGTATTTGGACACGGTGTTTGATTGGCTCCTTCAAAACTTGGAAAAGTGAACAGCCTGTTAAGGCAGGGCGATTTCATGTGGCTAAATCACATCTGAAGGTAGTCTTTTCCACTTTGTGTATATCCCTCCATGTTTTTACTGACTCTCAGGTTTAGCTGTTATCCTTCAGGTGCTGCATCATCAACATCATTTACGAGCCATGTGATTGGCTAAGCTTATCACTTGAATCCAGGATGTCTGAGCTGCTCAGTCAGAGCTGCTGCCATCCCTATGTTACCTCTGTTACCCTGGCAGACTCAGCCGAGGAGCAGGGATTCAAACTGTTGGCACCAGCGGAGCCTTAAATCAGCCAAAAGACTCTAAACGGACAAAAAGCCCTCTTTCCGGATCTGCGACTCAGGGTATTGTGAACCAACTCCAGTTTTTCAGGAGAGGAAATGAACAGAACCATGTCCCTCCTCCTTCTCTCTCTCTCTCTGTGTGTGTGTGTGTGTGTGTGTGTGTGTGTGTGTGTGTGTGTGTGTGTGTGTGTGTGTGTGTGTGTGTGTGTGTGTGTGTGTTTGTGTGTGTGTATGCTGGCCTGCCTGCCTGTCTAAGCGCGTATTTACCAAACCGTACACCGGCACTGCGTAGAAAAAAGCAGTCCTAATCGGAATTCAAGGAGAGAAACAGGGCGAACTGAAGCGCAAA
Organism: Symphodus melops; assembly: GCF_947650265.1. Taxonomy (NCBI): domain Eukaryota; kingdom Metazoa; phylum Chordata; class Actinopteri; order Labriformes; family Labridae; genus Symphodus; species Symphodus melops. The sequence continues at coordinate 15,214,045 of NC_136691.1, forward strand.
CAAAGGCTGAAGTCACACACTACCAGTTCTTTGAACACTTCTTTTCCTCCCAGCTCTAGTGAGTCACTCGACAATACCAACAAGTTCGCATTACATGCAGGCCCGTCTTGCTCACCTCTCACCTGCCAAGGTTAAGAGTTTACATTCTCTTGTTTTATTGTACGTCTGTAGCTCTGAGCTTAGCTGCTGTTCGTGTCACCCAATAAAAACTGGAGGGTGGAAAATAGCCTGCTTTTGTTTAACATTTTGTTTCAGGAAAAATTAGCTGCAACCAAATTCTCTTCCATTCTCGCTTCAAAATGGCACAGACTGGCCAGCGTAACAGCCATAATATTTAAGTGCTCGAGTGACAAAAGGTTTCGTTCTGCCCCTGAAAACTAATAAACAACATCCATAAAGATTTAGTAGCAAAACCTATGGCTGGCAATAACACAGCCATGACCTTCAGCTGCAAGTTTCAGCTATTCTCTCAGAGAGGGTCAGACGTTCTCTGATTGGCTGGAGGTACCACATCTGAGCAAGGAAAGATTTTACACTGTGTAGCTGTCAGTTAGATATTTTAAATAGCTGTTTAAAGCATTGCATGGATAGAGAACCTTGATGTCAGTGTTTAATGCAGTAACACTGTGGTGTCTTGCACTACAGTTATCCTTTATGTGGCATGGCGGGGCAAAGGGTGGGGGATGGGAGCCTGAAGTCGGTTTTGGAAATGAAACCTGACTGCTGAAGATACAAATGGAACAGTTTTTGCCGATTTAAGTGACTAAATTACAGCATTTACAGAAACCAGCTGCTACAGTAGTTATGAATATACTGTGTTTAGATATAAAATGTATATATTACATTGGCCATGTATTCGTGCTTCCATTTATTGCTTGTGTGTGTGTCATCTGTCATTGACAGGATACTTGACAAAGCGTCCCATTGGACAGCAACTAAAAACATATTGTGTCATGTGTACTTATCCAACAATGAAAAGGTATAACAATGAAAGCAAGTGACGGCGGGTTGAAAGAAAAGCAACAGTAGATTAAACGATTGACTTGTTTTGGTGTGATGTTGTCACGCTCATGAAGTGGCGGTGAGCGCTGCAGCCAGAAGGTTCAGGGTTCAAACCTCCGGTGAGCGAGAGAGGGGCCTTTCTGTGTGCAGTTCACATGTTCTACTCCAGTGTCTGCATGCATGGGTTCAAAGTATGTCACAATCCAAAGATGTGCTTGTTGTGTTAATAAATGACCACAGACGTCCCCGCGGTGCGAAAGGTTGTCTTTATGTCAGTCCTGAGATTGATTGGCGATCAATCGAGGCTGTACCTCACCTCTCGGTGACAGCCTGGACCGGCTCCAGTGGACCTATGCCACCCCAGATAACAGATGTAATCACCTCATCACACTGAATTAAGATGAAGTTTTATGAATTAAAAACTGTATTTTAAATGACAAAGATTTGAATCCCTTAGTTGCACAAGTCATGTGGGTTCAGATTTTCATAAACCAATCAAAATGTCAGCCTAAATGTTCTCACTGAAATGCTCATGACTCAAAAAAACAAAAAAAATCAAATCGTACACAGCTCACAAAGGGATGTGATACAAGTCATTTTCCTCATCATGATCACCTTTTTTGTTTTCTTGTTCCTACTTTCTCCCTCATTGTTGTTCTCTTTCATCCCTGCTAAAGATGAAATAGGGCCTCTGCGTGCCAGACGAGAACTTGGCAGAGGTCACAATTCCCTCTCAGTCGATTGGCTGCAGATTTATGCCTCGTCTCTCAACACTGTATAGCGCTGACGAAGGTGGAGGAGTAACAGACTGGGTTATCACAGAAAATTGCTGTGTTGGGTGAAACAGATGTGTGAACTCTGCTATGACAGAGCTATGAGAAGAGGGTGTGTGTGTGTGTGTGTGTGTGTGTGTGTGTGTGTGTGTGTGTGTGTGTGTGTGTGTGTGTGTGTGTGTGTGTGTGTGTGTGTGTTTCTTTCTGTGCTTCAAGTGTGTATTTTCCTGAACATAAAGCAAACACTCCTGATTAGGTCGATTTGAGGGTTCATTCAGAAATGTCCCACGCACGCCAGATGCCAAATGTGTGAGTTTGGTGTTGGCCTGGGGTTAACTGTCTTTCACCTTTGAACATCATTCAGTACCGTATGCTGAGTGCTCGTCCAATGAATGTCCTGAAACTGGCACGCTGCTGGAACATAAATCTCCTGACAGAACGAATTTAACCTTTTCTCATAACCACAGCCTGCCAGGAGAGTACACACACACAGACACACACACACACCCACACACACCAGGAAACAATGATATCAGTTCCAAAGTGGCTACATTCTCCAGAATATAAGCAGGGGCTGAATAAGAATGTGACATTTCCAAGGTGTGTGCTGTCGCATGGCAACTAAACTAAAGCCTGTTAATTTGTATGAGTCAGTCCACCTCTCAGCAATTGACAAGCTCCTCCCCTTGAAGGCTCAACCAACAGACCGGAGGAAAAATACTTTTAACGTAGCAAAGAAGCACCTGTTCCTGTTGGACATTACAGGAATGTGTTTGGGTATGTTAAGGTGTCTAGAAGTGTTTGGGTGTGTGGAGTTCGCTGCTGGAACTTGCAATGATGAATGTTGTTAACTCGAGCACGACAAATGAGACCGATCAAGCTTGTTACCATGGTTATGTAACTGGTAAATGTGAAATAGTCGACCATAATCGAGACTGGAAACAGAGGGTTATATTTATCACAAAAGTGGATTGTGTAGAATAACACAGAAGTCACGGTGGTGATTTTGCCTTCCTTGTTTCTGAGCAAATTCTTTGTGAGCAGAAGCCAAACAATTACACTCTTAAAATAGAAGCTGTACAAATAAGTTAATCTGTCACCAACACAGTTTCACAAAAGCTATGTAATTGCCCGTTTCAAACTTAGCGATGCAAATCTGTCGAGAAACACTGAAAGGAAGTATTATTGGAAATCTCTGAAGAAGGCCTTGCATGTGTACATGTTAACAGACAGGTGATACAAAGACTTAGCATGTAATGAAGGAAGGAATGCACATGTCAAGTCATTTAATGTAAATTAAAACTTTGAAATGAGAAGTCGCTTTGGTACCAAGGAGTTAAATGTTTGGAGCGTGACATGTTTTAGTGGATTACCCTTATGACTGTTTCATATGAGCACATTACAATATATGCCTGTAAGTACACAAAGAATCACAGCTCATAACTGTACATACTTTTCCTCAATAAGACCCTCCCCTGTCATGGTCCCTGTGTTGGTATTCATTTACTGTACATGAGCTGACACACATCACTGCTTTACCACTGACCATTCTGTATGTAATGCTGCAATATAGTCATTATGATTATCATAATAGTGGCATCATAGCTCTCAGTGCCGTTGCTGTGGTTGTTGTCTGATCTCTTTTACTCCATCTGCGAATGTGTTTTGTGTGTGCGTCTGTGCAGCTTAAGGAGAGATCGAGCAGAATCAAAAAAAGCCAGCCAAGTGGACTCTGGAATAAACACGTGCAAACATGGCTGAGTTATGACTGCAGGAGTTTATGTAGCAGTTCCTTGAATAAAAAATACAGCAATGTGCACACAGAGTTACAGGCTCGCATCGAATGAGAACCCACAAAGTTTGCACCTGTTCCTGTCCTCAGAGCACAGATTGTTCAATACCTTTCAACTATATCGCACTATATTCAATGTCTTCAACAAGAGGTCCATTGTTCAAGCTCCTGTTTTGGCAAACACCCATCAGTAAAGGGAGAGGAGAGTAAAAAAGTTGAATGCGTTTTATCTTCAGACTACTGGTTTCTTAGCTCGCCCCATGAGATTCTCCAATCATTAAGTCCACTTGAACAGGCAACTTAATGTGACAACAACAAAGGCATCAAGATGAAACTTGTGGGATCCCTGAGTCATCAACCAAAAGGGCAGCCAGGAAGAAAAAAAGCAAAGAACTCACGCCTGAACACATTTGACATTGAGTTTTTACTGCTGTCAAAAGCACACTTTGTCTTTCTGATGCTTAAAGATGGCTGAAATCCACTGCTGCATCAGACTGATTGAAGAACTCATGACTAGATTGAGAAGCCAAACCTTGGTATTAACAGCTATGTCCTTCTATCCCCTCCCCCTTTCTATGACTCAATCAAACAGGCTAACACAACGTATGCAAAGGAACCCTCCAAAATCCTGGAGCATGCTTTAAGAGTTCCAAAAAAGTCACAAACACACATTTTTTTGCTAGCTGCGCCACAATGGCAGGAAGCTAACGTTTGACATTGCCAATTGTTTTAATATCACATTGAGTATTTGTGACCGCATTGAACAAGTTCAAGTCTTCATTAGATATCTAACTGTATGTTTTATGATGTTGTCATTGACCTCAAGCAAATACCACATTTTTTTAAATGTACCCGTCCAAGCTGAGGAATACATATTTTCTCCATCTTCTGCTTGTGACTGCAACTTTATTAAACCTCTGTCTGACAGATTCAAAAATGATAATGCTCTCCTGTGGAGGACATTGAGTCGTTTGAAGTCAAAAGGCGTAATAGGCAAATTGAGTAACAGGTTGGTGATGTTAACGTCAAGTCTAAATTGCCTAAAATCATATTTAACATTTGTCCAAGTTATTAACTTAAGTACAAAGCACTCACAAACGTTCCTTAAGGAAATGGTCTTAAAACATTAAAGTAACATCGAAGAAATCTGTGAAAAAATTAAACAAAAGTTATGCCCACCACTGATTTTTTTTTTCCACTCCAAGGAGGAAAAACCCCTCCTCGACTGCTGTACAGTTAAACTTGTCCCAGGCGCACAGTAAACAGTACGACTGCAAATAAAGTAAATAGTAAGAGCTGCATCCATCAGTGACAGTGAGAGCACAGTCACAGTAGGCACACTGAGTGCAGTTCTGCTGTGCTTCTGAAGAATCTGAGGAATGCTTTAACTCTGCAGGCCATCAGACCGACTCTCCAACAAACACACACACACACACACACACACACACACATTACAGCTGGACACAGCATCCTAACTTGTTTGAATTGGTCTGGGGAACAGATGTGCAGTACCATCATGAATGGCGTAAGAGACAAGATCATGTGAAACATTGTTCCAAACATACAAACACATGCTTGTGTTGGCACTAAGGCAGCCTTTCTCTGTGCCCTAATAGAGTTCTGTCCCGGCTGTGGTTGGAATCAATTTGAGTTATAATGTGTGTGGTTAGACTGCTCTCAGTGCTGAGACACAGAACAGACACACACACACACACACACACACACACACACACACACACACACAGACACACACACACACACACACACACACACACACACACACACACACACACACACACACACAGACACACACACACTTTCTTCATTGATTGTTTATCCCCCTCTTTTTTTCACATGAATTTACAGTACAGTAGGCTGCCATCATTATAAAATACAGTTGTAGAAGTAGTGGTCCACTCATGATGTGTGTGCATGTGTTTGTGTATAGAGGCGTGTGTGTGTGCGCAGAGGTAAGGTCTCGGTCAGCACTCCTGTCTGTGCTCTGGTATGGCTGCAGTGAATATCCTCATCTTGGCAAACATAAAATCAATGGTAGCTATTAATTAGTCTACCTCTGGCTGCCTCTGCTGATTCAGTCATACACACAAATAGAACAGGAGCACATTACACTCGTCAAGCTGTTCGGCGTTAGATTGGATTTTTAAATGGAGCCGCTGGATAGGTACACTTGAGTGTAAATTAAAACAGTAAACATCAACTTTACCAAACAGGAATGGTCTCTGAAAACGACCCACTTTCAAAGTACAACTAAGGAAAGTTCATTTCTTTACAAAATGTGACATCATCAGGTTTCTGAAATTTTACAGCTTTGTTCCTGGTTAATATAAAGGACTGCGAACCAGGGAAAAGACCGGGGAGGAGAAATAACACAATGCACTTTGGAATATTCCCACAGGTGTCATGTTAAGCACTGCAGGTGCAGCAGTTCAGATTTCCGATCACTGCTTTTTACTGGCTTGAGTAAAAATGGAGAAATTCCTGTTGTGTTAATAACATTATGATGAAAAGATGGGTCAGGGATCAGGATCATCAAAAATGCAATATGACACTGCTAATAAAAAAAAAAAACAATTGAAAGCCCTCATTTCTTAAACACGTCATGAGCAACACTTCAAAGTAACAAAAAGCCCTGACAGAAGTCAAAAGATTCCTTTTTAATCTGCTCAGGTCTGTTTAATGCATTCAGGCCATTTCGAAGCCTGTTATCATTTCCCATACAGCTTCTGATCTTTCAATGATAATCTAAATTGTACTATGATAATTTCTTTTCAACTCCAATGCCAAACGGGTCCACCACAGAATACCAATCATGGTTGTCATGGTGATGAGCAATGCTGGTGCAATGACAGAAAATAGTGATGAAGTTGGGTTGCTTCGGGCAACTGTCTGTAAAATGTGTGGACAAATGATTCTTCTGCTGTGGCAATAAAGCAGCTCTTCAAGCCGGAGGCACAGTAATATCCCACAGCAACATCACTCAAAGACAAAAGCAATCTTCTTAGTACAATTCACGTCAGAATAGCAGGGGATCTTACCAATTTGTAAACACAAATGTCAATGCATTATTTTATTATCTGTGCCTGGATCTCTACCCTTAATTAACTGCCTTATCTTATTCAGGAAACTTCTGGAACACCTGCCATATAAAAGAAGACCAGAACGAAACAGAAAAAAAAAAAAAAACACTATGCTGAAAACAGTGCATACTCACCCAGGCCAATCACTACTATTTGTTTTGGACATGTTCAAAATTCAATCATTCTCTGTATGTTGGTTTAAAAAGACTACATGTAACTACAAACCTTTGTAAAATACTGTTCTTCATACGCAAGGGAAAAAAAGGAATTTCAAAGAAATGGTACAAACCTGAGCCCCCAAAACTCACTCACTTGCAAAGCAGCAACCTTTTCTAAGAAGTGGAAGAAATAGACCGACTTCGTAGCAGACAAAGAGAATGCTTGCTCCTTGTGACGCTCAATGAAAATTGTCTTTTTGCTGTTAATGCGTTATAATAATTGTATAACATAATAATATATGATAAGAAAAAAAATTGGAATGTGTTGAAAAATGGGCTTCACAAGAATAAGCCTCAGGGCAATGTGAGACTAATTAAGTTGTTTGCAGAAACTCACCTTGTTCTGGTCGGTCCAATACAGGAAGTATCCTTTGGGGTCGACTGTAAGAGTCACCGGGGTCACAGTTGTAGAGTCCTGGAGAAAAAGGCAGAGAGAGAGAGACATCTGGAGTCAATGTGTGCTTACATCTGTGTTTCCCTGTCTCAGTCTGTGTGTTGAAATTAGTGCGCGTGTGTGTGGCAAAATATTCTTTGAGTAAACTCATTAATTCATTTCTCAAGATCAAAGCTAAGTTCTTGTTAAACTACAAGCATACTGGAATCTAAAATGACATTAAAAGTCCTGTTTATGTTGTTAGCACGCGCACAATCCTTTCCTTCTAGGGTGCTTGCCTCCACCATGAGCTGGCATCCCCACAAATGACCAAGCAGCTTGATTTGTGTGTGTGTGTGTGTGTGTGTGTGTGTGTGTGAGAGAGTGTGCGTCTGTACAGGTTGTTACACAGCTGATGTTTCCATTTCCCCCTCTTGTAACAGACAAATGCTTTCTCACAGCTCCTGCATGCAAACTGCCCTCACACACACGCACACGGTTTGACCCTGAGGCATACATGGCAACGCCAGATATTATTGGATGCATCTATAAAAAGACGGAGCCTTTGCTTTGTGTTCACGGACGCTGCGGTTGTGCTGAACAGTAGCATATTGTCCTCCTCAGTCAGCCAGGGCGGTGAGTTCACAGAGATGGAAGCTGCACAAAGTGTCTTCAAAGCGTTTTCATGTGGCATTTAATGATGTCTGATCACAGCACTGGGGGACACAGCTAATGGTTGGCGTCTGCTGCATGCTTGTCGTACTTGGGTGCGACCCTGGGAGACATGCGGGGTAGCATATCATGAAAGGGTCGTGCTAAAGACAGGGAAGGAGGAAAGGAACTTGGGTTATACAATAAGAATACTCTTTATAAAAAAATACCCTGGAACACCTGCTCCCTAGAGGAAAGAGCAGACTGGTTCGATGTCGCTCGACGCCGTGGCCACCAAACATCGCCGTGAAATGAAATAATTAGGGAGGCTCGAGAGAAGTCTTTTTGGTTCTGTTCAGTGTTCACGTGATCGAACAGTCTCTGCCGTCTTACATGAATAACAAAGGATGCAGCTCGTACCAGTGAACACCTGCAGCATGTATACACCGGCAGACGCACATACGGTGCTTCAAGCCTGAGGACAGGAAAGAAGCTTCGTGATTTGGTTGGACATCTCAAACCAAATGGAGCCCCATACATCTCCACTCAAGTTACAATCCAACGTCTTCGCTTCAATTTGGGGTGCAATTTCATTTTTCCGTCCTCCAAAAGACGTCAGATATTTCAAGAAAGGTTTTAAAACATTGACTTGGAGCAGCCCTTTTAAAGTTAATTGCTTTTATATTTTTAAGAAAAGAGGGGAAATTCCCTAATTGGGTAAAATGTGGCGACTGATGCTGTCCATGATGCCATGTAGAGAGTCAGAAGACCACTTAAGAGCAGTGGGGCTCTGCTCAAAGATGTGGGAGCAGCTTTTTTTTCCTAATATCTCTCGCTCTCCATGGCCACCGCTACGAACACATTAAGCCATTATGGACTCCTTTCCTCAAGGGTCTGCACATTTACGAAAAACATAAGTACTCACGACAATGTGGATTAGAGTTCAGGGTGATCTGTGGAGATTACCACCTTCCAGTAGTGGTGCTGCTCGCGCTTTCTTATTGTCATTTGACTGTTTTGTGGATTTGTCATTAATGGGAAGGCGGCAGCAGCAGCTTTCTCGCTGAACTAAAGGGAGATTAGCGACTGGCTTGTGAAAATACGAGCACCCTGAGGGAACCAAACCCAGGCAGGAGGCATTACCATCTTTTCAGTAAAGAGTTTGTACCATTAGCCATCACCTGAGGGGCTGAGTTAGAGAGGGGATTTGAGCTCCACATATTTCTGTTTTGTATGCTAATGACATATTCTACTACTTTTAAGGGATTTTTAGGTTCCCTGTGTGGGCTGATAATATCTTATTCAATACACACCAGACAAGAGAGGCTGATACAAGCTTATAAATATCTCTGTTTACATCCGCCAAGTATCATCTTTCAAATATTCCACACATCTTTGCCAGCGGCTGTCAGTGATCTTTAAGACTAAAGCCCCATTTCCACTAGGCGGTTCAGTTCGGTTCGTCTTGGTATGGCGTGCCTTTTGTGATGTTTCCATAGACTGAAGCCGGGAAAGATTCCCGAATTACCAACCTGTACTGCCCTAGTTTTTGGGACCCTTCTGTTGGGGTGCCAAGTATATCGATCCGACCCTAAAAGGTGGAGCTAAACACTGCAGCCTGTTGATTGGCCCCGTACGACAGCGACATTAAAAGACAAACACAGTCCTGTCGTGTTTAAATACACGTCTGTATTTGTCCTCGCGGCACACAGCCTTCTCTGAAACAAAGCTTGATTGCGTTTGGTAACAAAGAACCACATGCCAATGCAGAGTTCCTCACTCAGAGGTGTGTTAATAGTCCTGATATCAAGCGTCCGTAGTGCAAAATACTATGAAGTTATTTCTCCTCTCCTTTCTTTTCCGTTTGTCCTTCTCCTTTCATTACTTTCCTTTCTCCTCTCACAAAAAAAAAAAATCAGCAGCGGTGGTATATTTCAGGAGTGGCACACCGCCACTGCTAAATGCATACAGGGGAAACACTGCAATGACAAAGTAGAGGAATTGCTGGCTGTTGGTTTGTGTTTTACTGTGTAGCGTTTTTTTTTCTTTGTAGAATTTGTTAGCGAGATAAACTGTGTCACACTACTATAATGTCAAGCTATTAGATAGCTGGCGTGGCTATCAGCACCCGGCTTAGATGCCGCCTACCAAATATGGCACATTTGGCTGTGGAAACACAAACATTATCAGGCTTGATTGAACCAAACTGTACTGATTCATACCGGACGGGCTTGGTGAAAGTGGGGCTTAAGGTTCCCTCTGCTAGAGGCTTTGGATGCCTGCCTACCCTCCACTCTCTCTGAATAGGAGCAGCCTTATGACAGCCATCCGTGCTGAATTGGGCCATTTGAGCTGAGTGAGTAAAACAACATTTTGAAGCACAACCAGGAATCTCCTGGGTCATTGCAGCCACAAGTTGTCTTCAAGTGGCAACAACAAAAGGCACACAGTGTGAACATGTGAGTTTGTGTAAGGACAGCGGGGAGGTCTGGGACTTTGAGGATTTCACAAACATTTTAAAAGGTTTGCTGGATTCAGAGAGTCTGATTCAGAGACCTCGTGGCTGGTGTTGAGAGAACACAGCAGCTATCTATACACAGACTGTATACAAACAAAAAAAACACGTGTTTTTTAACATGTTCTTTGACCACACTGATGTCATGCAGAAAGAAAATCAGTCAGTTTCACAAAAAAGAAATTCACACATTTAAATATTTGAACTTCTTAAACAATTTCTTTTGGACAGGGTTTAGAGGGGAGCCCAACATCCGAAGCCGCGATAAGAGGAAAATTATTTAATTCAATTCTTTTGCTCTTGCAATCTATTACAGCCTTCTCTCGGTCGCCAGCTCGCTATTCTGTGTGATTCTTTCCATGAATGATACAGAGAAGGGAGAGGATGGAAAGAGGGCACGGGAAATGAAACAGATAAAGTATCAGAGGGGTGTGTGTGTGTTTTTACAGGAAAGGCCTGGTGGGCATTTGGTTCTGTAGATAGGCCCACATGCATAAACTATAGTACACAAACAAGGCTATTAGGGGAAACAGACTCCTGCCTCTTTCTCTCTCTCTCTCACACACACACACACACACACCCACACACACACACACACACACACACACACACACACACACACACACACACAGACCTTTATAAAAAAATTCTGACCAGAGGGCTGAAGGGGTGAGTGCTCAATCTCATTGATAATTATTAGTTAAGGAAATGCTTAAGCTTCCTTGTTTAAGTAGAAGATTGATGATTGACAGAGTGGTAGGTTTGTAATTGTGCATAATTTCCTCTCTGCCATCTGTACTGACCACATTCACACCAACAATCATCCATCTGATACCATCTGCAGTGCTTGAATCACCTGAGCTTTGTGAATGTGATAATTTCACAGTGAATATTTTAGGAAGACATCAAATAAGCTATTTTTCAAATGGCCACTTATATAAATCTCATAAATCAGCTCCCATTCTTTTTTTACATCGAGATCTCAAGGCCTGTGTGCATCTTTTTAAAGCCTGACCAATAAATCCGATCGCAAACAATATGTTCTTTTTTTTTTGTACAGAACATCTTTTGTGATTCAGAAGATGCGACCCCATGACGAGCGTGCTCCACCGTCTCGTTAGTCTCGACACAGTCTGCAGCACATGTAGCAGATATCACAGCTGAGAGGTCAGGGGTTTGCACAGAAACAAGTTGACAACGTGTAACGCTGTGTAATATTCCTTGATGAACATGCTATTTGTATAAGGGAGCAGGCTCCTGATTATTTTTGCAGAGATAAATCAGTGTAAAATCAGTGCACAATCCTCTTAAGAAAGGACACTGGACGCCATATCAGGTATCGATAGATTTCTAACCCACACGCTGACAAGTCCTTTGATAGATAAGAGGATTAAAGGATTAAAGAAAATGTACTGATGACGATGCTGACAGTCAACAAATCTTCAATCAATTTCAAGCCGAAACATATAAACATCTGTTGGATTTATCTTTATAATTATAAAGATTCTCTGCTTTTATTAAATTCATTCAGGGAAAATTAGGTCTTCTGACTTTTTTTGGGGAAAATTTTGGTGGCTAAAGAAACAAGTTACAGACACCCCCTTTGGCTCTGAGGAACTGATGAGTTAATTTATGGTTAAATGTCAGTTTATGGACTTAAAGATGTGTTGATTGATTGAGAAACAAATTATTATAAATTATTGTTAGTTACGTCTCAAAACATTTTGGTCTCAAAAACCCTAAATAGGCTTGGCTCTAATGAGTCATCTAGATTTTCTTTGAGACTGTATTGATCCTGTGGGGGCAGCTATGGCTGCATTGGTAGAGTTTGCAGGTTGGGGGTTCGATCCCCAGCTCCTACAGCAACAGAGGCATATGAACGTGATTACTATACTTCAAATGAGACAATGACACTAAACTCCTTGTGAACCACCAATCCGAGTGACCAAATAGATTTTTTAAATAATAACCATCAATACTTCCTTAATATTCAATTGCTCCAACAACAAAGAGACGTTGTTGTTTGTAGAAATCAGGAGAATACATTCAGAGAAAGTGTCTTTCAGAATAGATGGAGAGCTATTGTGGTAAAAGCAGAGGACATGGAAATAATTATAATGAGGTGAATCCACTAAAAGGTCAATCATAAGTCAAACAGCTAATCATCTACAAAGGATCATAAGAAGAGGAGGCGATTTGTTGTTTGGGACAGGTGCAGCAGTGCGATATAGCTACTGTTGATCTATAGGACGGCTATAACTGTCATGTTTTCGCAGGCTACTCATCAGCAGCGTGTAATCAATTTTAATCAAGGTCACTGCACTCCATCTATCCTGTTACTGCTTCGGACAAAACAAGAACAAGCTCAAGCTCGATCGTTTATTTTCAACTGTTGCCTTGTGGTTTCACGCTGAGCCTCGACACGCTAATTAATTGTTAATTGATAAAAACGTTTCCAGAGGAAGGATGAGGGGCGAGCTTAATCTAAATGTTTAGTCTGAATTAATGAGCGGGGCACACATTCTCACACACACACGAAGCGCTGTCAAACACGCGCGCACCCTATTGCGCGCGCACGTACTACAATAAGGAAATGTAAATAATAAAGCACATGTCTGCAGACGATATAGCTCCTGGATTCTTTTCATGCATTGAACCATCAGCACCCGTTAATGCAGTCCCCACTTAGAATTACACCTTTTGGATATATTTCATGAGTATGACTATGTAACACGTTGTAGTAGGTTAAAAAAAAAAAAGCGTGCAGAAAACCTCCATCAGTGGAAACAAGCAAAGACTCACTGCCGGAGTCTTGTGCAAAATACTTACATCATCCCATTTCATAAATTTGCTGCCCTTTCTCAGGCTCTCGGGGACGGACACTGGCTTGAGCTGCAGCGCATGAACTCCAGGCTGTGCCCCTGCCATTGACTCATCTACTCTTCTTGACGCACGGAACGGCTAGAAAATGACTCACTTCACTCTTTTCTATTCTTATTTCTCTTCCCTTTCTGATGTAATCTGCTTAAAAGCAGACTGACGGAAGTCGACTACTGCTGCCAGTATGTCATGCCCGCATTGACGGCGGCGGTGGCGCGTCTCAGGCTTTGGAGAGGCTGTGGAGGCGGACGTAGACGCAGCGGACCGGGGCCAATAACGGACTGACGGACTGACTGAGCGACATGCAGCTAAAGACGAGGAGAGAGAGATAGAGAGAGAGAGAGAGAGAGAGAGAGAGAGAGAGAGAGAGAGAGAGAAGGAGGGGGTGATCAGAGTGAGTTGCTGTCTGGTTTCAAATTGTACAAGTCAATGTAGGGACGAGATCAATGATTGAAGTGATCTAGCGCCTCCCTGCGTCCGAGGCAGTATGATATTCGTGAATTGCCCTAAATTTGTTTGACTACATTTCAATCAGGATTCACGGAGGTGTTGGAGTCCGAATGTCTCGACACTCAGCAAGTGCATGCAACATGTATCAAGTTTGGATAATTATTCGAATGTAAGTTTCAAGGTATTTTCCTGTGGAAATTAAAATACATTAAATGAGATTTGGGTGTTAATAATAAATAATCTACCTGATATTTTAACATCTATCCTTTAATATGTCGTATGATTAATACTTTCAGTGCAGACGTAATGTCCACAAGTCCCTCCTGTAAATCTTTTAATTGATCTCACATCAAAGCGAAGAATTTTAATATTTGTTCGGACTTTTCGCAAATTGTAGTGTTTAGATTGGAACAATTGATGAATGGCAGAATAAAAGGCACTATAGTTGTGCAACTTCTGACGTATGGGTAAGTTTTGAATATATATGCACATTGCAACATTGATATAAAGCAACCAGACTCTTGACTTCTCCACTTCCCACAAGGAATCAAATAGCCACAGGCTGGTGCAGGGTGGACGGGAGGCTGCAGCAAGTGATGGAAGAGTTTATTAGATGAGTGGTAAGAGGTTTGGAGTGAGGAATGATCCACCATCACACAAAGTGTAATGAAAGTGGATGTTGCAGGATGTGAGTGAAGACATGGTTTGATTAAAGCAAAATGAAGGGATTTCATATTTTGCTGACCAGAGTTGAAATCTTGGTTTGAAATTCGGCGTTTGAAATTAAGCGATTAAATATGAAAACTATTATGAGGATAGATCAAATTTACAAAAAATTCAACACAAAAAGTGAAACTGGTGTAATAAAACTTCTTCTGTAGGGGTTGGATGTTAATACTCTTTTGACTGGGTGGAAAATTGCGAGGCTTAGTTTAGTTTCTATTATCCCTGCCTTGTCATTGTGTTAACGTAACCAATCTATCCTCATCACAAGATCATCATAAGATATGCATAACCCTATAGATGGGAACAGGTGCTACTTTAATTTCAGATATCAATCCACACCCTTCATATAGAATAGGTTTCTGTTTCAGTGTCCACATGTGGCTGTTGGCCTTCTTACTAATTCAAGATAAAAACTTTTTTTAAAGTTTTGTGAGTCACGAGTCTGTCACCGCCTTTAGGGTTTTTTTTTTGGTTTAACTTTCTTATTAAATAAAACATTAAACCCTTCTGGGCTTTGTACCACCCACACTGTTTATTTTCTGTCATTTCCAAAAGGCAGACAGCAGACTCCTTCAGTCCTCGGAGCAGTTCTCCCTGTGTGTCTCTCTGTGGTCGGTTGCTGACCGTCAGACACGTCAGAGAAGTCTAACCCGTCAAAGTTTGACGGGCACTTTTCATGTCAGTCGTAACACTGGTTTGTTTGGGTTTGGTCTCTGTCATTAGTGATTGATTAATAGTGACAGTTTGAGGACCAGGCCCTGAATGGAGTCAGAGTGAGATGACAGCTCAGGAAAGTGAGAGAGGGATACAAGTGTGTGAGGAAAAAGAGCGAGAGGAACGATACGAAGGCAGGAGAAGGGGGGGAATGCTTTCACATTTACAGAAAATATTTTCTGATGAGTCATAATTAGAAGTAGAAGTCCTCATTTGAACAAGAACACATGTACAGCATACTGTTGTACCAATGTGGAGACAAATGTTCTTATACTCTAAATGAGTCATTGTTATCCTGCCTTTCTCAGACTGTGGTATCTGTCATCCATCTTCCTATCAGCCCTGAGGTTGCAGCTAGCTCTAAAATCAGCCAAAGCACTCTTGCATGAAAGACAAGAAGCCCACAGAAAGGAAATAATTGGATTGTCAGTAAATAAAAGCACTAAGACCACAGTTTTTCTATCCACTTCATTCAGGGACTCTGAGATCCTCAAACAGATTTCCGCAATGTTCTTTGATTGAAACAAATTACACCTGGCTGTTGTGGCAGCAGACATCTGAGCTGCATCAGGAAGAATGTATGAGTGTGTAAGAATTAAGGAATAATTTATTAAACAGGCAGATTGTGATTCTTTAAGGAGTCCCAAAAATGACTCACAAAAGCACAAAAGCATCTTTTGTCAAAACTATGTATCCTCTGGAAGCTGTGACAAATTTGCTCATATCCTCTGCTGCTGTTGCTGCCGACTTACCTGTAGGGGAGACCAAGAGGCAACAATTTGAAAAGGGATCTACTTCTGCATCATCTTGTGCATGGCGAAAAATGGGACCCTAATGCAGCTCAGTCTGTAGATAACCCACCTCGCATGTAAAGAGTCCGCACTGCATCAACAACAGGTTCAAATCCAACTTCAAACTTGGTTTTTTTGTCTTCAATAATTTGACTTAATTGTTTTTTAGGAGGTCGCAGTGTATTGTCCTATAGTCTTCATTTCAGTCGATTGAAAAAATGTTTGGTCATCTCAAGTGCAACATAAGAACAAGGACCGAGACGTCGCCTGGCATGGCGGAGACGGAGCCCCACCCTGGAGCCAGGCCTGGGGTTGGGGCCCTTAGGAGAGCGCCCGGTGGCCGGCCTTTGCCCATGGGGCCCAGCCAGGGCCAGTCCGAAAGGACGACGCGGGCCCGTCCTCCTGTGGAGCCACCTCCCACAGAGGAAGCCGTAGGGGTCGGGTGCAGTGTGGATCAGGCAGCAGGGGGCCTCAGCGACCTGATCCCCGGACACAGCTTCTGGCTTTTCCAGGAGGAGGCCTCGGGGTAGACCCAGGACACGCTGGAGAGACGATGTCTCTTGACTGGCTTGGGAACGCCTCGGGGTCCCACCTGATGAGCTGGACGAAGTGTCTGAGGCAAGGGAAGTCTGGGCGTCTCTGCTAAGACTCAGACTGCTGCCCCTGTTAACCGGGTCCAGGATAAGCGGCAGAAAATGAATGGATGGATGGTCACCTCAAGTCCCTCATGCTCGTACTTAATCATTTTTCCACAATTGAATAATTCTTCAAGTACACCCAAATAACTTAGAAGTATATGAAACCATCATTTGTGCTCTTAAAGTGATTTTCTGCAGTAATGTTTTGTAGATCTAAATTTACGTTATTTTGACATTTGAGGAAAGAATAATGTCCGAGAAGAAAGCTGTGAGCCCCTCCTCTAAGGTTGAACATTTTGTGGCAGGATTACAGTCTGCAACTTTCAGTTTAAGGTTGCCATATATATATATATATATATATATATAGAGAGAGAGAGAGAGAGAGAGAGAGAGAGAGAGAGAGAGTGAGTGAGTGAGTACAAACTACCCCAGCACAGGTTATTATTATTGAAGGGGTGAGATGTGTGATTTGCTTCATATGTAGTGACAGGAGAGAATGAACAGCAGTGCAGCTGGGTGTCAGTGTTTCAACACGCACACGATGAGGAACAGGTGTTCTAAAATGACTGCCTGCTGGAGCTTTCATTATCGATATTAACTCAAGATCTCTCCTAAGCTGCACATTCAGCATACTATTAACCGTGCTCAATTATGGGCCCAAGCCCAATGCAGGCCTGTCTACCTTCACCCTTAAAGTATTACCTGGTCTTTTGCTTAAATTATTTAGCTGCAGATGCCACAACTGGCTTGATGTTCTCTGTTCTGACTTAATGTCTTTTTATAAAATAATAGCAAAACAAAACAAAACACTGTTGATAATAACTTGCCCTCTATTGTAATCGTGAGCAGAATAAATGAGGTTACTCTCTTCTTGTATTTAGGCTTCTCTGCCTGTACAGTTTCATGTGAGAACACTGCTCTGTTGTTTTGCCACTTTCTGATGGCACAGACATGTCTGTTGGTGGCTCGCCTGCCAGATATGACGGGGTAAAAACATTGAGGAGCGCATGAATGTATAAACAAGGCCTCTGGGTAGTGTAATATGGTTCCTGCATTGGCCCCTTTCTGAACCTAAACAGAATCTCACAGTTTATAAACAGCTGAACATTAGCAGCATCTTCTGGCTCACTCCTGCCAGTGCACATTTTCACACTGGTGAACATCATGTGTCGCATGACAGACTGGGATAGAGCTTAATACAACCAGCGGATATTCTTTTTCACATCGCATATCACTTCTGTTTAAAGCACAGCATACGATGGATTTGAATATGTGGATGAGGCATGTTGTGTATGAACATGAGTTAAGTACACAGTTAAAAGACTGTGAAAGGATTTTTCTGAAACAAAGTTGAACCAGATTTAAGACTTGACCGTAAACATATATCATGAAAGTGTCCCTACTTTGTCATGAAAAGGATTTTTTTAAAGGTTTATTTAAAGGTTTATTTGAATAGGGACAGATAAACTTGAACAGCAATCTAATGTATGCATCATAGTGTTTTTTAGCCAAGGCTAGTTTACGACACTTGTCCCTAGTAGGGCTTTTAGTTCTAATACAATCATTTTTTGTATCTAAATCCTTTAAGAAACAGTCTGAAAACAAAGACATGTTCCTCGTCACATGGATGCAAAAATAGAAATTGCAGTATTTCCTTACAGTAGACCAACTCAATATTATGTTGACTTGCCCTCATTGGCATACAACACTTGTTTTAACTTAACTCTACTACATGACACGTTTACTACGCTTCAGCAATCATGTAAGAACCACATGGAATTTTTTTTTCTACATCAAAATCATGACTTTTTTTTTCATTTGTTTGACAAATTATCAACTTCTTGATCCTTCCAGACAGAGTTTAAAGCCAATCCAGAGTACCTGTCAATCAAAGTCTGTGCACTTCTAAAACATATACAGGTTATGACGTCATGTGACTGTTTTGTATTATCGCTGACCCGCTGACTCATGACACACTTTCATCACTTCTTCACTGAAATGTTGAACCTTTGTTGTATAATTCACCGTTGCTCTTTTGAGATGCATTAACCGCATCGACCAACTACACAGTATTAACATTAGAAAAACGTTCACCCATCATTTGAGTTCATCTTTATGGAGAAGGATGTAGCTGCGGTGTGACTGATATGAATCAGCTTGAATGTGTCAAAACGCTGCGCATGATCTGTTCAATAACAAACATTAAAGTTTCTATAAAAAAGGCTTGTAAAATGTGTCATGTGTTAGCCATGGGTTTCATCCTGGAAACTTCTAAATTCACACTTGTGTGGTTATGATTTCATTATAATTGAAAGGCTTCATTGGTCCAAATAGAACTGCTTCCTGCGTGCGCTCTGATGTGGTTTCAGAGACCTAACGTGAACACCTGTAAATTTAGAGTACATAAATTAAAAAGCATGTGCCTTTACATCCTGTGTATATGTGTGCAGAATGCACTTGCTGTATGTTACGTTACCACTACAAAAACAGAGATTGAATCCTTTGAAGGCGGGCAGTGTCGACTGTTCTCTTATCCACCTGTGCAGGGGGAAACACTCAGTAATTCATGGGTTTCCCTGCTAATTATGTGAATACAGTCTATTTACTTCTGTATGATAAAAAAAATCAGCCTTGGTATTCTAAATGGGTTTAGTTCAAAGGGTTCCTCTACCACTCGTACTTATAAAATAGTGAGTAAGTACTGGCAGGCCTAAACTACTACTTAGTGAATACGGGCTCTTCAAAGACACCAGGGATGTGGTTTCTTGCCTATAAAAAGACCAAAGCCATGCTGGGACTTTCAAGGCTTATAATGAACTGACTCAGTTGCCCGAGTTCACCAACAGGGAGTGCTGTGGCCCAACTTTACATCTCCCTGGTGGCTCTGCTCTGCTTACCATTAAGAATAATCCTTCTCTCAAGGTTCAGGAACTTCATTGTCCATTCAATCCAAATTCCTGGTAACTAACATAACACGGAACATGTGCAGTGAAAAACGATATGTTAAAAACTTAACAGCTTGCAGAGGGGGCCCAGGGCCTGTGGTTCAGGTCAAATTATGAGTTTAAAGCAAAACGCTGAAGCTCTTCTGCTCCCTTGCTCGACTCCGCTGACACAAAAATGTACGTGTGTTTTTTTAAAACATTATTCACACCTGGAGAGTCTCAGCGACCTTGTGGGCGAGACATTGGGATGCTTTCATATGTCTCATTCCTTGCTCTGTTTCTGTGTGTAACCAAACACCTCTACTACTTCTATTGTCTTATCTGAGATTGAAGAGGGGGGGGGAACTGGCAGGTGTTCTTCCCCTAAGGCAGCAGACTTCAGAAATGAGCAAAATAGAGGGTGGGAGTCGGAATGAAAGGGAACACGCATGCATGCATGTATACACACACATGCGCGCGCACAAATATATATGCAAAAATATATACGATGACCCACATGTCTGAGTGTGTTGCAAGATCACACGACCGATGCTGTTACATGCAGTGTAAACATGTCTGAGGGTGTGTATTAAATACTCATTACAGAGGACTGGGTAAGCTCTGGGAGAGACTGGGAGAGAAAACAAACAAACCCCACAGGGTGGCTGAGAGAGGTGGTGAGGGGCCGAGGGAGGCCTCTCCCAGTGTAATTCAAGTTCAATAACTGACCCTTAACCTCACTCTAACTCAGGTTACACAGTGTTGGTGAGACAGATTATAGACGCAGTTACCTCACAGCTGTGGATACTATACACCTCTACAGAAGCTTTACACACACACACAGACACACAGAGACACACACACACACACACACACACACAAACATAAAAAAAAAAAGGTCAGTTGGTAATGTCAACAATCAGCTAAGTATTCTTGAATATCAAATGGCAACATGGATGACAGGCTCCCATTGCGTGCACCCTTTCTGTATGATGTAAAGAAACTAGGACCACACAGAGCTCTTTCACAGCCAGGAAGTAGAAGACATCATTCACCTGCAGAGCTGCAGCTGGGCCAGTTTCACTCTGTCAGAAAAAAAAAACCTCATTACCCGCATGTCAAAAATGATCAGAGACGGAAAACACAGACACTGACAAACTCTACTAATTGCTCAGTTTACACCAGTGCAGACATCATTACTTCCCTTCGCTTGCTCGTCTACAAAGACGAGGCGCTAAACTTCGCTCTTCACATTTAGGGTTAAAGAAATGACATTTTGCATTCACGTTTGACAGCAGGATGACTGCATGGTAGCAGTTGTCCCGTTGTTTGCGCTTGAAAGGATTGGAACTAAAATGAGAACCACTAAAATTGTCGTGAAACATCAGGAGTTATTCAATACCAGGTTTGCAAACAGGACTCCTGCTTCTCTCAATATTTACTGAAATGTATTCATCCGCTACATGAATCCACATTTTGCAACTTCCAGATGAGGCCAGTGCAAGGGCTGCAGATGCCACGGTTGTGGCCGCAGCCTAAAAATGGTCACATCGCATGCTGTGTTAGCATAACCACGGTCACATGTTTGAGGGTAAAGACTCGGAATCTGAGGGAAAAAGGAAAAGAGAAAAATGGATGCAGCTACTGAAATCCAGTTTTTTTTTTTTTACAAAGCTGTCTTGAACAATAACAACACGTGACAAATAAGACAGAAATGTGTGGTCAAATTCGATGCCTGTTACTATCCTACCAGTCGGACGTTGCCTTGGAAAAGAGACAGGTTTAGTCCAGACATCTGTGCCTCTGGGCATCTTTTTCTCCTATTGTCTGATGCAACAGTAGATGGGGCTGCAGATCTGTAGCACTACAACAGAATAGAGTTAAGATTTTTAACCCAGTCTTTCTTTCTGGTCTTTTTCAGCTTTTATTTTCCAACAGTCCCCGTAGACTCAATATTTATGGATCGGTAAAGCCAACATGGAACAGGGAGTTGACTAACATATCAAGTGTCAAGGTCTTGTCAGAAGGCCCTAAATTTGCATCATTTCAGCTCATCCTCTGGGGAGATGGTGGGGCTAATTCAAACCATCTAACCACAGCTGGAGGAGAGAAGTGAGCTCTCCTGTGGGGCAGGAATAAAACGGACAGAAACATGTTTTATGTCTCTTCAGCCATTTATTAGTTTAGGAGTCATGGCTTGCCCTTATGGCATTCCCCGAATCATCTTGAAGTCCCACAATGTCTAATTGTCCTTTCAAAACTGACATCTCGAGACAAAGCAAGCGGCATCACTGTGTCTAAATGAAATCCAGGATTTATCAGCACCCCGCACCTCCCACTGTGACTTTACCATTTTGTGTGTTTGTTATGAGTAGAACTGCCAATCAGCAATGCACAGAGGCTCCATTGTCCATGGCCTACCATGGCACAGTTCCAGAGAGGGCGTAAAACTCCTGTCTGCTCTGATAGCCATCTGTAGCTAAAGCCCTTCTCCCAATCCCTACACGCAGCAACAACCGAGTGCTGACTAAGCCTGGGCCCTGCTAAGATGCTGATCTAAGGTCAGTTTTGTGCCCCACAAATGGTTTTTAAATGGAGGATTAGGTGAAGGTAAAGCTGGTCGAAGGTCTGTGCCTAAGGCCAGGTGCGGAGTTAGGGATCAGGCTTTGTGCTTTGGTAGAGCTTTTTCCCTTCAAGTGGGCCCAAATCCCTTCAAGAAAGAAAATGTTGATGTTTACATCCTAGCTGTGACCCCTTCTTGGCCTCTCCGCTCAAGCATTCCTGCCATAGCTGTGACATCTAGCTAAGCTTTAGGACACCAGGGGGATAGAAAACAACGCTTAATCACAGCCACAGGGCACCTCCATGATAACAAAGCAACCCCTTAACCCCTCTGTGTTTGTGTGTGTTCCTTAATGCATATATGCTTGTAAGAAGTGTGTGGGTCGTTATTGCCGTGCTCGAATTCCCTGAATCAGAAAAGGTGCCCTTCTTCTTAACACAGGGATTCAAGCACATTAATTCTGAATGAGTCACCTACTTAATGTCCCCAGTGTTGGGCTCTGGCAGGAATACTGTTCGGATAATCACATGTAATTCCACACAGATCCGGCATATTTACTGTACACCTGGAGGGGATTCCCAATACTTGTTTATCGAATATACACTGAATGGAATTCTCAAAAACCAAAATTCCCTTTACGTCACGCAGTGGCCAAAAACTCACAGAGCGAAGATCACCAAAACCAAACTCGAGGTTCATTGACCTTCCTGGATTGCAATACAAACAACAGATTGTCTAGGTGATAACATAAGTTCCTGTTCTGTTTTTTTTTTTCTTCATATCATATCTATTTGGTGCACAGACATTCTCCATCAGCGCTACAGAAAAAAAAGGGGGCTTGCTTTATACTTTCATTACACTGTTATAAAGCAGAGAAGTCGATTTAGCTGGTGGATGGCTGTGGATGCAAGGCAGAACTCTCTGGCCGCTGACTGCTGAGCTTGAGGAGACAGGTCAATACAGGTCAACCGAGTCCAGCTAAACAAACACGCGCTATCAAAGAGGACATTTCCTGTCCAATCTGCAAGTTTTCTCTTCACAGTTTGTGTACATTTGCCAGATGATTCGAAAGGGGTGAGACAACGAGTGTGTGCAAACGACTGTCAGTACAAAGGTCCTTTTTTTTTTTTTTTTTTTTAAATTGGCCAATTTGAATGCACATTTTATGGTTATTTAGATTTCAGTGAAAATGAAAGACATTTTGAAACCTTTCAAGCTCATTTTGATCCGTCTGTGTGTATTCACATTGATTCACAGCTATTCTCATTTTTTTTCCGAGTAAAATGTTCGTATCATAAAACAAATAAGTCTTTCGGTCATGTGTTAAAGCTCTCTGTATTCATACGAGCATTACATGTTCCTGTTTTCTTCAATCTAGCCGAGGGATTGCATGCGTCTGTGTCAAGCAGCAATTAACCACCAGTGAGGTTTTGGCTCTAAACGATCGCAGTGTTTGAAATTGCTTCCCTGCCATAATTCCTCTGTCCTCTTTGTCTCAATTACCTGTCACCTCCCCAGACAAAGGCCACACAATGGAGGACCATTTCTTATGCAGGCATATACATACGTATATGCTTTGTGCTCTCACAGCATGTGCGTATCAGCACATACACAAACAAAACGCAAACATAAGCTGTGGAATTATACAGTACTTCTTCAGGTTGCTCGGTGCTGTTGTAATTCACGGTGGTATAGAGTTGTAGGCTTAGCGCCGCATCAGTGTCTTCCTACCAGGTGATGAGCGTTTGCTGACAGGGCCCGAGTCTGTTTCCTCAAACGAGAGGGGATCTTCAAGATAACCCATATCTGAGAAAAGAGACTCCTGCGTTTGCTGAAAGTTTGGAATATGAACAAGAAAAACACATTTTAATGGTAAGTTAGTGGGTGGTGTTTTTATATTGAGGTGAGCGCAAGATTTTCTGGACCTTTTCAGATTTTGAAAGGAATTTAATATAAATTTTAAGGATAAAGCTGCCAAACAGCGGGAATCGTTATTGCCAACAATATCAAATCTTTTCTGCCAAAACTTTGCTCTCATTCTGCAGATTTTTCTGCATTACCTTAATATTTTTTTTTTTAAATCTGGATGGGTTTTTGTACAAGAATATATCTTTTTGGTCTCAAAATACACACCAGAGACCGGTGTAAACTATTTCTTTAGATTAGAATGCTTCCTTAAATCGAGTACTAATGCTTTCCTTAAATGGAAAAAAGTCCAACTTCCTTGCGGAGTGCATGCATGTGCGTACGTCTTTACATCTCTGTGGTGGTGTACACAGTTCCAGACAGCACAAGAGCACACGTGTATTTCAGTGTGTGTTCATGCCTTATTCATGTGTGCGTGTATGTTGCATGTGTGTGTCACTGAGTGGACCTCCCCCGCCATACTGCAGAGATTTTTCATCACATGAAAGCCAACAGGGGGTGGTATGCATGCAGGGCGAGTCGCTTCCATCTGCCCTGTCCACTTAAATTAGTGGTGCCTCGCATCCAGCAGCATCTGGTTCCAATATGGAGCCAGGCGGAAGGGTGGGTGCCTCACTGTGCGGCGGAAAATACAGCCTACTGTACCTTTAAATAGCCCTCAGGAGGCTAGGGACGGATGCTGGCCCTATCGCCCTATCCCAAGATTCTTTGTCTCTGGCCTAACACTTCTTCCCTTTGAAGGAGGACAAATGTACAATTAGGCAGGAATGCCTGCAATGCTGTTTTCCAAGTGTGTGTTCGCAGTGCTGTCCTGAGAAAATGGCGGATCCTCTGGTGAGAGGTTACGAGCCGTCAACCTCCCTCACTGTTCAGCGGTGAGATGCACCGTCTGACCCTGCCCAGGATGGGTTTCTCCGGTTCTGCTGGTCCGTGTTTGGGTTAGCCTCTTGTTGTTCTGGTTCTGCTGCAGCTTGCCGAGCCAGGTCTCTGTCAGCACTCTTCTGTGGCACAAATCTTTAAAGATCCCTCCTCCTCCTCCTACTCTTCTTCTTCTTCTTTCCCTGGACAAGAGGCACTTCAGAGCTTACCCATAATTCAAAGGTTTCCATCTCAACCATAATTCACACTGCGCTCTACCCTAACTAAAGGGGCCGTCTGTAACTACGGTGATTGCATGTTTGTCAAACGAATTGTCAGTGCAGCAGGCTGAGGGAAAAGAAACACAAAGTTGATACGCGTACACACAGGACTATGTACAATAAATTCATCCCAGAGTCATAAATGGTCTGTAGGATGAACGTCAAGGAAGACAAACACTCACCGGCCCTGACAGGTCAACGCAAAGACTACAAAGTGAGCAAAAACGTAGCATGCTAGTTGTCAAAAAAATGGGTTAGGAACTACTTTTTTTGGAAGCCAATGCGACTGAGGCACATTGTCAAACACAAAAGTAAAAGAATAAATGTGGTGTAAATGTAACGCAGAGAAACAAAAAACTTTGTCTAGTCTTAAACTTAAAAAAAAAAAATCAAAAATAAGAAAGTTAGTTAACACAAACTTTGTCAGTACAGCAGAACAGTGATTGTCTTTGCAGTCCAGCACATTTCTCTAGTCTGTAAAGTACTTTGACTGACTGTATGATAAACTTTTTGGATTCACGTTTAATAAAAGCACATTTTAAAGTGATCAGGCCAAACTTACTGTTAGAAGTAGGGATGTTACGATTCACTCAACTCCTGATACGACATGATTCACCACACTGGGTTCACGATGCGATTCTCTCACGATTTATTTTACAAAATGATCCTGAAGACAAATTATGACGGAAGAAGATTGCTTTAATTTCTTTATGAAAACACAGATACAACACAGAACCTCTTTGGCTCTGACACTTGTTCGGGCGAGCGGGGCAACAAACCTGCTTCTTTTGTACGGTTTGGTCTTCGCAACTGCCACGATAACGCCTGCTTGTTACAACCAACCACCTCTGCTCTTCAGCTGCTGACGCTCTCCACATGAGTACTGATGTTTGACAAGAGGACCTCAGGAAGACTAGCTGCCATTAAACGGGCCGTGAAACCTTTGAATCGATTTTCAGTTGCCTCACAATTAATCTTTACATCCCTGGTTAGAAGTGACAAACAAGCATTCTGTCAAAGTCACATGACTACAAGTTGATGTCCCGCATGGGCACAAGGAAATACTTCTATCAATATTTAAGAGGCCCTATGGGGGCTCTCCCTTGGCTTTTTCCAAGCACAGGGATTCTGTGTTTGTATTAGCCACGAGGGAGGAGAACATGGATCATAACATGGTGCGATCAGATAAGCCTGATGGCAACGCAGGGAGAATCGATGACAAACTTTTGACAGCTTTGGCACACGTCTTCAGACTGGGCCAACTTGCTGAAATATAGATCGCAGTGTGCTTCAACACACACACACACACACACACACACACACACACAAACACACACTGTCTTGTGTAACATGTGAGTAATTAGCTCAGCAAACCAAACTAAAGCAGTGCAGCCCATGAAAGTGAATCAAGTAACTACCCCCCCCCCCCCAAAAAGAAATAAATAAAAATAAAATAAATCTGGATTTCTTTTTGTTTCTGAAAGTGTTAGAATATGTGATACATATTCTCTTCCATGTATCTCAATGTGCACACAGTTGTAACAAAATCCTCGCCCTTTGACCTTATGTGTTGGAGTGCGCACATGTACAGATCAACAATCAGAAGGGCAAATTCAAAGCAGCCGGAATAAAAACTCTATCTTGTCACTTCTCAGGAGTGAATATTGAGAGATAGCCACAAACAGGCTTTCTTCATGTAAACAGTCCCCAAGCCAAAGACAACCGCAACACTGAAACAAGTGCTAACCACCGGGTAATTTTATTAAGTTGTGACTTCCTTTTTTTCCTTCCTTACATCAGGAGGTCAGAGGCCAAGAGGATCTGTCAGCAGTGACAGAGAGGATTATGGGTGTAGGCATTCCATTGGCAGTCATTACTACCCTCAGTCAGCACCCGGTACTCTCTCCCCCTTTACTCCTCATCCTCTGTCTTTCTGTCTCTTCTCTCTCTTGTCCTCTGACAGACTAAGAAGCAATTAGTGTCACATTAGTGATATCCAGGGTAGGATTTGCATGCATGCCAAAGCTGCTGCTGTTATTATTATTTTTTTATAAAGGAAAGCTTTGTTTAATTTTTCTGCTTAAACTCCAGTATTTTCCATTTCTTTAAAAAAAAAAGTTTTTTATTGTTCCTCATATTTCGACTTAAGTTTTTCTGCAGCCATCCTTTAGACCATTACTCTATAGTATGGTCCCTGCTGCATTACAAACACCTATCCAAATAAAACACTAAAAAAGGGAGAAAAATGGGTCTGAGCAACGATGTGAGGTTTGGACCTCTGCGCTAGAACCCCAGCCCAGTAGGATTCCTCACATTCCAGCCCATGCTGGAGCTGGAGCTGGTAATAGATCTGAGCAGGCCTGCTGGGCTCAGCGCATTGTGGACAGTTCTCCCGTCTTCACTTTTTTTTATTTTTTTTGCTTTGGTAGAAGACAGCGTTGTTCCTTGTTGGACAGTTTCCTGAGAACAGCCTCAAGTTCTGACTTTCCCTCCCTCTGCCAACCTAAAAGGCACACATGAGTCCATTTCTTCTCTCTCCCTCCTGTTTCTCCTCATGAAAACTGTAAGAGGATAGTGGGAGTTTACTACGCAGCGGAGCGAGGGGCTGGGTCTTTTTGACAGTAATGCAAGGGACACTTGTTTACCTAACCTTATGGGTCACGGTGCAGTTTAGCAGGGAATGAATGACTTCATTTTTAGGGTTTAAATTAAAGGGTTCCTCCTTCCTTGAACTTAAAACAGATTTGCGCATGCTGTGGAATGAACAAAGACAGCACAGACCTTTCTACTCTGGCTGTAACTTGAAAAAAAAAAAAGAGGTTGAGAATGACTGTGATGGCTTTAATATAGTACAGTATAACTCTTGAGTTTGTGCACGTTTGCACACACAATTATAGCATTCCTTTCTACCATTTCTACTATCTTAGATCTAACTAATGCTTCTTACATATTGTAAAAAAAAAATTAAAAAAAAATCATTCTCCCGACATGGTGTCAGTTACTTCAACAGTTATTGGTCCACGCCATATTTGAGGGAAATTGCTACCTTATGCGCCTTTTTAAAAAAACCACCGGGTTTTGAATGGGACCTTTTAAGAAGGGGGTAGTGTTTCATTTAGGGTTGGTGGTCATTTTGGCAACGTGATTTCACCACCAGCGAGCCTTGGAACCATTAACACTCACACATGGCATCAAGGCCCGCTGTGGTAGTGATGAAGTGCTTCAGAGATGCCTGGACACCATGAGGACACAAATTAGAGCCCATCTCATGCCATGCCCCCCCAACACACACACACATACCAAACTGTTCAGGCTACAGAAGCGTGCTCTCCATCTTGCTCCAGCCTTTCATGCCGCTTGCTCGTCAAAGGGGGGGGATTGATTAAAGGCCCCTTTTAAATGACTTCCTTTTTAAAGCTATTATTTCCCAATAACCAAAGGAGAGCAGATTGAGATCAGTAGTCTAATCTGTTGTTTCCCTCTCCCTTCTTATTGGTGTTTTTGTTCGGAGGCAAGCAAAAGAGCTCGCCCCATTTTTCCTGTCAGTCATCAGGTTGTAATACTGGGGCTCGTGAATGAAACTTTAGACTGCTCAAGCGCTCACGTACGGGCCTTCTGCAGAGGACAGAGTGAAACAAGTCACTCTCCAAACTCTCTGACAAATAACCCATGACACAAAGAACCTGTAACTCTGCCGCCCAGGGAAAAAAAAATGCTTTGAAGCTGCATTGAAAGGAGGGCTTCTTCCTTGCAGCAAATGCATTGCTGGTTGAAGGAGTTGAAATCACAAAAAGAAGAGGTAATAGCAAGCTTAAGGAACAATGGAAACCCTTGAAACAAGACTACGATTCTGGAGGGTTATTGTGATGGATTTATTCCCAGAAGGGGAACACCTCGACTGTCATAAATCGTATATAAAAAAATAAAAAAAAAATAAAAAAAGACGAAACACGAATAAGTTTGGAATGGCAATATGTCATGCTTCACCAGTGCCAAATTGAGTTGAAAGTCAAGCTTAGCTATCAAAACGTGTAGCAGATGGGAAGGCGAAATGAAAAGATAAGGAGGGATGAGGACTTTGTCCCGCGAAAGCAGAAACACCTACAGCGGTGTCCGTCTGAGGGCTCTAATCAGAACATGACATCTCCTTTTAACTTCAAACATTCCTGTAAACACCTGCTTGTATCTCACCTCTGCATCTGTGTGGGTAAATACCGCCCATTCATGTTCGCCTGTGTACAGACAAGACCTCTGGACAGTTGTTTCTTCTGTAGCCATGCATCACATCCCCTCTCAAGATGAAGAGCTCGCGAGAGATGAAAAGCAGACTCTCTGTTCAAGGGGGGGGTGGGGGGGGGAACCCCGTTGTAAAGACGAGACTTTCAGGTGAGAAATGTGCGGTTTTGGCAAACAACAGTTGGATTCATCCAGGTGGTCCCAGACGGCCTTTATCCAAACAGACGTCTCGGATTGAGCGGCGTCACGATTGGGTGAAAAAAACAATGCCGCGGGACGCACGTCTCTCACTTTAATGACTAATCTGATCGAGCAAACTCTTCATCCGTCCACAACAAATGTTCTGGGAGCTCTTTTGACTTCGTCTTTCGGGACAAGTAATAACAAGAAAGTGTTGTGTCTCGCAGCACTTCTGCAATCACTCCAAAAGGCTGAGACGCCCGTTTCTCAGACAGTTATGGTGTGACGTGAAAATAATGGTTAATCTGTTTGGAGATCATCAGAAAGAAATGTTTTATTTGGCATTCGGCAGAGCAAATTAAAGAGATCCAATCTAAGGTTAGGTTTAGATTTTATGG
Source organism: Symphodus melops (assembly GCF_947650265.1). Classification (NCBI taxonomy): domain Eukaryota; kingdom Metazoa; phylum Chordata; class Actinopteri; order Labriformes; family Labridae; genus Symphodus; species Symphodus melops. The sequence goes on from NC_136691.1 coordinate 15,244,032, forward strand.
AGGATTCCTCCTTCAACTGCTTTGACATAATTGTCACTTCAAGGAGCTGCGAGTCAAAACAGACAATTTCAAGCATTTCATGCACAGATCCAAGAACTGCCTCTAATACTCCTTCATTATGGCTTGGACTGGCGGCTTAGCACTTAGTTTTCACTCATTCCTGTGCAGGCTCTGTGTCTGCGCTCGCTCACCTTTGCCCGATTCATGCAACTCTGCCTGACATGCTCCGCTTGCTGCACGAGTCACCGGTTGACCGAACGTAAATCCTCACCCAACTACCGTGGGGGGGGGGGGGGGGGGGCGAGAGCTGTCTGTTACGTCCAAAAATGCTGCTTTAGCACTGCGGTTAAAGTGTCCGAAGAACGGCAGCGAGTTTTAAACCGTGGAAGCACAGATGACTTTGCCGAGGTTGAAACAAAGCTGGCTTTTGTGCCGTGGTTCTGGGAGACCGCTCACTCTTGTCATGTACATGTGAAATTAATTAGGAGGAAATACTAAAACACTTGGGTGGAAATTGCTTTTCACCAGATGTTCTACATGTGAGGATTAATTTAGCATTCTTAGCAGAGCAAAATGACTATATAACTCTTTAGCTTGTGTCTTTGATGAAAGGCGATCCGTCACTCAAGGCACATAAAAAGAAGTCAGGGTTATACGCTACTGTTTGTTCCACTTTACGGAGTCTTAGGTAATGTGATTACTTAACCAGGTTAGGAAAACAGAATGTTTCATTCTTGGGTAAAATTCAACATACTGACAAGAGGCCCAGTGTTCCTCAGTGATCAACGCACACACCAAGGAACAAGGAAACAAGTTCTCTTTCCCTTCTCCATTGAGCTGGATGGAGGGAGGTCAAATAATCAGTGATAAATCACTGTCGGATGTAAGGAAAACTCCTCGATATGGATATTGATGGCATAACATGCAATGACAAGTGAGGTGCCGAGACGGAGCAGGACATCAGAAACACTCATTTCTTGCCCTCCGGTCACATCGTCTGCTCCGCTGCACAATGTCAAAGATGTGTGACGAACAAGGAAACTGCTCCGACACAACTCTCTCCCCTGAACGCTTTACAGCAAGGAAGTACAGCGCAGCAGAACAAATCAATATTGAATTAGTCAAAACATGCATTCAATCACGACAAAGGTGCAAGTTATTAAACTACAAGTGCTTCCTGTAAAGTAGCGATTTAAGGTATCTGTGCTTTCCTGGATTCTAAAAGTTTGTCTGACAACAGCTTACTTTTACCACACACAAAATCACGTCTTTTTAAACAGCCCTCGTCTTATGCTTTTCATCTTTGTGTGATGAAAGCACAGAATAAAATAGCTCATCAGTATTTCCACCAGTGCATATCAAAAAATGTTGGACATAGCAAGACAAAAAAAAAAAAACAACGATGTCAGTAAGACATCGGGGCCGAGAGAAGGGAACTCGCCTCCCAAACATGGCGTCTATTGAGTGTGACCAACAGAGAGAACTGTTAGTGATATTGATGAAAGAGAACGACCTGGTGACCTTAAACACATTGAGCAGAGAGAAATTACCTATATGATTTAAAAATGAATTTCAAAGTTTATTTTATTTGGAGTTAGAAGGATTTCGGGTTGGACATTTCCACATGAGTAGGATGTGAGGCTAAGATGCACAGATTGTACAAATCTCATTCAGTTTTGACTTTTGATTACACCTCAATGCCAGTATTTTTATTCCTTTTAATTTACATTTACTCTTTTTTTTTTAACACCAATTATTGCACTTTGCCACTCCTGATCGCGAATCCCTGAACTCTTTTTTCATCATAATTTCAGTGACTCACATATAAAAACCGAGCGGGCAACTTTTAAGAATATGCTGCACTGACAGAGAGCTGGCCAGGCTGTCTCAGTCAAAGTGACTACAGAGTACAAATAAAGCAGCTCTCCCCAAAGCTTCTGTTGCTCTGTGTATATTCGAGAGAATCCAAGCCATCTGGAGTCTGTTTATTGTATTACAAATGACACATAATGGTAATCTGGCATGTGATGAGAGAATGTGAATTATAGACAGGGGGCAAGAAGCGGGTATTAACCTCCATTTGATTTCCTTTAAGAAGGACTTTTAATTTAAGGCCACATTTGATCTACCTGATTATTCATTACAGTAAGCTCACCCATAACTGTATGAAACAGGATAAACAGAGGAAACCGCCAATTAAATCACATTCCAGGGAAGATTGGGGGGCTAACTGTATACAGAACAGTTAGTTTAGTGACATAAATATTTACACAAACTGCCATGAATTAAGACAAATGTTACCAGGAAATAGTCCACATCGTGAGGGGCCACAGTGAGGGTTCATCTAAATTTATTGGCCTCTGTTGATAGTTTTTTTTTTGGGGGGGGGGGGGGGGGGGGGTTGTTTGTTTCCCTCTTTCCCTCTTTCTTCAAAGTGAATGGAGCAAGACAACTGCCGCAGCTCTTTGCGAGTCCACACAGTAAATCATCCCGATCAGCTCGCTCTCGTAACGTGATGTGCTTTTCCTCCCAATGTTGAAAGCTTAATGTGACGTGAACATTCATTTTCCATTGACATTTACAGCGAATAGTAACACGGATCATGTATCCCCAAGCAGAGAGAGAGAGAGAGACAGAGAGATGGGCGGAGATATGAATAGTTGCATCAGACTGGCCCTTGTAGAAGTTAAAGATACATACTGCATGCCCAGGGAGTGGATGTCAGTTAAATGTTTATACAGCTGCTCTGAAGATTATTATTATCATGAAACCACACAGCTATAATGTCATTCTGTGGATGCCAGAGTACAATCAGGTCCTCCCTATAGCCTACAAGCCTGTTCTCTCCCCCTGTCAGACAACCCCGCTGCTCTGCCCCTCCAGGCTCTACGGCTGGGATCAGACGCAGAAAGACACCGCCATAATGAAATGTGACAATGAAATGGGTTTTTGTAGCGGACTAACGTCAACCATGTGAAAGCCTGTGTTTGCGTGTTCCTACAGCTGTACGTATTTCCAATAAAAATGTTGGATGCTTCACACGACATAGCTGCAATACATCTTGACAATGAATTCATTCAAATCATTTTGTTTGCCATTTTCTGACTCTGCTGGTGACCTATTTAGCAGAAGTGTTCTGAGGGAAAAAAATGTTGGTAGAGCACAGTCAGGTTAAAATGATGTGTTATGATAATGCTTGAGGGGAGTCTCTTCCGGGGTCTTTGGCCGTAGGTGTGTTTGGTAGGCGGAGCACCTGCGGAGGAGCGTGCAGGGAGATTGAACGGAATGGACGCTGTGACGCAAGACGCCGGAAGAGAAACACAGTGACCACATATATATATACATATATATACATATATATATATGCAAGGGGGGGGGGGGGGCTTTTCCAAGACAGAACAATCACACACACCAGGAAACTTTCAGGTTCACTTTCACATGAGCGCAGCACGTAAGGAGAGGTAGGCTAACAGGTTACGGGCTCACTGGGCCACAAGTACTGTCGCTGTGGGTGGTGAGCCCGCGTAACATGTCTAATTTTTTTTTTCTTTTATAAGGTTGCTAACGCTAAAAGTCAAAATCTCCTCCTTAGACTTAATTTAAACAATTTCCTTTGCAAGTTGGGGCAGCAGAATTAAGCTGTAGACAAACTCGGACGAAGGTTCTGCTCAAGAGAGAGCCATACCTGTGCACTACCTCCTTTAGCTCAACCAGCATGTACAAAGTACGGCGCAAGGGCTAGTCCACACATAGGCGGATATGTTTACAGGTTTTCTGCCTCTGTTTTAAAATAAAAAAGGTTTAAAAAAAAACCCTCTTCCTCCCCATGAGAGTGCAAAAACACACTGTTACAGCTGTCATGACATCAGCATGCTGAGTCAAAAACGATGTCCTCGACACGCGAATACTTTCTCGCCATCCCTCTGCAATGACCAATCCATTAACAAAGTGATCACTTCACCTGTGCTCTTCAACATAGTGGGAGAGCAACTGTGTATGTATACGTAAACGTGTAAAAAAAGAAGTCCAGTTAGCAATGCTAACACCGGCAGTAGTTTAGTTACGTCTGCACTCATCTCACGTTAGCTAAAGTGACAGTGTTGCACAACGATTCCACACGGAGGAGAAACCGGCGCACTGTGTGACCTTTCTGAAAATCTTTGCCCTGGAAAAGTGCGTTTTCAGTGACCTAAAACGCAAGTTTTTCGACGAAACTCCAAAACATACAGAAAAATCATGTTTAAAAAAATCCCCCCTTAAATGTTTCTACTTATATTCACGCACTGTTTCCAGAAAGCGTAACGCTCTATCCACTGTGAGGTGGCAGTATGTCTTTGCTTCAATAGCATGTTTTTCTCATTGCCAGCTGTGACGTTATCTACATATAAAACATCTCTTTTGATACCTTTTGTTGTTTAGTTTCTTTGTAAATATTTACCTCTGCCATGGTTGACATGCTGTCCTTGCTCGGTTTGATATTAGGTGCCGAGTTATGTCGAGCCCTTTCAGTATCTGTCATTTGATAAAACCCTGAAGATTCGAGCAAATTCTTGGGTCATGCGACGGTCTAATCTCATCTCATGTGTAGCTGAAATGGCTTTCGTGAAAGTGAGGCACATTTAAAGCTGCCGTGTGTGTTATTGCTTACAGCCTGACACTGCGGATGAAGTATATGCACCGTGTTTCATCTTATCTAGCGAGTGATTGAAAACGCTGTCACTTTGTGTTTGCCTGTGAAGGTCACAACACTTCTATCAGGATGTTTTATTTGTGGTTTTTTTTTTTTTTTGGTTTCCTTAACCTTTGAAGGATTTGCAATTGCACTGATTGCACACGCTTCATTCTCGCAGTTGCAGTCGACATGAAGAAAAAAAAAACAGAAGCAGCAGCATAAAAGCAAAAAAAAAAAAAAAAGTAATCAGCTACTCCAGGAACTGTTGCATTAGAGCTTCATAAACAACAATTAATTGGAACCATCTTTGCTGGAGATGTGTGTGCTCCCTGTCCCCTCTCAAATATAGATACTTGCTAAGTGTTTTCCTTCCTTCCTCGGCCTGTAAACAGCTGCTTGTGCTTAAGCGGTAAAATGTAAATCTTGACGCTGGCTGTTTATGTAGCCCAAGCTTCTAATCATGCAGACGTATAATTGAGTGACGCATGGTGTCTTTATGAGTGGAGCTGCATTCAAAGGGCAGATCCCTGTATTTATGTCTCTCTCTCTCTCCCTCTCTCCCGCTCTGAAATGGAAGTATCTGCCTCATCACAACTAGTTCACTAAATGAGGCATGTGTTTATGTGATTTCTATTGTAAGTTGTTAAAGTGTGAGGTCCCTGCAGAGCTAAATGTCTCATATGTTGCTGATTTTACAGCAGTGTGGTGATATTATTGTCAAAGAGTGAAAACCACAGACGCGTTTACCTCAAACAACACACATCTCCAAAATCAGCTTCTTCTTTTTTAAATGAAAGCGCTAAGGGAGTTTAAATCAAAACATGGATATCTCCCTCGTTAATAAACCAATGTCTTCACTTGTGTTTCTGATTACTAAAAACTTTAGTTCTGGATAAAGCAGCAGCCCTCACTGCCTGATCAAAGTGCCTATCCCCTACTTGGGCAGGAAACTGAAACACAAACAAATAAACAGTGTGCCAATTTGCCAAATTACGCACAGCAACAAACCCCAGCGTGCTCCTCAATATCTGAAAGAGGCTAACGAGGTTTGGACCCTCTTTAGTGATCTCTGCGAGCCTGTATAATCTGGAGGAGGACTTGTTGCTCAAATTAGTGGGTAGAGAAGTGTGCCACATGTTCAGTATCCATAAATATTGACTCTGGCTTTCTTGCTGGCCGTCTCTAACCTTGGTGGGTTTCCATTTCGGGACCAACCTATATGAAATGTGTCCCATTTCCCCACAATCGCTTTCATTCGCCATATGCGCGTGCTCGGCTCGCGCCCAGCAGTCGTGCTTCTGCTGTCAAACACATGTGGATTGATGAACCAGTCTGGTGTTTTTTTGTTGGTTTTTTTACTGGTTTCCAAATTAAAAAGACAGCTTCACTCGAGCGTGGTGAAGCAGAGGTGAGTCGAACACTCGCTGCTTTCCCAGCGACATCACTGAAGATGATCTGCTTGTCGGTATGTTACCGTGTGTGAAGACTACATCTGGCTAGAGGCGGAGGAATGCAGGCCCTGTGTCTAGCCAAGTCGCTGTTAACAGCAGGTGAAAGGCTAATAGTTGGATCTGCAGTGTCATCTCAGGGCTTCGTCTGCCCCCTGACTCCTGGAATGTACGTGATGACAAGAGAAGGCCGCGGCATCCGCATGAAGCACAACATGCGTACAAAGTCACACACACACACGTGTACATGCACGGCACACATACACAGAAATGAGCATGTACAGAGGACAATAAACTGTCTTCTTCTTCTCTTCCTCAGGATTTAAAAACAACCAAACAGATATATCCTAATCTTGCTCAAATAACCTTAAATATCCCCCCTTGAATAGACTCAGCATACTCTTGTTCTGAGTGTCATGTACTGAACATTGTTCTCCCTTGAGGGGGTTTCCATACAAGAAAAAGATACATATATTAGCAGAAGCAAAAGTACCTCCACAGTTTATTATCATTTTGGTGACAGAAGATGATTTTCTGTAAAGGTGAAGGATGACTGAAAACCCCCTTGAAGACATTTGACTTTCAAATGATTTGAAAAGAAAAAAGTGAAATGCAGGTGAGTGGAGGTGTGATTGAGAATATGAAACCCGGTCTTGTTGTTGTGATTTAGAAGCATGACTTTGGCCTTAAATCTGTCTTCCATTTGTCAGACAGCAATAATAAATCACGACGACCAGAGCAACAAAGAAAAGGTTCGACAAGTATAAACCTCTAGGTGTTACAGAGTGGAGGGCGGCCATGACCAAAAAAATAATAATAAAGTGTTCTTGTTGTCAAAAGACATTTCTGTTGGGTTGTTCCTGAAGGCCTCAGGGGTCGGATCACAGACCGGTCGTATTAGACCTTACTCTGGGACAAAAGGATTTCCAAGAACCCCACTTTAAGCTGATAACAACAGTCTATGGCTAAACTACTGTTATGTGGATGTACAGATGCTCTAATGTATTGTTTCTCAGCCCCACCTGTGGGTTACGGGAGATTTTCAGTGGATCGTTGAGGGATCACAAAATGTTTACCCGTGTCGGCCGTAGATTCTAACTAACTAACATCGCTTCCTGACATAACACACACACACACACACACACACACACACACAAGTAATGTTACTTTGAGAGACAGTCGTGATTTTTGTACCCGTCGACTTCTTATCCCCTGGTTAGGAAACTTGACTTAAAACAGGATCTGGAAAACAGTGTGGCGGCTGTAGAAATTGAGTATACACAATGATAATATCGTGGAATTTAACTTAAACAAAAGTGTGGGACATCCTGCTTTGGCTTCGTGCTTGTTTTGACAAAACTGCATTTCCCACTTGAGTAATGTTTCCTCTTCATACAAGCTGTTGGCGAAGAGAGCACAACAGCCAGAAAGAGAGCTAAAAAGCAAGTTAGTAAAAAAACACTCACTCACAATGATCCGGGTGGCGATCTTCTTAAAGAACAACGAGGACCCGTGTGACTACCTCTGTCTCGACCTTGAGTTTCAGGCTGTCACTTTGAGGGGGCTATTTACTGCTATCACAAACAAACAAATGTGCGCCGGAAGGGGGGAAAAAAAAGGAATTGTGAGGGCGTTGGTTCTACCAGGAGTGATGGCTGTCTGGCTCAGTAACAGTTTAACCTCTCTTGGCCCTCCTCAGTAGGTCGTTCATTTGTGTTTTCAGATAGCATATCTCTACCTGGCCCTCTCTGGCTGCCGGGGTTTGGCTCTGCGATGTTGTCCTTTCAATCAGCGTGTAATTGGATCAGCGGCAGCGATTAGATAAGCATGATGTATCTGGCTCAAAACAATGATTTATACAGCATCAGAGCCACATGATCTTCTCTGATCAAGTCCGTCAACGGTCTTGGCTTGACTCATTCCTCTGTGCTGGTTTGACACAAGCTGTGCCAAGGAGGAGCACATAATATGAGTACTTGTGTGCCCTCGAGACACACACCTCTACATGCTCACTCATTAAAAAACACACTTATGGAGAAGGCACAAAAAAAACAGGAGAAAGCATTAGATAAAGCCTTCTCTTTCTAATCCTCTCACTTGACTAATTAAAGATACTGACAGCTTACTGTGTGAGGCCTTATCCCCCGATCTTAAGCATCTAAATGCCGAGCAGCTTTTACCTGGGTTTGGGTTTTAGAGCACTAGGTTGAGCTATTGGTGTTTTGGCAACAGTAGGGACCCAACTATCACTGCCAACAGATTAACGTGACAATAGAGCAAATCCAAGCAGCGAGGATGGATCAACATGTCGTCCTACACCCTGACTTTATGAATGAACATTTAAAAAAAACAACAAAAAAAAACAATGAATGAATGGATTTGGATTTAATGGATCGCAATAACATGATTGGAGAAAGATCGTACAGAAATGTATAAGATGAGTCCTCTTTTCTTGATACTGATGATAAAATGAGCAAAAATCTGGAAAGAAGCAGAAAGAAACCCATTATGTAAAAATTATAGGAAAAAAACAAGCAAAACAAAAACATGAATCATCCGAGGGGAAGACCACGAAGCATTGCACACTGCCACTCAGGTAACAGCATGCAGGAATCTCTGCATTTTAATTGCTAAGTAGATGATCTGGGATTATCCCTCATAAAATGTTATTGTCCTGAAAGGAGACAAAGATATCTTGTGATCTCTGTGGGATTTAATCTATTGCCATCTCTCGGAAGAAAACAGACCCGTCGCTTTGACCAAAACAGCCCCACCATCATCACCTAATGGAAGTCACTATAGAGGGACTCAATGGGGGCTTTCTTATGGAGATGAGCTGAACGTTAGGTTGTTGACTACACCCCACAGGCTGAAAATACTCAGGTATGGTTTCTCTCACCCCTCTGAGCCCCTGAGAACATACACAATTCAATAAAAAAAATACATACTGTAAAAACAGCTGTTACTTTCACAAGTCGTGATAGATCTTTAAATAAATATTTACAGTAAGTTACAAATGGTATAGATTTTACCAAAGCAGCCTCGTCCCAGATATGTTTTTATTTGAGACTCTCGCCCTTGTCGCAAACTCAGCAAAGTCAATTTAGAAACACAGCCAAAAATCTTGCAACACATTGTGATGCCATTATCTATTAGCTCTAATCCCAAAATAAAACCTGCTTGATAGAGCCCCGAACACCTTCATCAATAACTACACATGAAACTTAGCTCACATGATTTTTTTTATTTTGCTTTGTGTGGTTGTATTCCAGGAATATTACACAACCACATTACATGCGATGTTATGTATTAACATAAGGTAAACACACAACTGCTATGTTTATAAAGGTAAAATACACACAACAAATGACTCAAAGCAACCATGCTTTTTATACCTTTTACATTATAACTGTTTTTATGGAGGATGTTCAGGATATGGAAGGATGAGAAGAAAGAAAACGTGCCTGTAAAAGAGACATTTTGTTAATTTCCACGTTTTATTAGTGTGTTTTTAAAATACTTTGGGGACAATGACGAGGGAGGATCTAGAGGGATGTCCAGCCTTTTGTCTCAATACAGACCTATTAATGTTCATTAACATGAATATGGAAGTAGTTTTTAGTGTACTGGGCAGGGCTATTTTAAAACACAATCCTTCTTTGAGAATCTCTGTGACCAAATGAAATGTGTGTCCAAAGACCCTCTAATGTGTGTTTGTTTCATTAGACATGCAACAAAAAAAGAAAGAAGTATGGAGCCTCGTGTAAGAGTTCCATCGGGAGGTGTTTTTTAGTGGACAAATGATTGACAGCCCCTTGGTGACATCACTGTTCGACAAAAAGAGTCGCAGGGGGAAGAGAAGGCACCAATCAATCCAACCACTACGCTGTGGCACTCAGAGGAGAGGCGACGCGCTTCGAGACCTGAAGCAAACGCGATCCAAAAGGAGCGACACTTTAGTGAGAAGAAGGAGCTCTGCTCAACTTTTCTCTCAGTGAACCGGTTTTTTCTTTTTGAAGATGTTCAACCAAGATGCTTTATACTTAGATCGCTCCTGCCTACGCGAACCCGCTTCCTCATAGACTTAACACACGTTTATTTTTTTCCCCCTTCTTTCCGTGCTGACCAAGACCTAACCCGATTTGCAGCTGGTGAGAATATGTGCGAGAGGCGATCGGCGAAGTGCATGGGCTTTCTTTGGTCCCCCAAGGAGAAGCAGCGTGGATTAAACACGAATTAATGTGGAATTTATCGGAGCTCAAAGGTGGAACGACGACCGGACACAGCGCTTCCTCGTCAGGTAAAATAAAACCAGTGGACTTTTAAACACTTAAAACAAACGTAAAACAACCTAATCTGAAATCACGTCAACAGTGTTAAATAACTTCAGTGCGAGGAAAGGTTTACTTGACATGTAAAACAACTGTTACCCCACGTAGAGAGACTTCCAGGGTGTGTGCGTAAAAGTGAAAAAAGAAAAGAAAAGTTCCGATTTTGAACTTCTGAGAAAACTTATTAAGAAAAAACGTCATCCCTTTAGAGGTCGTATTCCTCATATGTTACTCAGGTTTTTTTATGTTTGTTGTGTCTTGTCCCCGGCGACATCTGGCTCTGTTACGCACGTCAGATCTAACACCTGCGAGCGTCTTGAAGTAACTCTATCCCTTATGATTATACATGACCGTCAAAGCCTCTGCAAATAGACGCTTGTAGCTCTGTCTGAATGCATCTCCTGCTGCCCTCTATTCTTACTTCTTATTTTCCTGACAACATTCTTTCACACTTCGTGGGACCTTTCCTTTTCATATCAGCTCACCAAACACCATTTCTTATCTCTTCTATGTGGAGACTTTATGTCTGAAGTCTCCCCCACTACTTGCTTTGATTTCTTAACCGAGAGATCCCCCTCCTTTTTTCCCCTCTCTCATACCTTGATATTTCCATGTTTCTGCTCATGTTAAGATCAACTCTGTGTTTGACGGTGACGCGCTACACTCCGATGCCTGCGGGGTTGATATTCAGCCGCCTCTTTTTTTTTTTTTTTTTTTTTGTTGTTTCACTTCAAAGTGAAAAGGTGTCTTCCCTTTTTTTAACCTGCTCCCCTCAATCACTCCTACTGTATGGGAGAATCCCACAGTTTGGGGGGGAATGCAGCAGTGAAGTCTACCTCATGTCAATACCTCAGCGTCAGTGTATTGACAGAAACCAACTTTCTCCACAGGGACTGACTGATCATGGTCGCCGTGGTCCGCTCTTTCATGGTACTGCTGCTCGCTCAGGTGTTGCTGGAAGGTGCTACGGGACTTATCCCCGAGGTCGGCAGGAGGAAGTACAGCGAATCCGGGAAGCAGACCCCACAGCAGTCGGAGAGCTTCCTCAACGAGTTTGAGCTTCGGCTACTCAATATGTTTGGACTGAGGCGCAGGCCAACCCCGAGCAAGCAAGCCGTGGTGCCGCAGTACATGGTGGACCTTTACCGCATGCATTCTGCAAACGGAGACCACAGCACGAAACGGCCCAAGAGCATGGGGAAGCACGCAGAGAGAGCCGCCAGCAAGGCCAACACGATTAGAAGCTTTCACCATGAAGGTATGTATTAGTGACATACCTTTACCTGTCAGCCAGAGAGCTGCTCAGCTCTCTCAGACAACCCAAACCTATGTTTAAACATGACTCAGAGCGTCAGGACTGAACTTCAGAGTCTTCACTGTTTTATGGAGCGTTAGTCATTTACAGGTGACACGCGTCGGGGTTATTTGTAACGCTTCAATACGTCCGAGAGCGCGTAAAATGCACGGACACAATTACAAACAAGCATCCCATGCAACAATTAAATGAACTGCTAATGTATGAAATGATGCAACCTGTAACCAAACATTCCCCCGGCGCAGCTGCCACAGGCTTCAAAAACATCAATGGGCGGTGGTATCCCTGGGGTAATTTGTTTCTTAATAATTGATGGTGTTTGCGTGGGCTCTGAAAACAGTTTTTCCAGACACGCACCACAGGAGCGGGATAAAGGGCGGTGTGCCTGTGCGCAGGTGATAGTCATCATCCTGTTACTTCAATAACACACGACATGACATTATACTAACACGCATTACGACAAAGTCATCGTGTCAGACTGAATTCTGAGTCATTTTTAGCAGTGCTGAAATTAAAGGGGGTGCGCTTATTCTTTCCAATCCAGCCTACTCTCCGTGCGCCTGTGCGCCATTACGCACGTTTCAGCCACACCATAATTGCTTGCTTAGTTTATGTGCTCGAGACGCGCCGATTGTTGAATTCAGCGTTTCAGTTCAATTGCAGTTTTACTTTCTAGGCAGCTCAGACGAATGAGGTTCCCTCACTGTAGGTCTTAGATAAAGTTCATGAAGGCTTTAAAGTGTTGAAAATGTCTAACAGGTGGAATTTAAACAAGTCTGATGTTCTTTTTATAAAATCAGTGTACCACTTGTTCCTGGGCTTTATATTAACGTGATTTATTTCTGATAAAAATAACTTTTACTGGCAAATATATACAGCTATATATACTCCATATCATTCAATTTTCCCAGACTTTCTCCAGTTTTACTACATACACGTTACTGAGTCCATAGGGGCTCCACACAGACTCCTTATACAGAGTCCTGAGTGTTTGAGTGGGGAAGTTTCCACCAGGGCTGAGTCAGAGGGGTGGTTGAGTGGTTGCTTGGGTGCTCTCCAGAGGCCTGGTGCAATGACACCCAGTGGCTAAACTGACACACTACAAACAATGTGTGAGTGCTCCCTGCCCATGGCAGGAAACCTCCGGACCAGCCAGCACACACCTTGACACCACCGGCCATTACCGATGGGTTTAGACTGTGTTTACATATGCTCTCTTTGGCTCTTTCATCCTATGCTAACAGAGCTGCAGGGTTGTTAGTCTCCCCATGTCAAGAGACATGCAATTGCTGGCTGCTCTATATAATAAGCATGTATCTACAGATGTTAGCCCAGTACATCAAAGCCAACCACTCTAATCATTCATCACATCTGCCTGATGATATTAATTTCACTGGAGTAATTAGTTTCCCAGCTATCAGTTTTCAAACCATTTCTCATGCCAAATAGAACATATTCACTATTACACAGGAAGTGGCTGCCAGAGACAGGTCCGTGATGAATGACCCAACATTAGCCTTTATCTTTTGTTTTGGCATGCAGCGCAAAAAGAAATTAGGAATGTTGATACACTCATATGTGTGGTTCACACGTTTTTGACAAGCCTCGACTTGTTCACACACCCGGAGACAAACAGACAGAGAGAGAGTGAGAACACCGCTGCAGAAAGAAACAGAAGGAGTGACAGAGGACGAGAAATAAAGGGGGGGGAAAAAAAGAGGATTTGGGGCTGAGTGAACAGGGGGAGACGGGGATTTGGGAGCTGAGGAAGGAAAGAAAGAGGGATTGGGGACAGAGGAGAGGGAAAGAGAGACAGGGGGCTTTCCCACATCAAATGAGTAGAGATAGGCCTAATTGAGGTCTTTGTGCCTCTGGAGGGAGGTTTAGGATGAGATGGTGGAATTTCCTAAATGCCTCCTTTGAAACGGCGCAGAGTTCAAAGTTTGTGTTTATTTTACCACACCAAACAGATTAAAAAGTGTGTCTATACATCAGTGATGATCTTTATAAAGGAAGAGTTCAAAGTGAGGCTGCCTGAAAGAAAATTACAGCCTTTGACGCAATTTCTGTCCTTTTCTGCAAACCATAAAGGGGAATACCAATCAGCCTAAGCAAATAAATATGTTTTTTTTTTCACGGTGTCGGCAGTCTTTTAGAGAATTGGATCGTAATTCAAGACTTGATATAAGATTTGCAGCTATTCATTTGTGGTGCAGGTTCTTTTTATGGTTTAGGTGGGGGAAAAAATATCCTAAAATGTTATCAAAGTTGTATCTTTGATGGTACTTTAACATGTGGCCACACTTCCATGAACACTTAGAGTGGGACATTTGAGCAGCAGCCAATTCTTACAGGACAAGTGTGTCATCTGAAGGCAGGCAGCGTGTTTGATCTTATCAATGTATGGAAGTGCTCTGCTTTCATCTCCTGACATTCAACCAGGTACATTTAGGAGCTTCACACTGATGACAATATTACCTCACCATGAGAAGTTACTTTTTCACTGAGTCATCCATGCAAATAGTTGATGCTTGTGTTGTGTCTGTGTGACAACGGCCGACACCCACTCGATATAACCACGTGGCAGCTTGGCTGGCTGCACAGAAAGAAGGCTACACGTCATGTGCCTCTGTTTGAGTGAGTGAGCCATGTGGGAAACCTTCCTGCTCACAGTGGATCCACGAAGCCAGAAATGATTGAAATGTGATTTTCTTTTTCCTGGTACTGTGCATTATATTGTTTCATTTTCTTTCCTCTTACCCTGGTTGTTCCTGTGCTATCTTTCGTAGAGTCTATGGAAGCCTTGGCGAGGCTGAAAGGCACAACGACCCAGCAGTTCTTCTTCAACCTCACCTCCATCCCCGATGAGGAGCTCATAACCTCTGCCGAGCTCCGTATCTACAGGGACCAGGTCATGGGAGCCGCAACCCCTCAAAACAGCTCCAGAAACAGCAGCAGCAGTAAACACCCTCCTTCTGGTGGCTTCCATCGCATCAACATTTATGAGATATTTGGAAACCCTGCTACTCATAATAAAGAACCTCTGGCACGTCTGCTGGACACTCGGCTCGTGCAGGACTCTTTGAGCCGCTGGGAGAGCTTTGACGTCAGCCCCGCTGTGTCGAAGTGGACCTCTGGGAAAGGTCACAACCATGGCTTTATGGTAGAGGTGCATCATCCAGAGAAGCATGAGATGGATGGAAAACATGCCCAGAGAAGTAGTAGACACATTAGGGTGAGTAGGTCACTGCATGAGGACCAGGACTCTTGGCCTCAGGCTCGGCCTCTGCTGGTGACGTATGGACATGACGGCCGTGGTGACTCGGTTCTCCACACACGGGAAAAACGTCAGGCGGCACTCCGCAAACAGCGCAGGAAGCACCAGCACAAGGCCAGCTGCAAGAGACACGCTCTGTATGTGGACTTTAGTGATGTGGGGTGGAACGAGTGGATAGTGGCACCCCCTGGCTACCACGCTTTTTATTGCCATGGGGAATGTCCGTTCCCCCTTGCGGACCACCTTAATTCTACCAATCACGCCATAGTGCAGACGCTGGTCAACTCAGTCAACTCGAACATCCCCAGAGCCTGTTGTGTCCCCACAGACCTTAGCCCCATCTCCCTGCTCTACCTGGATGAATACGAGAAGGTCATCCTGAAAAACTACCAGGACATGGTGGTAGAGGGATGTGGCTGCCGGTGAGAAACCGAACAGAGACAAGTGAGCAAGAGAGACTGAAAGAGACATCAGAGGTTATTAGTGACAACCTGTTTCCCAATGAAGACGTTTATTTATATGAAAGAAAGAGAACAGAGCTATTGTGGAAGAAGAAAAAAATAAACTATATATGAATATATTTATGTCTACATAAAGTTGGGAAAAATAAATATTTTAATCAGAGGAATATTCCTTTTACTGGTTTCGTAAATGTATTTCTGATGTACATTTCAGATGGGTGCAATACCACATGAAGTATAATGCTCAGATTTTTATTTTGTATTTATTTCTATTATAACCACTTTATTTGTAAATAAATATTGTGTATTTATCGTGAAAAATGTAGTCGCTCCAGTTTTCCAAGACCCACTGCGATGAATCAGCCGGCGTTGATGAAGCGATGTCAAAGGCCGTCGTGTGTGGCTGGCTTGCAGGGGCTCCAATTCTGACAGAAATTAGCTGCAAAAACACACGCCGTGACAAGAAGCTCAAACTACACACTGATTGCAAACCAAGCACTGAACTCTTTAAGGTAAATGTAACTGGAAACCAACAACAATAGAAACAGTGTAGAAAGGAAGATGACAGAGCCAGGTCAGGCTGCTGCTGGTGTAATGAAGTGCAGCAGGGTGTAGGGTCACAGGACAGGAGTGACAAGTTACAAGCCCGCAAATGTGATAGACTCTCATGGGAGGATTAGCAAAACACCAGAGCATGTTTTCATGCATTACATGTCACTGCAAAGATCCCTGGGAAGGCTCTTCTACAAGCAGGCTCCCATGTTTTTTCTGCTTCCAACCATTATTAACTGAGGGTTTAAAAAAAAAAAAAAAAACAGAACCTGGAGGGCTTTGAAATAGAGTTTATTTATGGTGAGATTTAAAAAGTGAAAAGAATGCAGCTAGATACATCTACAGGCGCTCAGTAAGGAAAGAGCCTACTGGCACTTTAATTAATAAAGACAAACAAACACACACCTGCACCTGTCTACATACTGCACATGCTCAGACAGATTCACCTACACTTCAGAGTTTGGCTGCTTTTTCGTCTCTGAGTCATAAGGTTTTGATGTGTTGTCGGCGCTGAATACATAAAAGGCTGGTAGGAAAATGAACTCCATCAAACACTGACAAAAAAAATCATCTTAAGTAGTTTTTTTTTTATCTACTGGAACAGAAGGGAGATGACTGGCAATTCAAAACCCTGTTATGATGCAGTAAGACAGCTGCAAGCTTGAACACCTGAGTCAATATCTTCATCCTGCAATTACTGCTGCAACACCAAGAGCGAGCTGAATTGGTCGAAACTGTGCGAGAGAAAGACGCAGATGAAAAATTCATCGCGTTGCCACAATAGCGGATCAGATAATGAGAGGGAGAAGAGAAACAGAGAGTTTTGTGGAGTTTTGACTGACTGCGATTTCTGCTGTGTTTGCATTAGAAAGGGTTTGGAGGGATCACAAGGCTGCAGCTCAAAATGCTCTAAATAGAATGGTTTTTTTTATGTGAGCGCACATTGGGACCGTGGAATGTTGGTTTTCAATCTCAGACACATGCATATGCTTGCATGGAAAACCAACGTGGTTGTTTTTTTTTCAAAATCGGTCTATTCTAAGGGTTTCCTGGTGGGCTTTTTCTCTTCAAAAACAAATGCATTGAACAAAGATATGCTTGTTACTTATATAGGAAGTGTAAATCAAAACATCACGAAGGAGCCGGGATACTTTCTTCACGGGCAGTAAAAACATTGAAATGTCCCATTTTTTTCATCTGCCTTAGATCAGACCTGTTTACCCTTTCTTATCCTCTGAGGGTGTATTGCACCCGTCCACTCGAGATGATGCAACTATCCAATTATTTTTTACCCTCCTAACGTGCACACAGAAACACACACACACACACACACACACACAGGGACCCTCCTACGCCCCTTCCACATTTCAGTTTCAATCTTCCGCATGTGTTATTTTATTCTACCTTGCATCCCCCCCCCCCCCCCCCCCCCGGTCCCATCTGGAGTCCATTTCTCCTTTGTGGACCCCACCACACCACAACCATAGCACATGGGCTACACATACCCCTGCCAGTAGCAGCACCATTTTAATGGACTTCAGGAGGCAGTCACTTCCACGGCGCACTTAATGAACGTTCGATAAAAATCAACACAAGAAGCCAAAACCCCAGAAAAGTTTTGGGGGATTTCTGATTTAAAAACTGTTATATTTAGTGGGTTGCCTTTATAGTTCAAGTCCATAAACCTTTCATTGGGTTGGGTTGAAATACTGCGCACAGGGTGGGTGACACATGGGTAGAACTTCCGAAATTTCCTTCCTTCACCCTATCCCAGCTGGACCGGTTGCCAGTTTTTGCTGTGAGTTGGCCACTGTTTCTCCTGTTTCTGGGGTGACTCATTCTCAGAGCCATGTTAGTATTAGACAGCTCCTCTGGGAGCACTCCTCAACTTCTCACTAAGAACAGGGGTTGGGGGGTCAAAGTCATAAGGACCTATTATCTCTGCCATTACTGACTGACTTCCAGGCTCATCACGACTTCCAGTGTGGTCAGCCACTGGTTGATATGGAAAACATGTTAGAGTAATGGGATCTCTTTTTCTATGCACAGAATGAACTCCAAATCGTGACTTTTATGGCACCAGTGAATTGAAGTCAGTGTTTTTCTTTGTATTCCACTTTTTAGTTATTTAGTTATAGTAGCACAACTGTGAGAAATGTGTTATTGGCAAGACTCTCTTCACCTGCTACACAGACCTCTGCAGAGTCACTCGCTGAAAAACATATTTTCCCCTTCCTTCTCCATGAACATCTGTTAAATCTGTTAAAGGTGTCCTTCGCTGTCTTTGTTTACGCACAAATACACAACAGAGCAGCCACACAACTGATGAGCATAACACTGGAAGCATTTACTAGCGTGGCAGGGCTCGTACGTTTTTGTTTGGTGTGCAGCAAACCACACCAAAACTATCTGCAACTCCAAACAAAACCAAATCATAAGGGGTTATAAAAATCCGATTTCCAGAATTCTGACTGGCCCAGAATTTTGGAAAGTATGTGGCGTGTTGCGTATCTTTGATGAAACAGGGCTCAGTCATATTAGGAGATCTCAGCTGGCTCTGTACCAAAGTGGGACACGAAAAGTTAGAGAAGTGAGGATGGACAGCGGCCACATTTTCCAACTTTGATTCTTTTCTTTTTTTTCTTCATGTGCTGCACACACTAATTTTAGAGGTGGTGCACATGGTGTTTTTACTCTGTATTCTGAGAAGAGTTAGTGAGATGACGTCCAGCATAGCTAAGACTGTGGCATCTGTGCTGCAGCTCTGAACACATCAAACAGACGGCCGTCCACAGATTCAGGAGCTGAGCAAATATGGAAATTACTTTTCCAGAATCACTGCATAGAATAGATGATAGTACTTTTACACACACAGTTTTAACTTTGACTTAAAACTCCTCTGGGATACTCTTAGTGTCTGTGGATTTTGGTGCCCCCTGTGGACTATTCCCAGATTTTGTTCTGTAAATGCTTAATTAAACAAAAAACACCCAGCCGTCTTTTAACAGTCAAATGTATTACTTTATTCATTTAATATAATTTATTGCTGCGGCAAATGATATAAAAAAAGAGAGTTACTTCATGGTGCTGTCTATCTTTTTGCCTGACACTTATTCCATGGCAGCAGTTACATACATTAAAGACAACTATTTAGAAATAGCCCATTGCTGATGATGATCTCATTCAGTTGTATAGGTCATATAGAGGCAGTATTCACTTCAGTTGTTTTAAAAACTCCTCACAGGAGCTTTAACAAAATGTGGTTTTACATTCACAGTATAAAAGCTGGAAAAGACAGCCATATAATTGAAAACTTTGCGAACTTGCTCCTTAAATATCCTCTGCTGCTGCAACCATTACTGTAAGAGCTAATCATCCATGCAATCTTAGTGAGGTTGGCCTGAAATGACATGCTGAAGTCATTACCTCTGGCTGAGACCCAGTGGAAGAGACTATTATATAGCCTTACACTCACAGCAGCATAGTCCTGCAGCTAAGCTTTGGTAGAGTTATGCATATGCTGACATCATGATACAAGAATAAGTTCATGCAAACTCAGAGCACGGACAGCTTGACACATTTTAATCGATGGGTGATTGGGAACAGAACCGAATTTGTCTGACACACAGATTTTTCTGACAGTATCCTCTCTTTTGTTTATGAACTCACTGATTTGATGACAGTTAATGATATAAAAAGGGGATTATTAAAAGAGAAAAAAAAATCTCTTTCCCTTCATTTTCAAATGTTATTCCCTGATCAAATAGTATCGGATTTGTGGAAGTGTACCATGCATTTTCTGCAGAGGATACAGGAAGGACTTCCATATGGACCACATATGGGCTTCTAAAACATGCTGGAGGATGGATTTGCCTCTAGACACTGATCTAAGGTCAGTGGCGTGTTTACTCCTCTAATGGTTACAGTGTAGGGGGATGGTGGACCTGACTGATCCTGGATCGTTGCCGAAGGGCGTCTCCTACACCCTGAGCTTGAAAGGGGTTGTGTGGTTATGGGAGCGGCCTCCATCTTTGTAGCAGGAAGCGAAGAGATCAATCAAAGAGAGCTACATGACATCCCTCAGCATGCCTGTTAAATAAATGTCAATCTCAGGCATAGTAAATCTTATGCATTGCTACACATACAATACAATATAGCAATGTTCTCAATCCGAGTTGGCTGAAAGAGAAAGCTTGGAATACATCTGTTATATGAAATATAATCGTCGAAAGCTGGAAGCTACATGGCTACACTATAAAACAGAAAACATTACACACTCGCTCTTTATCTACACAGGCGAACACATTTTAATAGCTTCTGAAGTCTTTTTTTTTTTTTTTTTTTGCCAACTTGGTGCTAAAAATAAGAATGAAATGTTCATGCGGTCTCTATAAATCAATATGCCCAACGATTTGTGGGTACTTCCATAACAGCGCATGCTGCTGCCTGTTGACTGCATCAGCAGCATGGACAGATGGGTTCAAAATGTCAGACAGCTGCTGATGAAGCAACATTAATCAGACGATCTTTATATTATCTAGATCTTCCATATTCAACATCGTTTCAAAACCTGGTTGAATAATGGAAAAACATTTTTTTAAAACTAAACTATTCGCAACATATTTGTGATGAAGTGCCATGTAAATAATGGATATAGTGTCAATCCACGATGCAAAACAGCTTCATCAATTGCATTGAATCATTGAAGGCTATTTCCATCGGAAATGCACTTTTATAGATATTCATTTACTAAGCCCTTTTGTTTTTTGCTAATGCTGCTGGTCTGTTAGGATAACATGCAGCTCTTATCTGATTATGTTCACGACTACAACAACGTCATAAACAAGATTGAACATCATCTACAGACTATCCTGGGAGAGCAAAAATATCTAATCATTATTTATAATATTCTCTTCTTGATCTCTGAAGAATATCTTAGTCCTACCAGACCTAAAAAGCCTTGGGACTTTTCTAATAATTTCCAGAAACAAAATGGTAAAATCTGGATAAATAGAAATGCTTTTGTAAAATGTATGGAGTAAGAACGAAGAAAGATTTCAAGAACGACGCAGAGCTGGCTAAACACTGAAGCTACCGTTTCCACAACATGGCAACACAGGTGTGCATTGGCTCTAGGGAGGAGAGTAGATAGATCACTTTTACAAAGCAGGTCACACTTAGCAATTAACATCCACTCACGCATGTAGCAGCAGGGGCAACTTGGGGTCAAATGTCTTGCCCAAAGGACAGATCGCATATGTGGCTGCAAGAACTGGGGATCGAACCCCTGACCCTCCAACAGAGAGACGATCAACTCTAAAACTGAGACACAGCCGTCCTCAACACAGATTTACATTTTGCACCTATAAGACCACATAAACCTCCATGGCTTAGGATAACAGATTGCTAACGACAAAATCACTATCACAGGCTGCAAACTGTTGATGTGGCACTTTGAGGTATTCAAGGCTCGGTTGGAACCCAGCATCAGTTGATCCCCTGCTATGAATGGAGACCTGTGATGGAGTTTGGAGCCTTGCTTGGTGGTCTATGAGAACAAGCTGGTTCTGAACCTTTTGTACTTAGAGCAGATTACCAGGAGGCTGCTTCCAGATGCAGTGCACCAGGGAAAACAGGCCTCTTTCCCTGGGTGGTATGGGACAATTCCATTCCCCACACTTTTCTCATTAGCGTAATAAGCTTTGTATAAACCACTGGTCCACCATCGTCAAGGACACACGCACTATCTCCTCCATCCATCTATCAATCAATCAGTCCATGCGTTCAATAAACCTGACACAAATTTCTGCCGAGGCAATGCAGATTCAAAATACTTTTTTCTTCTTATTACTTTTGGCAGGATCTCACCTGTATGCGTATTATTTCTAATTTTTGAGCACATGGGCCGAATTCAGAGTGATTTTTTATTTGATGGGCTGAGTAGGAATTGTTTGAAGAATACCACAAAATTAAGATGCTATACAACAACTTAGAAGTCTAATATAGTTGATCAGATGCTGTTAAAACGCAGATTAAAAAGAAGGAAATCATTAACTGTAAAAGGAGAGCAATTCAAATATGATGTTCTATTTGTCTGTTATTAAAAAACTCGTTTCAAAGTTGAAGAGTAAAGATTTTTTTGAAAGCCCATCAGTTATTTTTACAGGAGAGTTTATCAACCTGATTACATGGAGAGATGAGAGTAGCCTCTTTATTTGTAAAAAAAAAACAACAACCTAGGACCCCAGCTATTTCAGCCTTAAATCGTAACTTACTCTCTTTCCCTCCTCTCTCCCACAGCCTGTCAGTGGCATGGCAAAATCTGCCTCACCAAGCTTCCTGTGACTCACTTCCTGTCCCAGCCCTGCACCTGCACTCCACTCGGTGATGTCATGGCAGGTTTCCTCTTAAAGCTGCACTACTGAGAACCCTCCCCATCTGGCATAATCTGCGTATGCATGCATGTGTATTTATGTGTGTGCATCCAACAGTGTGCCTGGCTCAAACATCAGCCAGCAGACTTGCATTAAATGTGGCACTTCATAATTTAAGGGATGACCTCTTCCAAGAGGTTTTGAGAGTGGAAAGGTACATCAAGCAGACATAGGATGGGGACAGTGATAAATAGAACATGTATTCGGTTCCTTAGCAAAATGATTGGTTGCAATGTTTTTTTTCTCCTTTGCTCTCTTATGTCTTAAATGTCTTCTTGTTGCCTATGTGTGTCTGTTCATTCAATTACTTGTAGGAATCCTTACCGAGCTTAACGTAATGAAAACTTGACCTTTATGAGAAAGGAGTAGTTCTGTTTTCCAGTGAAGAGAAACAACCTCTAGATGTCCTCAATATCTGCAGGAATAATTATAGTAGGCCTTTCTACCATCAGTGACCGCAGTGAAAATGATAGATTGAGGGAAACACACTACTTGGACAGGCCCATGAGTAAATGGAAATATTGTATGAGAATGAGTGCCCAGTTTTTGCCTTTATCTTGTAGTGTAGGGCTGAAGGGCTGTAAGAGGTGAATTTTTTTTAAACCAACCCTCTTTTTTGACCTCGGATAGAACGAGTACTTGAACAGGCAGGAAATGCCTTATAGCTTCCATCAGCAGAGGAGAAACCCGTTAGAGGTCAAGGGTTGCAAGAGAAAGGTAGCAGGCATAAATCCATAATCATTTCCTTCTCTGGTACACTTTAAGACCTCTTACCAGTTTCACTCATTTTATAGAGTGCGTTATGGATCATTAATTCTTGCTAGCTGCCTGTTGACAACATTAGTCGCTTTAATGGCTGTCTGTGGAAAACTCCCTTTATGTGTGTATGTCACATTCATCTGGTTCTGGTGCTGATGGATGGTATAGACCAGGAAGAGGGCAAGTAAGAAAGGAAAGGAAGGCCGAGGCCCACGCTGGTTTTCTTTGCCATCAACATAATTTCCTCATGACTGGACTCCTGAAGTTAACAGTCATCTGTTTAGGACAAAGCAGTCTTGATAGAAATGCAGTTGTGATCCAATGTTGTGACAGCGGATACTGATAAAGTAAACTGAGACACAGTTTTTCCTCATTATATTGGGCGGCATTTAGAGGGCAACAGTTTACCAACATTCAGGGGTTGACATTGGACTGATTCTCAGTACTGTCACTGTGCAAACTGTGGGCTTTCTGTTGACTGGGACATAAAATAGTGCTGTTGGGTTTTGGGTTTCCAGAGCGGGATCAGGGCTGCAGTATATTGAGTCCATGTGGGGAGTGCGTTTTTAATCTGAGCCTTACCCACAGTCCTTCCTGTTTCTAATTTGGCGCTGCAGCGGTTTTGTCCCCAGGCCAACAGCCTCTCTTCCACAGAGTGTCTATTTCCTCTGAAGTGAATAGTAGCAGGTGTGCTGGCCCGAGATCCCTGAGAGAAGTCTGCTTATGAATGGCCCACATTTCACTCTCTCTCGAATGTCTTTGTTTTCTTTTTTTGTCTTTCATTCTTAATTTTCATTCTCTTTCTCACATTTTTTCACTCATGCTCACATACTTTCCTTATTTCTTTGCTGTTATGTCTTCGCCACTCTGCAGTCACCCCTTTGTCCCTCCTGATTCTTTTTTATTCTTCCCCTTTGCTCTCTTTGCTTTTTTCAAGATCGAAGTGTGGTACTTAGATAAGTCATAAAGCAGCAGCTCCTGCTGATGAAACCAATAAAATACAACTACCAGAACAAGGGCAGCACAATCACATATCAACCCTGCCAGACATCGGACATAATAAATCAGATAAAACAGTGAAACTGTCAGAACATCCAAATTAGGTTTAGAATTCAGTTTATTGGATTTGCCTTTGGGGGAAGACATAATACCGCAAATCTTTTAGCGGTTACAACTATGATCCTGAGTTAACAAAAAGAGTATACAAATTTGGAAACACCTTGCAAATCCCATAAATAATTAAGCTGATCAATACATAAATTAAGGGAGGGAACGAAAATATCTGGTAGTATGAGTACAAGACTCAATGGTTCTACTCATAAGATGAAATCAGGCCAGCCCGATCACCAAGAACTCATTCAATCCGTGAGCAGAGGAGACATGCTGTCATGCTTCTTCAAGGAGGCACTGCGATTGGAATTAACCTCTTGTGACCTTCACTTCTCCTCCCCCCCTTACCCAAAACATACTCCCTAATGAGTTAGGTTTGAAAGGATGCAGCCTTTGTTGTAAGGCAAATAAATCCGATCGAGGCAAAGTCATATTCTCACTTATCGCTGAGAAAAACAAGGCAAAAAAAACCATGGTTGTTGCCAATGATTTGTGACTTAATATGGGGGTGAAATACGCCTGCAAAGCCATTAAGGAAATGAGAGGCTAACCAAAGAGCTGTTTAACTGGAACACATGAACTCTTAATGATGTTTGTGTTTATTCAATTTTGCTTCCAGACCATTCGCCAACAGAATTTGGTTTAAAGGTTACGGGAGAGGTTGTAGATTTTGTTCCCTGAGGTGGTGAGTCTAAGACTTACTGGCTCTTTAGACATATGTTTGTAATACCAATATAATTTAAGAGGATCTTTACTTTGTATACAACCAACGTTTCTTCCAACCATAGTCTTCTTCGCCATAGTCATGTGTCACCAATAATCAAGATATACCATATCAGTGTACTTATTTACACATTGAAAAGGTAGCCTTGGACCCTGTAGTAACAATGGAAGTTATCCAACCTCTGTTCAGGTCTCATTTCCTTGTCTGCTCTTCTGATACTCTGCCAAAGTCAACCACGGGCATCTATGCTTCCAGCCGTTGTGTTTCCGGCATCTGCACACGCTTGTGTTTACACAGGATGTTCAAACTTGATGCAGATTAAACAAATCCAATTTGGAGACTGAGTTCAATCACCTCCTTCATTTCAACATTGAGTAGATGAAAATGGGGGCCAGATCTCCTCTACCATTTCCAGGAGTAGTGGGTGGGGGGAACAATCTGTACACCAATATGTGGAGAAAGTATTTTAAGAGTATTTATATGCGGATATATGTCATCGACTAGTTCCCACAGACTTGCATGTGGTTGGATTTGCTCAATGTGGTTCAAGGTTTTTTTTTTTTTTTTTTAAATTATCCAGCTCTCCTTGGCAGAGTGTAATGGGTCTTCGAAAGGCCCATGGGTAGTTTGGCATTGGTTCTGTTCCCACACTTACAGTGTAAAGGGAAGCCTGGCTTTGTGCTCACATGCCCAGACCAGCAACACATTGCACAGTTCAGTGTTATGAACATTTATTTTTGCCAGGACTATTTTTCATTTGCATCAGATAATCACTGATTACTTAAACTCAGGAAACACTGTGTAGGTCAGTTTCCAATCACACCAAGTTCACTTTCTCATATGGGAGAGCAGAACACTTCCAATTTTGACGGAGGGCGGTCCAAAGGCATTCAGGCCCAGTCCTTCACAGAGGACTTGGGCCAGGAATGGGTTGGGAAATGCTACAGAAGAATGGATAATCTCTGACCTTTTGACAAGTACAAAGGGACTTTCTTTGTTTCAAGAA
This sequence comes from Symphodus melops, assembly GCF_947650265.1. Taxonomy (NCBI): domain Eukaryota; kingdom Metazoa; phylum Chordata; class Actinopteri; order Labriformes; family Labridae; genus Symphodus; species Symphodus melops. The sequence continues at coordinate 15,270,121 of NC_136691.1, forward strand.
TTGTAATTTGTTTAACAGAATTTTAATTGCCGCTCACGACAAAAAAGCTTTGAGTTTGGCTAGTGCTTGTGTCCTCACCTGTGTCCTCATTCTCATTTGGAAGGATTTTGACCTACTGTGGCACCTGTTTGGCAAGCGTCTGGCTGCCCATCTGCTCCTGCTTACGCAGCCATCCCACTTCTACAGACCGACTTCATTCAGGATGGCTAGCTGTCCGCCTAATTGTATCACATTCTACAGGCTTTGTTCTGGCATTCTCTCACCAGCTAAAGGTTGCCGAAATCTCATCCGCCACATCAGAGGGGCCCTATTAACCCCTGACCCCTGGTTGGTGTGTGTGGACAAGGTCGCTCCTCACACCCAACTCCAGGCCCATTAACACGTCGCCCCACAGCAGAAAAACTATTTTGACGGGCTGTAATTGGTGCTAAGTGATGGTGGACAAAGACCCCCTCTGTGCTGCCTGCCGGACTGAGCAGTACTGACCACTCTCTGTGCTTCACGCTTGACATTTCCTTTCTGAGTCCGATGTGAGAAGAGAGGAACTAGGGAAGCCCCTTCCAGCACCACCACCTCCCCGTTTCTCCATCCCTTCAACCCCTTCTGCTATTCGCCATGGCGCTCCTTTGAAAACATGAGATAATGAGGTACTAGTGGGGAAAGCTGCCTACAGAAGAGTTGCATGGTCCAGATCTGTGGAGGCTGATTAATCCAATGGCAGGCCATCCTTTCAGAGCCAGCCTAATTAGTTTATGTTAGCTGGAGAAGGTCAGGGGGGCTTGTTTGACTGAGGCCTTTTCTTCAAATGCCACAATGGTGTGATGATCTGTGGATGCAGGTGCAGCAATCGGCTGCTTTAATGTTGCTGAGTTTTGATTGTATGGATGGATTGCAAACGTGCAAAGACAATGAGTTCTTTTACCAATAAGTATGTGACATTTTTAAACCATTCGCAAGGTATCTTGTTGGCTTTCCAAGTTTATTCATGAACTCAAATCCAATAATAATCCAAAAATAACTCAGGAATAACCCTTGGCATTGTATGTTGGTTAAAAGTGATGGAAAGCCAGGACAACTAAAGCCTATAAATAATTCTACTGGTAGTCTTGGCGCATATTATGGTATTGCTCACCTAGAGACCACATAATGAATTAAAAACCACTAAAAGTGAGTCACAATGTTAGTATATGCAACTCCCTCCTCCTTCAATCTTATCACCATCTTCCTTGACTGATGTCTAATTCATGGCACATGCAAGATCCCAAATTCCCCTATGTTGTATACAGCGTGTGTCTTAGCAACAATCCAGGGGAATACAGCCAGCCTTTTCTCAAACAAAGCTGTATCCCTAAGACAGGTCTAACTCCCTTTCCAATAAGCCATGCAATGCTATCATCCCCGTATTTAACAGTCTGATGTCAGAAAGGAGCAGAGGAGGCAGCAGAGGAGATTTTAATACTAAATCTCTCCCCCTGTCATTACCAGCCTGTGTGACCGCCTATCAGAGGCCCTTGAGTGATGTGGGAAACCCTGGGCCCTGTCCTCCCAACCCCTGTAGGCCAGACCGCCTGTTCTATCCAAACCAAACTGAAAACTACAGGACAGGCACGGCTAGGGTTGACATCAATGAGGCGCCGGGCTCTTTATGCCTACTCTGTGGTCAGGAGGAGAGAAGCCTGGATATTAATCTCTCTCTCTTGTCCTTACTGGCATGCTTTCTTCCTCTTTCCCCCTCTCCCTGTGCAAGCTGTATTTCTGGGCTCTCTGTCAAATTAAACCTACATCCTATGATTGCAGAGACTGCTCCTTTTGATAGCAGTTGCAAATGAAGGAAGTGTCCTCTCAAATACTGACACTGTGGATGGGAGGTACTCGCACATTAATAATGTGGTCTAAAAACAGTTCAGTGTGCTTTAAAATGCCAGCTATTTAAGCTAAGGTCAGGGTTGTTATTTTAAAGGATAATCTTACCATTATTCCTTTTGTTGACTGTTTCACCAAGATGCCCCCCCCCCCTCAAAAAAAATAAAAATAAATAAATCCCACCTTCCTATATCCTACACTTTAAATCACTGTAAACAACCACAATCTCATAAAATCCATGTGTAGATTTCAGATAAGAAATGCTATCATAAACTAATAAATGCTATCATAAACTATTAACAGCATTAAAGTGATTTATAATTTACTGATTGCTTATTTACATTTTGCCAAAATAGGAAAATACAAAACATTTTGTTGCTTAGAGTTAATCCAGTTTAGTCTGTAATCTCATCATTGTTTTGGAATTTCCAACACCTGTGTGGTGGGGGGAAAAAAACAACCCGAACAAGCCAACCCAGTCATGCAGTCCACCAGCCCATGTGATCTGGGTCTTTATGAGAGGACACCTGCAGGACTAAGCGTCCCCAGTTAGCTTTGTGTAAGCCTCTGAACTAGGTGGGGAACAGAGGGGAGAGCCAAAGGGCCAGACCCAGGTTTGGCCCTGAAGGCCTAAACTATCACTTCAGTCCATGGGTTGCCTTTGGCCTTGCTAACTGTTCCATGAAATGGGCCCCAGGAACAGTGCAAACCTCCCAGAAACAGGCCGCTCACTGTTAGCCAACAGTGCTCTCTTTGTGTGAAAATTGTCGAAGCTGGCCCTTTTCTGCCTTGGTCCTGCCTTTCTTTTGAGCCTCAGCTGTGAGCAAACAAAGCTGGCTTAAAGGTTTGCATGATGGTTAGCTAGCTAGCTGGCTAGCCGTGTTAGTGTTTGCATCAATGAGGGCAATGGAGTTTGTGTTTCTTGTGTTCTGCAGGTGGGAATTCAATGGCTAATGAGAGAAGAGCCTGTCAATGCTGCACTGATGGGGCCATCATGTAAAACAAAAGGTCTACTTTGTTTTGTAAGTGGGGTGTGAAGCTCCAGAAATCATGACGTGCTCCAAATAACTACAAGTTCCAATTTTTTCTTCTTTAAATTTACCACATACTATACCATGTTGTAAGTGAATACTCAACTCTGCAGGTTATTCTTGTAATTCTGACTAAACCCCCCAAGTAGCTAGAGTGGATCTTTCCATTCTAAACAAATGTGCCCGCTACACGGCATTAAGCTCTCTGAAATAAGTAACCATAGCAACACGTTGCAGTAAAAGTCAGTTAAAAGCTGTTGAAAACCATGAAAATCTGAATGTATTTGTAGTTCTATTTAGAGAATATAACAGAGAATATAATAGCAGAAAGTAAGTTAATACCTGGAGAATTAACTGAAACACGCAAAATGCCGCTGCTCTGCTGGCGACATGGAGAAGGGCTTTTGTCGTTTGTTTCTGAAGCAGTTTTTTGTCTGTATCCGAGACAATTTCTCTCCAGGGGGACAAATAAAGAAACCTTGACACACAAAAAAAAATATATAGTCCATCAGCGCCTTCTCATCTAAATACTATTTGTGAACTCAGTGCCTTTGTGAACTTAGTGATAGTATTCGTCATTCATGTAACATCTCACAATTCATTTAAGATTCAGCACTCAAGCAAGGGCTAAAAATAAGCAATTGTTCAAAATTCTGGATACTGACTTAAAGACAAAAGACGCATAGCTAACTTTATCAACATTGTGTCATATTGCAAAGCTCTCTAAAATATTCACTTCCTGGGAGTAAAAATATAACCTGTTGTCAAGTTATACCTTTGATCAACACCATACTGCTATAATGAGCGTTGTGCATGAGGGGGGGAGGTGTGTGTGTGTGGGGGGGGGGGGGGGGGGGGGGGGGGGGGGGGGGGGCTTCTTTGGAGGATGTAATCCCTTCACTCTCTCTACACTTGAATAAAATACATAAAAAGCCCAAAAACAAATCTTAAAAAAGCAGCGGTAAGCAAATAGAGCATTGAAATGAAGAGACATTCAGTCTGACCCTGTGCTACCTCCTATTCCTTTAATAATACTTTCCTACCAAATGACGCACACAAAAGCCAAGTATTGTCACTACAAATAGTCTGTTAAATTAATTTGATTATACTGGACTCAGAGAGCAGAAACACTGACGGATGATCAGTAAACGTACAAAAAGATAAAATGAACTGCAAGTGAGTGCAGCACAGATGTTTAGCTGTGTGACTCTCAGCACCACAGAGTTGACGTAGGAGCCGGACGATGCCAGAGTCTGATACAGAGGTATTGTGATTGGACAGTTAAGTACAAGCTAACCTTGATACAAAAACGGGTTATCACAGACAGGTCAGAAAGGAAGATTGCAATTCAATTTTTGGTGTGATGTGCATTGATACAAATGTAACTATTCTAACCAAAATTCTAAGGAAATGCTGCCTGTAGCTTTAAGGATTGAGAGAAATACAAATCTTTGATAGAAGAAACATCATTTACCAACCTTGTTTTTTTCCCTCAATAAGTCAAGTAAAATGTGTATAATACCCTTGAAGGTATTGTATATTAAAAATACTCAACAGTAGTTTTATAGTATTCTAATTCTACACTAACAGCTGAATATATAATAATAAATATGTGATTACTAGAAAATGATTTTTGGATTGTACGGTTTTGTATGTTTCTGGTTTGTTTTTCCAACTTATTCTAAGCATCCTGCCAAAATCTCCAAATCAGCAGACGAGAGATTTGCATGAAAGCTATCAGGATTGGAGCTGGAGTCTGTTATACATTACCTATCCCATTCCCAGTAACCACCTCCATTACTGCCATAATGTACAGCATTACTTATATTTAAGTAACCTGTGATTAGATTGGTCAGCTGTTCAGTACATCCCCCATTATTCTGCTAGCCTCTTTTAAATGCTCTACAATACATTTGCTTGCAGAAAATAAATAACTTGTAATTGAGTGCATAAATCACCCTCTGATTATTTCTCTGTAGAAGAGAAATTGATTACTGTTTATATCACATTATATTTATTGTGCTGTCAAAGCATTTTTATGTTGTAAGGAAACAGACGAGACATTTAATAAAAGTTATTTTTAATGGGATTTTATCTGTGGTTGAAATGGACCATCAAGTCACCGCAGCTTTGGGTTCTCATGAATGAACATACTTGAAGATGTGCTCACTTGTAAGGCTGTGTGAAAACCAAGAAGCTATATTATGCTACAAAAATGAGCTATAGCTACAACTTCATGGCAACGCTAAGAGCGTCAACATATTTATGAAGGAAGATAAACTCAGCAAAAAGCAGAGTTTTGCTTCCCCCCGCCTTTTTCGATCATAAGGAAAACCAGTAGCAATTGGTTTAACCACGTTTCACTTTGCATAATTGTTCCCAAGGTTGCTGTTTTTTATTTCGAGGCTTTCTGTGCCAATATAATTCAATTTCTGTGGCCAAGCCAAATATTTGCTGCATGGCTTTCGCTTCTAAACTGAGCTGTAGTTTGGGCAAAAGAGGTTTGTCTTGCCAACAGCACAGCACAGCAGAGCACAGAGAAGGCAATAAACAGACTGACTGCTCATCAACAACAACTCGACTCTGCTTCTAATCACACAGGCTTTCTCTTCCCTCACTGTGTTTGTGAGATACATTCTTCAGTGAGTGGTGAGATAAACTTTTTGCAGTTTTATTACACTTCCATCGACACCTTGCATCCTACTGGGGTATTTGCTGGATGGTTTGAAGGTAAACCGAATGTTTACTACTTCTTGGGGAACAGATGACACAAACTGGAGGGAGTCAGAGTCATTTACAGTTACTTATATTCCCTGCTGACTGAGAAGGCCCTTCTAAATGCTTCTTCCACAGTCCTTGCTGGGAAATATTTGCAATGGTTTCCATCCAGATCTGGGTCATTCGGTTCCACATTCACTGCACAGGTGAGCTGGAGCAGGTTTGTTTGGCATCGGTTGTTGGCTGTCCTCTCCTTTCCACAGGGCTGGGAAAGAAGCACCACATACAGCTTACGACAACAAGAGATGCTTTTGTCCATAGCTTGCCACAGGCGAAATGACACCCCTAAGATGCCTGCTGCCAATGTTGTCCAGGTCTCCCAGGACAGTCCCCAGGGGCTACAAGACCTGCTTCAGGGCCAGTCCAGCTGAGGCAGAAGGAGAGTGAGAGCCCTGGGGAGAATAGGTAACTCTGTCAGCACGCTGTGCTGCTGCAGCACGTAGATGAAAACAACCTCTTTCACATTGAGTGTTTTTTGGCTCTCAAGGCTGTAATCATGGATGATTAGCCTAAGAACTCAATCCCAAGCGGGGACTATTCCTTATTCCTGTCACACTTTTAGAAATCATATTTACCCAACACTTTTCCCGACTGTCCAAGACATAAAGGGAGACTTGACTGATCAATGCAAATCAGGCAGGTGTGTGATATTGGTTTAAATATTTAAGAGGAAAGTACCTCCTTTCAGTGTTTCACATCCAGGAACAAACAGGTCATGAAAGCTTGCAATTATGTTCAAGCTGTAGCAAGGAACGATTTTTGAAAAACGCTCTTTTCTTTTTGAGATATTTTTCTACATATTATAAGAGTGTCATATTCAGTAAAACTGCACTTTTATTTGCGCCAACTAGTTTCCTTTAAATGAAAATGTTCCACGACTAAAGAGTACATTGTGAAGAGTGACCATACCATGGCGACCTTGAAGCTATAATTTACAGGATTAAATATTTAGGACTCTCCAACTACATCCATGTAAACTATGTATGTTGTGTTCTGAAATGTGTACAAAGAGCCTTGCCTGGCTTTTAATCGGTTAATGACTCAAGCAGCATGACAAGCTACAAGGTCTGATGTCACCCGTGGCCAGATCATCACCCCACAACAGGTGCAGCCTTCTTTCTTCCCTCTCCTCATACGCTTCTTGCTGCAGCTTGTTTTTCTTCTGCATGTGGAAAACATCTGCATAGGTGGTCCTTCTCTCTCTCTCTCTCTCGGTCTCTCTCTCATTTACTCCCACCCCTCTATTCTGTCCCCTCTGTCTCCGTATGTGTTTATCATTTTATGCCGGAAAAGGAAAGTGCTGATTGTAAATAGGGAGAGGTGTCAGCGCCAGAAGAAACGGGCCATGTATTTCTGGATCCAAGCTGCAAGGTTTACCGAAGCATATTTTTATCATGAAAAGCCAACATGGAATGGGGCGGCCATGCACAGCTGCTGGTCTAATTTGCTCTAAGCATGTACAAATAGGACGGCCCACACAGACCATAAAAGTGGAGTGGAGGTTTTGCTCAACGCGGCACTTTTGTCTGACCAAAGGCAGAGGGACGGCTTCCAACGAACAAACAGATCACAAAAGAAAAAGGAAAACACTCACAGGCTCACGCACTTGATAGTTTGAAATGTAGTTGAATAACTCCGGCTGCTTCAGCGTTATCCCATAAGTACAACGCGTTTTTATTTCCTTTTTTTTTTCCCCCCACTGGCATCAATTCCATTTCATAATCAAAATCGAACACAATGGAACTTAATTGTTCACCGTTCAGGAAGAGTGCTCTGAAAAAAATGTATAACAAGGTACAAAACTTAAATAAATTGACTTTGTTTAACATTTCCAACTTCCTATGCTTGGGACACTCCTCTTTATTTACAGGGGAAAGTCAACTGCTGTCAGAGCATATATATATCAAACCCTTATGTATATATTTTTTCTACATTTTCTCAAGGTTGTTTCCCACCTTTAAAGCCACACCAATGTCCCTCCTGTTCCTTCTCCATACATTTTATTGCGCCTTGGAAAGTTTTATTTGCTCTTGAGCAATTTGCCCTGGAAACCCCCTGTAGATCCTCTGAGTGCTGTACGTTTGTAGAAGTACACACTGCATGCCTGCACACGAACACACATGCACGCACACACACACACGTGTATACTCTTAAATATGTCTGAAAGGGGTTCCCCTTTAGACACCGGATAAATAACTAACTTCAAACAGTAAACTAGGTGCTAATGAACTGGATCCTGACAGGGTTTGCTTTCCGTGAGCGGAGACCCGACCCACAATGCATTCATTCACAGGATCTCAGCCATGGAAAGTGTTGGTAAAGTAATCCTGCTAGAGTTTATGCGACCTTTTCTAACTCTCAGTACGTCTTTCTCCCATTGGGCCTTTAAGGCCTGGCCAAAAACAACACGGACCTGCATCAGCTGATACAGGCAGAGGCTACCCACATTTGCATGTTTCAAAATGGCACCCATTCACAACCAGTTGGCAAACTGATGCGGGGAGGAAAGGAACACAACGCCCGGCTTCCTCTTACGCTTAGCTGTGAGATCAGTCACAGCAACCTGAAGGCCGACGTCAAGACTTGGTTCTTCCACGTCGCACAGCAGCAACAGGGCGTGTTGGTCGGGCATCTTAACGCGACCGCGCGCTATAGGGGAGATCCAGAAACCCGACGTCTTCGGCAAACAGGACCTACAAACCAAACGTGACCTTTTATCTGCAGCAGACTTTCAGCGTCATTCTCACTGTGTTGAACAAGCCGAATAAAAAAACAAACATTCGATGTTCAAACAGGAACTAAATATTCAGCTACTTCAACTTTCATGTACGAATGCTGAAAACGGTTAAACATAAGAAGAAGAAGAAAAAGGTGGAAAGATTTGCAAGCAAAAATCAAACACAAAGGACAGTAAACATTTCAGGATCAATTTATGAAAAATCCATCTGTGTCTTTTTTCATTTTCATTTTGGACTAGCCATGTATCTGTCTGAGGTGAATGATCACCGTCCATCCATACGGCTGTTTTCATCTATATCGTTTATGTTTCTTGGCAGTAGAGGGATGAAATACGACCAGTGACAGGTAAAGCGATACTCTGTAATGGAAGTCGTTTTACAGTAGCCACTTTTCAGCAAGAAGTGCAATATTTAAACATGTGATATCCTGTTCCAAACCCCAGTTCACGACAGTCTCTCCTCTAGATGTGAGGGCCACACTGCGCTGACAACCTGTATTTATGGCTATCTGACCTGACACCATGAAAAGTTTTATTTCTATCAGATGTTTCCATGCTGAGAGAAGTGACCAAAAAAGAACAACAGAATATCAGTCTGGGCTGTGGCTTATGGAAAGTTCAACCGTAATTGAAAATGCATGAACTTTCAGCACGTTCTCACTTGTATTCACAGCTTTGGCCCTGGCTTTGCAAACAGTTTTAAGGTTCAATGGAAACATCCACAGGTAGGACACCTGAAGCAGTGCTGGCTCCACCCTTACAAATAAACAATTAATGTTAGCAATAGTTGAGCCTTTATGCCAAGCTTTCACTGCTGTGCAAGGATAACAGAGTCTATCTGAGGACAGGTGAGTCATATGTAGACACTTTTATCAACACGGAGTCTACATTGAGTCAATCACTCGGCTCTCAGTCAAAGATTCTGTTCTGGCCGTAACACCTGGGATGCTTGACTCTCATCACGTCAGGATTTCACATCATACTGACATTTGCAAAATAAATAACCTGCCAGGTGCAGGTTGTCCTTTATTGAGTTTTTAAAAAAAAAATATATATATATATATATATTTGAACAGGAACAGGAAAGGAAACCCATGCCAGCTATGGAGATCAGGGGTATAAAAATACAACAAAGAAAGGAAAAAAAAAAAGGGAGGAAAAAAAAAACGTGTTTCTGACAGCCTTAAAGAATGAAAACAAATCAGAGCTGTAATACTTTGCAGTCCACAACGGAGTGCAGCTTTTGTTCTCTAGAGCCCTGTGCTGTCAAGAGCTTCAAGACCTCCTCAGTGCAAATATACAGCGACGATCCGAGGTTTTTGTGGGTTGCAGAGGTGGAACCATGAAGGGGATGTAGGGTATGAGGTGAAGGGGACGAGGAACACTGAAGTGAGTGATGCTCGGGAACCTTATGAAAACAACACCTTCGAACAGTGTTTACCTCCAAACCCGTTTTAACTCATGAATGAGGCATCCATTGGCACGTCAAACAAGCTGGTGAAGTTAAGTTTGGTTATTGTTGCATTCATTACGCCTTCTCCGTTATCCCACCTTCTGCATCCCGAGAAGAACAACCCTTCAACCCCACCCCGTGTTAAGCCCAAAGCATGGGGCTCGGCAGCATGAATGGGGCATTGTGATGCGTCTCCGTCACGGCAGTGAATGTTTTCACTTCCATTTGATCCGTCGGCGAGGCTGCTAATTGGGTAAGCGTGTTCCCAGGTCACCAGGAGGTTTCTGTTTCCATAAATACAGAAAGCCGGCAAAGGCTTCTACAGATGTTATTTCCCACCCGCTTCCAAGTAGGTTCAGAACAGCTTCAGGCACTAGATGTAATTTATTGTGTCTAAAACCACAGTCCAAAATTTTTCCTTCTTTTTCATCACCCTCAAGACTACTTTTTTTTTTTTTTTATCATTCTCTCTCTGTTGAACAGCAAAGTTATAGTAGATATTTGTCCTTTCCCCCCCGAGCTTGGACAGTGTTTTCATGGTTGCCATTAGAACCACAGGTGTCATGATGACATGGACGTGGTGTCACTTTGTCTGTACTCCGTCCAGGCCTGACAGGTCCAAATGATGTTATTTTCCATGTGTCTGTCCACCAATGACACGGTTTATGAGGCTCAGGGTTTATTTGTTTGTTTTTGTCATGGAATTTACATTTCCTGTCTTACACAAGACGACTTCATGTGCCAGCACTACACTTTCAGTTGGGACAGAGAGCTTAAAGAGACTCTCAGGCAAGTTTGTTACTCTCGACGTGGATGCCTGGGTGTAGACAAAAATGGTCAGGCGGTTAGAGACGCAGTTCTAGAACTGAAGTGTCTATGTTAGAGCCCTTGTGTTGGCAAGAAAAAGACAGTAAAGAGTCCTTTACCAACTCTTTTACTGTTCCTTTGCAGCTGGCCTTTACATCTGTCCACCCTAAAGAGAAAAGAAAAGAGAAAAGTTCACCACTTAATCAATACCTTTTCAATCAGAAAGACACCACGTTATCAAAAAGGAGCTCGTCTGTGGTAGTTTTGAATGGCACGGTTTCATAATCACAAGCTAGAAATCCTTTTCCATAATTCATGTGACAATAATTGAGAGTGACTCAAAAACATTGCCTTTGTGTGACCACGTTGCTTTCAATGGAATTGTGATAACTTGGAAGCGATCAGTCCCTGTTTTTTTCCAGTGAGAATATGATCATGTGATGAAGATGTGTTTTGTTTAATTCAGAAATGAATTGGTTTTAATAGCTACAAACAGTTGCCTGTCTCTTCACGAAACACACAAAGCACCCATAGCTGGTTCAAGAGGGCTCTATCGTATATTCTGAAATGGACATATGGCGCCACCATGTGGCAGCAACTGACCTTTAGAAGATGACTCAGAATCGTCTTTTTATGAAGCATTTAAATACACATGGAATTTGTCTTTGTGTGTTGGTGCGAAAGATAAAACAAGGCTAAAATAACAAGTACTTAAATAAAGTAAGATATGAGAAGCAATTACCAATACATAAAATAGAATTTAACTATGCAAATAAAAGAAAATAAAAGCATTGTTCACAAACAATCAAGAACATTTTGCTCATCAGTGGCTGAAACAGTAATATGGAGTGAAACTATTTTAATCTGTCTCTGCAGATGAAGTCAGCGAAAATGCATAACAAAATGTGACTGCCAAGTTTTAAACAGTGTAATTTACCGTTTGAAGAAGGGGAAGACTTCAGAGTCATTGGCATTTAAAACATTTGTATTACTATTAAAACAAACTTTTTTTGTATATTCTTATATTACAGTGTTGTGGCTTTTGTAAGTGTTGTTTTTGAGTGTTTTTTCTGTCCTGCTACTATAAAGAGCTGCTAAAATCTATTTTGTTGTTTTTTTTAAGATCTACCAAACATCTTTTCTTTATTTATCTATCTTTTCTCTATCCTTCTGTAAGTTTAGGCTTAAATTGTAAGTTTATTTTTATTTCAGCATTCAGAGTAGGGAGTGGCTAGCTGCCTTATCACCTACGGTACTCTAACAGATTTATTTTTCCATGTAAAAACGTCAGGATGATGTCTCTATGGAGTCGTAGTGTGCACTCTGTTCAGGCACCTGCTGAATTATAAACACGCTCTATGCTCTTGCTGTATGCTCTTACCAATAGAAACCATGGAGTGGCAGTCTTTACACACTGGTTTACCTCATGACCAAGTTGTGGTGAAAGACGAGATACACTTTAATTGTGTACATTAAAGGACGAAAATGCAGTAAATCAGTGTGGCTGGCTTGCTGTCAAGAAAGACAAAATCTGAAAAATGATAACAAAAATATATGACTAACTATTAGTTGTACTGGTGTGTTATTGTTGAATCGTAAGCTGGCAATATCATTGTGTGGAAAGACAAACTCCAGTGATTCATCTTGATTTACTCATTGGGCGGGATGTGGGCATTGTTGAAGATGGGCTGAATCAATCAAGGTACATTGTTATTCATCATGGTGTCTTTCTACATCCACTTAAACTGGACCAACAATCCTGGTTTGATATTTCCATAGAAAATAGACTTCCTTTAAAAATTACACCGCCTTAATGTCTTTGGATTTAACTTTAACGTATAGTTTGTGGAAATGAGGACAACAGAAGAAACTTTGAACTACAAAAAAAATTGGACAGAAATACTTTGAGGTTAAGTTGTGTGAAAGAAGGAAAAAAACATTGTTAACTTCCATCAGGGTGTTTTAAAAAGTGTTATTTAGCTCCCCTGTCTATGGTATTCAAGCCAAAGCAACAACTCTGGTGCTTGTCTTTCTTGATGCTAATATCATAACCAGGTTTATATTCACTATAGCCTACTTTTTGAAGCTCCATATCTTGCACAGCAGGTATGATCCCCTGGAGCAGCCTACTTCTAATGACTAACATACTGAAATCTGCTCTCAAATAAAGTCTGTTACACTTGTATTTCTCTTGAATGGTAGCTATAAGATTTCTCTAAATGTGCATTCGGGTCAGTAGGCCTGCTGTAAAACAGAAGCCGAAGAAACCATTGTAAAAATGTAAATTGTAGGCCTCCTAACTGTCTTACAATCCGATGTCGTGGCATCGCCTTGTTGTTTCAATGCAGACGATTTTATGTTGGGACAGGAAAACTTTGAATAGCTTTCTTTAGGATAACGTTTCATTTGGTCCATGATTTCAAAGCTGGCTCATTTAAAATGTAAAACACTCCCAAACACTTGTCCAAAAAAAAAAAAACACCCAATAGGCAATCTAACTTTGTTTTGTAGCCTACTTTCCAGTGTCGTCCGAGTCACATTAGGTCATTTCTGTAGGCTTCGGTAAGGTTCACATTGGGCATGTTTATGAAAGCTCATTTTCGGGTGACTCTTGACTAATGAGTTTAGTCTGCCTTATAATGTTGTGCAGCTCGACACGATAATTACTTATTTATGACTCGTACCTGCGACAGCCACACACGTTTCCAAACATTTGAAATAGTTTGGCGAACACTCACCTGCGAATAAACCCACCTTTGCTTTGCAAACTTCCCGACAAGTGTTCCGCCTCCTCTCTACCTGTCTGGACTGGGCGTGTTTTACAGCCGACACAGCCTCACTCTGGGTCAATCCATTTACTCACATATAAGGAATAGCTCACCGAAAGAACACTTTGAACAAAGGTAAGACTGGTTTCACATTCTCGACTTGCACATTACTGCGACAGAAATACACGTTACCGTTAGTTACGGGCCGAAGAGCAGAAATGTTCTGATATTCCTGAATACAAATCACATTATATGAGTGGTATGAGTCCACTTTGGACTTGTGTCCATAAATCCGTGCCACTTCTAACTTCAGGAAGTTTGGTTATAATTTCTATCACTTATGTAGTACTTGTATATTATGGCTTGGCTCACAGTGTCCCTCAATATATTAACATGTTGAGTAGCCTATGGCTCAATTGTTGATGTTTCATTGAAGTTGACCTAGAGTTCAGTTCAGTTGTGTCATTGTTGATCTCGTTTCAGACCATTTGATTTAGTAGAATAAGGGATGATTCATCTGTGTAGGCCTAGTTCTAGAGCAGTGAAGGGGTTGTTGTATTTTTAATAATGTTGTTGTCTGCTCACAAATATGTCTGGGTGCTTTGAATGTTAAGTAGACATTAAAATACTTAGCCTAGATCAATAGATTTTTAACATAACTTTTTCTAATTAATAAGATCTCCTAAATGAAGTACCTGCAAAGGAGTAAGAGCTCTTTTAAAATGTGCTTATTTTGTTGCAAAAAAAAAAAAAAAAAGAGAGATTCTTTTGCATTTTGATTGAGCCTAAAATTGTCTTCACAACTTTTAGGTCTTATCTCCAGTTTGACTAATATTGATGAAGTAAATTCATCACTATTTAACACATCCCAACAAGCCTCCTCTCTGAGCCAGAAATGCAGGCTCCAACTCAAACTTTTAACTGTACCCTACAGCTGCATAGGGCGGGAGTAGTACAAAGAAACCAGAGCTCATTAAACCTATCCTCCCGGCAACAGTTTCAAACAGTATGCACTACAGGGCTACCCAGTAATGAAACAGGTATCTCTATTGATAGCCCCAGTCTCAACTAGTATGTGTAGTAGTAGTTTGTATTTCTTTGTTTACCACACTTCAGAGATTGAATAAAGGGAGTTTGGTGCATTGTGAGGAGGCTGTTGTTTTCTATGGTCTCTCCTGCACAAGATTCGTGTCCCTGCTCGTCATACATTCCACAGCTGTACCCTCCCTGCACCTCCTCCGCTCTTCTCCCCTTTCTTACCTGCTGGGTTCCTTTTCATCCATCACGTATTTTCCACAATTTAAATCATACACTCCTCCACCATATCTGTGCAGAGCTGCTGTGTTATGCCTGCTGTGTGTGTATTGTGTGTTCTGCTGTATCGTCTTCTTCTTCCTGCTGGACCCAGCCAGTACATCTGCCAGCCTTTGTGTTCACTGATATCTTATTGATGCATTTTTTTTCAGTTGGGGCTGCAGTATCATTTCAGAGTTACAGCAGAAGCAGTGTGGTGAAAAGTCTGTTCTGTTGGAGGAAAAGAAAAACCAAGATTACATTAAGATGTTCCCACAGGATGTTGAGAAACACTTAATCCACTGACTCATGTTTTCATCCCAGGTGTTTCTTAATCTCCCAAACAAAAGAAAGCAAGGAAAGAAACAACATATTTTGGTGGAATCCCCCTGCCAAGTTACTCATTAGAGTTGGGTGGTAGTGTTAGATTGATCCCCTTCACTGCTCCCTGTAGTTCGCCTCTGTGTTTGTGATTTCTAAACCTGAGGGTCTCCTGTCTGTAATCCATGTACCCGTTTTACTCCTGTTTCTTCACAGAACGGGGCCATGATCACAGCAGCAGAATATGGAGAAACATCATGGGAGCTGGCTGTGCAGGTGGATCAAAAAGTTGGAGATGAGTCCATGAAATTCAAGCTACGAGTGAAGGGAGACTTGCACATCGGAGGCCTCATGCTGAAGCTGGTGGAGAAGATCAGTAAGTGCCACTAGAGCTTATAGGGAAGTTACTGCACAGACAGCCTCACAGCATCTCATTTATGCAAAAATTAAGCACGGTAGAACATATAAAAGGATGCTGCATGGAAGCTTAAAATAAAGTTAAAGTGAATTTTTCTACAGCATGTTTAAGGGTCACTTTTACAGCCTCCCCCTGCTGCCGTCAGTGTTCCTTAAGTGAAGCCACACCCTTGTTTGCCCTACATTTTTCTGCTCTGCAGTGCCATTGTTTCACCACAATGCATTGGCTTTTGTAGCCTTTAGTGGTCAAAGTTCAGCCTGGGTCTGATCTGATATCTCTTTACTGTTCCCTGTAAACACTGAGGAGCTCATGTGATATGAAGGGTAACTTGAGGTGGTTTAAAGAGCATGAGACATAATAAATGACTACGCACCTTGTCATCAACAGACAGATTTCAGCCCAGCAACATAATATGACGTCAGGTAGACTCATAAAACCACACTTAAATCACGCTCAGCTACCCACACTAACGTGGGTGCAGGATGTTTGTGTGTTGTTAGAAAATAACAATTGACTAACGAGCCAGAGTTTGGCCTCAAGACCTTTTTAAAATATGTCAAGCAAGTGTGGCCAATAGCGAGCTGTGACACTTGTATGACAATGATATGGTTGTGATGATTGAACTGTGTGTCTGCAGAGGCTCCTCAGGATTGGTCAGATCATGCTTTGTGGTGGGAGCAGAGAAAATGCTGGCTGCTCAAGACCCACTGGACCCTGGATAAGTACGGGATTCAGGTACTATGCATACCACAAAGTGATTTCATTTGAATTGAATTTCCCACTGGATCAATAAAATATCTATCTATTCCAAAGATTTAAAAGGATTTCATTAGCAAATGTAATGAATGTAAACACAAACTGTGTAATGCCTCAAATATGGTTGCAAAAATCAAAGTATCGACACAATAGAAAAAAAGAGAAAGTTGTATTTATTATGCAGGTATGGTTCATGACTTTTCTTTGAATAAATTGTTGCACAGGCTGATGCATTCCTGCGATATACACCCCAGCACAAACCCCTGTTACTGCAGCTGCCCAATATGAAAACAGTCAAAATGACCGTCAGCTTCTCCAGTGTGGTCTTCAAGGCGGTGACGGAGATCTGTCGAATACTCAGTGAGTGTTTCTCTTCTTACTGATTGTCCTCTTGCCCTCACTGCCTTTCTTTCATTTCTTGTGTCTGAGACAGAAACATCATTGTTTTTCTCACCTTACTTCAATATTCTTTGACTCTACCTCAGACATAAGAAGATCAGAGGAACTGTCCCTGCTGAAGCCTCCAGATGATCCCTCCAAGAAGAAGAAGAAGAAAGACAAAAACTCAGCACAGGATGACATCTGGGACATCGATATACTCAGCGGTGGACCAGGAGGTACTGAAGACGAGGCTGTTTTTTTGTTTGTTTTTTGTTGTTTACAATTCTAAAAAGTTTCACATACAGCACAAAAGAACTTGATTTATTTTCCTGAAAATATCCCATATCTCTACAGTATTGGCGAAAAGATTCAGGCTAGTACTCGCATAGTGAAAAGATTAATATATCAGCTGGGAAGAAATGGTAATAATTCCAGTTTTATTAAACAGCCTTCAGTTTTGCCTTAGTGTAAGCTTATAGTGTGACACTGGTCTTGTTCTGCTATATAAAGTACTTTATCTCATATCTGTGGAACTGGTGCTATGTTTGGAGAGGCTGCAAAAGTGTTTTTTATACTAATTCTTGTTTTAATTAACAGTCCCTCTCAGGTCGTTGCCATTGTAGAATCAAATCTATACATACCAAAACACATACTGCATTGATAAGCACATAATCAAACATAAGTCCAGTATTCAGCTGACAAAGGATGATCTATTTTTGTAGGATTTATTCATGTGTGTCGATTCCTCTAAAAATCATTGATCGGTTTTGATTCATTACTTTGTACAACAGCTTTGAGTATTGATAATATACCAGTGGTTCTAATATTCAGGGGCAGTTCCCCCTCAGAGAGCAACAATCTGGTCAAGAAAGTTATAGATAATTTGTCGGCAGACAACTTTTCAAACACACATGGCTGACTTAGCGCTACACTGCATTACATTGTATTTAAAATAAGTTTGACATGTATTTTCACTGATGTGTATTATAACAACTTAAAGATTTTGGTGTTGTTGGGATTGTGGGCCAACTAGTTGGTTGAATTTGTGGCTAAAGTTCATTGGCTGTTTTATTTATACTTTATTAATAATATGGGACTCTGCTGGTATTGTAGCAAAGATGTACAGTCGTTGGAGCATCTGCCCCAAATACAGATGTTTAAGTCCTCATTGCAGCAGCCTCAAGTTCAGCTCTGCATAGACCTCGGCCCTCTCTCCTCCTTATAACTCCTTTAAGTTCTCAACTGTTTTATCGATTAACGGCAAAAACAGCCATGCAAATAAGATAGGTGTATTGATATTGATAACGTACTGTAGGGAATACATAATGTCAATAATTTAACACATTCAGATAACTGTCCAGCTAAAGAGGTGGACAGCGTCTTATTTCTGTGAGTTATGTCTGCTCGAGGAGGGGAAGTCGTGAGGACTATATATAGCTGAGATATGAAAGATTTCAGTTTTCTTCCCTGATTTCAGAAAGAATAGTTAAGTAGTCTCCCGTGTACTTCAGGGAATCCCCCAAAAGCCCTCTCTCATCTTACGCAGACTATTCATTAAGGGTTATACTGACCTTTAAATCAGTCTTTTTTGAAGTGAGATTTTGTTCTCTTCCTCTGTCGTCCCAGGTCCAATCTCTTGAGTTTTATTTGAATTTTATGAGTCCAAGCCTCTTTGCCAAAAGCTTTTTTCTGACTGTTGATTCTGATTTAAAAATAACTGAAAATAAATAACACATTTCATACAATTGCTACCAGTTCCCTGTTCTGCCTTTTAATCATGTGTCTACCATTCTCATTTAAAAAGGTCCCATGTACAGTAAGACCATGACAGCCACCTACGACCCAGAGAACGGGATGCCGGTGTCAGCCACGAGCCTTTGGTTTGGAGAAAACCCTCTCGCTGAGTCACAGCCAAACTTACCTCCTGCCGAGCTGGCCAAGATGTACCAGCCACTCTCACTCGTGGACAAAGCAGTCAACAACGCAGGGTAGATAAAAAAAACACAGAATAATAAGATTTCACTGATGTCTTTAGGAGGAGTCATTGATTTGAATAACAGTTATATAATATGGGTGACATTTGCAAACCACAGCTCATTGAATCTGTTGTCGCTGTGTGCCGCAGGTGGCTGGACTCGTCGCGCTCTCTTATGGAGCAAGACATTCAAGATGATGAAAAGCTGCTTCTTCGCTTCAAGTACAATGTCTTCTTTGACCTCAATCCCAAAGTAAGAGACCGGGATGACCTGTAATCCCCTGAAATATTGTAAGCTATTGATTTGTGCGTTTACATAAAATGTAATCGTGTGTGTGTATGTGTGTAAATGTTTTTGTGCTTTAGTATGACGCTGTCAGAATAACGCAGCTGTATGAACAAGCGCGTTGGTCCATCCTGCTGGAGGAGATAGACTGCACCGACGAGGAGATGCTGATGTTTGCTTCATTACAGGTAAATAATACATCACTGTTATGGAAGTAGCTCAAAACTCAGTATGTTGTGTAAAAAAAAGAGTTTTCATTGTATTTCACATAAATTGCAATGCCAATATAGAAAAAAAAACAGTTAGCCACAATTTTCAGATTGAACCCTCTTTTCCAACAAGTTTCAAGGTCATCCAATTTTAGTCCCATTTGTGTACATCTTAGGTATTCATGTAAATTTGAAGCATGATTGCTTTTCTTGTCCTTTGTTAAATAAAAGTCCCTGATGTCAACTTGTACATGGCAAAGTAAGCTGTCGTTTTTTAGATGCAATCTCTAACTCCAGAAATGTCTCAAATTCAGAATAATCTTTAAACATTGAGATCAATGCTGTGAATAACTTGCAAGAGTTTCTTTTTTAAGAGCAACACCAGTTTATAGCACTAAAGGTAAATGAACCATGAACCATACAAACTGTCCTGCTGCCATAAACCTCACTTCTCCCAAGGGCACCATTGTTTGTCCTAAATTAGTCTTTCAATAAGCCAATTTGTGGGAAAGAGCTGAAAGAAGATCATTCACCTCAGAGATTGGTGTCTAAAAGGACGTGCCAGGACGTGAGGAAAAATCTCCCTATCAAGAAAATGTGCTCCTATGATCTAATGATTACCCTAAGAGCAGTAGCAAAGTTTGAGCATTTAAAGTCTCTCTATGTTCAGCTGTTATTGAGAAACTGTCGGGACAGTGATACAGAGATCCCGGTGATTCAAACGGAGATCAGTGTTGCACTCACCTACACACTGGTGCAATGGCTGGCACACGCTGACTCATGCCAGTCTTGCATAACCTCTAAAGTCATGTCGAAGAAGAACCTCTTAATGACTCGCACTTTGGAGAAAATATTTGATCATTTTAAGTCAGAAAGTCATTTTCTTTTCTTTCGTTTCTTTTTTTCTTTTATTTCTTTTTTGTTTTTAGTATCACATCTGTAAACTGACGATGTCAAGTGAACCTCTGGACCTCTCCAATGAACCAGAAATCGATGAAGTAGAGGCCGCCTTGTCCAACCTGGAAGTGACGCTTGACGGTGGACTCACAGACAGAATTCTGGTAAACATATTTTTTGAAAGCACAACGGAGTGAATATTGACTATAATTTCGAGGTTTTCAGCTCTGTTTCATTAGAACACCTGTTTTTCAAAGCAGGAGTGATAGGTAGGCCTCTGATGATTGCACGTCTTAAAATGGCGATGTCAGGAGAAGACAGACTATAATTAACAGATGTTTGTCCCACCCCCAGGAAGACATTACTGACATTCCAAAGCTGGCAGATTCCCTCCGCCTGTTCAGGTAAGCCCACCTTTATTCAGCTTGTATATAAGATCCATTTTTCACACCTCATACATCTGTCACCGAACTTGATCTTTAACTTTCCGTTTAATCTTCAACTGTCCAGAGCCCTTTGATCTCTCTTCTTAAGGGGTTAAAATGGGACCCGTCATTTGGAGATTAATGAGGGTAAAATATTCCCCATATGAATTGATTATTTTTATGTCTCTGATTTCCGCAGCAAATTATTATTTCTGGGTTTTAATCAATCTCTTGTTAAAGAATTGATTAAAGAAAATAACCTATTATTGAGCTGCTCGCTGCTCTGGATAAGAAGCCTTTGTTATTAAGACAAATATATTTTACGCCTTCCAAAGCAGTCATGGTGTTTTGTGTGAAGTCTTCAGTGATTTTCTCGGATGTGGTCATAAACGGTTATATCCCAGGTAAAAAAAAGAAAGAAATGTATATATTTTTCTCTTTTTGTGTGTGTCTGAACTCAGGCCCAAAAGACTAACACTGCGGCCGTACAAAGAGTACTGGTTTGTTTTCAAGGACACAACCATATCCTACTACAAAAACAAAGAAACCTCCAGTGGAGAACCAATCGAGCAGTTTCACCTCCGAGGTCAGTGCAAAAACCATCATGTGAAATGCTGTTATGCATGCTGTTATGTTGATTAAGATTAATTACCTTCCTTTTAGGCTTTCCCGTGATATATGAGAATGTCTTTTAGTATCCCCACTGCACTTGAACAATAACCTTTAAAGGCCGGGAAACAGAATTGTTCTCAGTATTTAATCGTACAGTGTTTTTATATGCATGAGAAAGACATATTTTGTGGATAACACAGACTCATTACCGCTGCTTCAGGATATTTAAATATTAAATATCAAAGGACACATTAGAATTCAGTTCCACTCACTGCTACTGCAAGCTGCATTTTTATTCTGTAAAAAATAAAGTAGATCCCCTGCACCTACCTCGATTTCTTCAGTATGTAAAACTACCAAGTATCTCTTGATTTGGCAGGCTGTGAAGTGGTCCCTGATGTCAACGTGACAGACAAGAAGTTTGGCATCAAGCTCCTGCTCCCAGTTGCTGATGGTATGAATGAGGTGTACATCCGATGTGACAATGTAAGACTCCACTTGTCCTCCACGTTACATTACTAACACTGTCCTGAAATAAGCAGCAGTTCATCCCTATGTATTGTATATATATTGTAACTGTCAGGTGATGGTGCCTTCCTGCAGGAAACACAGTATGCCAAGTGGAAAGCTGCATGTATTCTGGCCTCAAAAGGCAAGACAATGGCCTACAGCTCCTACAAGTCAGAAGTGAAGAACATCCAGTCCTTTCTGCAAATGAAGAGCCTGGCGCCCCCTCCTGGTCAGGCAGCTCCTGACATTGACGCTATGGAGATGAACGCTGAATGTTTTGTTTCTCCACGATACGCCAAGAAGCACAAGACCAAACAGGTCTTTTGAAAAGCCACAGCCAATATACTTGACTTTGCCAACAGCCGCCATTGTTACATCACTGTTGTTACTTCATGTGTTTGATTAATCTGCCTGTGGTTATTGTTTCAAGTTAACAGCACGTATCCTGGAGGCCCATCAGAACATTGCACGGCTGTCACTGGTGGATGCCAAGATGCGGTTTATCCAGGCCTGGCAGTCACTTCCGGAGTTTGGTATCAACTACTACATAGTGAGGTACAATGCTTATGTTTACGTATAATACAACGGGTGATGTATTTGAACATACAAATGTAATCCCTTGAGGATTATTGAAGAGATTGTTGTTTCACTTGTGTTGCAGGTTCAAAGGTGGTAAGAAGGATGAGATTTTGGGAATCTCATACAACCGTATGATTCGTATTGACATGTCCTCTGGTCTGCCTGTCACCACCTGGAGGTTTGCCAACATGAAGCAGTGGAACGTCAACTGGGAGATTAGACAGGTATGGGATTGTTGTGGTCAGTGTTGTATAGTATTGCGTACAAACAGGGTACAGGGTGACTTCACTAATATGCATCTTTTGTGTTTGTCCAGGTGACTATAGAGTTTGATCAGAATGTGTCTATAGCCTTCTGCTGTTTGAGCTGCGACTGCAAGGTGGTGCATGAGTTCATTGGTGGTTACATCTTCCTCTCCACAAGATCGAAAGACCAGAACGAGACACTAGACGAAGATTTGTTTCATAAACTTACTGGAGGACAAGAATGAGCAAAGCTTCAGCCCGTTCCCACCTGTTACAATGTGAAATGACTAAATGTATCTGTATTGTAGCAGTGGTCACCCTGGATAATGAACAGGAAGAAAGCAAAGGAAAATGTAAACTGCATCACAGTGAGAGAAATTCCACATTGTCATATACACTGCTGTAAACAACATATGATTTTACCATGCACTAGAAAAAACAATGGTTTTAATGTAAATATTTAGTAAAGAACTGTCTTTCTGTCAAACCTGTATGAACCAATACATGAGATGTTTTCACAAATTTGTAAAGAACATTAAAGGGTTTCACATGTGTTCCACAAGTGTCATGTTATTTTTATTTGCAGAATGAAAAAAATAACTTGTAGAGTTTGGATACATTTTTTTTTTGTCCTCCTGGGGTCTAAACCCATCGTGTTTGCATGACACAAGTTTCCTAAGATGTTATACATTTTATCCACTGTTACACTTTTGATAAATGTAATGCAACAGCTAAACACTGGTAATTAAATATTGTTCATAAATCGTATGCATAGGGTCTTACATACATAGGCCATAAGGTCTTTAAGTTGGGACTGTTGTTACTTAAGACTTGCTGCCTACATGTAGTTGGGTCAGTTGAAAGCTAGGCGAGACTTTTCACTTACTGGTGTTCTCTCCCAGCTTGCTAAATGTATTCCATTTCAACCATATCTTGTTTTTTTCCTGAGCAGTGTAGAAAGCTCTTTCAGCGGCCTCACTGCTACACTGCTGTGCACGAGTGGTGGGCAGGTGGAGTTGGCAGACCGATTTAAAAAGCAGTTATAAAAGACCAGATTGAGGCCCCATGCTGGGAAATAAAATGCACGAACCAGGCTGGGTGATGACGTAGTTACACATCTGCTATGTTTGAACACTAAAAAATGTTAATTGTGTGGGAATGTAATCCAGCATTGTCAGCTACCATGTTGCAAGGCAAGCTGTTTTAAAATGTCTTTTATATAACTGTATAAAAATATGGCTAAAATCCAGAATGTGTATAATCGAATAAGAGTTGATATTCTACTTTTGAACATGATTAAACTTCACTATCATAGCGTTTTGCATTTGTTTTAAAAATGCAAAATCCATTAACTACTGAACCTGCTTTCAACCTTAACTACTCAGGGTAAACAGATTGTGTTTTGACCTTCATGTATCTTTATTGATGCCACTTAGAAACCGGAATTTATTTCAGAATCAAATCCTGCATTTGTCTTTAATCTAAAAAGAGACTAGTTTCTGCCACTTTTAAGTCTGTTCTGGACAATGTTGATGTCATAAACCTTCCTTTTACCATTTTAAAAGCCCACATTTTCTGGACACTGTATCATGGAGGACTCATTCCAGAAAAACACAACATAGATACATTTATAGAATAAATACAGAAACATACCAGATTCAAACAGCATTTCTGTATACTTTGTTCAAAGTGATTGCTATGAGGACTTGCAGGGCAATAAATCAAATAACGTCTGTTGTTCTTTATGTTAAAGCTGTTCAGAAAAACAGCATTGCTATCATACAATGGTCAAAAATAAAAGGAAATGCATCACATACTACACAATATCCCCTTGCAGGTACTGGAATATCAAATACCTGTAAGGACCCAGTGTGTGTGAGTAAATTCACTTTCTCATAATCAGCTGAGAAATTAACAAAGTTGCTGTTTTGGACCCATTTTTCCTTAAAAAGTGATTTGTTCTAATGAAAATTATATTATTTGTGTGGAAATCAAGTAGCATTAAAGCTCCTAGATTGTAAAATTACCATTTAAGAAAACTTCCCTTATATCGATTATTCTTAAATCTACGTTTCAGCCTAGTCACCGCAATTCGCGTCTATTGGCTGGTGAGATCATCGATGCAGATTCTGGCCAATCACAATCAATTACGTTGTAGCGAAACGCGAGCGACAACATCTACCATCGTTTAGTCTTCCTGTGAGCTAAGGAAATGAAAGCTAACACGTGGGAATAGTCATTTGTGGTGTTTTGCTTTGACTTCAGGGTGATTTAGTGCCTTTTTTTTTAAACCGTGCCTTGACAGACAGAGACACCGTGTAATACTCCTCAGGTGACAGTCAGCTCTTAGTTTTCCGGTGAGCTGTTTCATCAGTGTTGTTATGGCGGATAACGGAGATGATGATTCTGCGTACAAAATCAAAGAGGGTGATTACGTTGTGTTGAAACGAGGAGATATCTTCAAAGCTGTACAAATTCAACCGAAAAAGTAAGTTGACTTACACATATTATCTGTCTCCACTGAAGCACGTATTTAATTTGTCTTAAATTATTGGGCTAAGCTACACCTGAAGTCACTCAAATAATATATGATAAAATATATGAAGAGATGCTGTTAACACGTCATCAACAAGCATCTTGGCACATATACTGAAGCGTGTTTATAACATGATCACACAACAGTGCTTTAAGATTTTTAGACCGCTCTAAAAAAAAGCTTTCCATTGAATATTATTGTTTTTTATGGATATTATTACACTGTTTGTTTTGTCTGTATCTCTCACAGAAAGGTGATTTTTGAGAAGCAGTGGTTCTTCTTGGATAATGCTGTGGGTAACTTGTACAGCACCACGTTTGAGATCGTGTCAGGAGCTCTGAAGCTGCAGAAGCCCAAAGACTCAGTGAGCTCTACCGGTGTGTAACCTGCTACAACACACACACACACACACACACACACACACACACACCTGTCTCATTCATGTTTGACACTTTTCATGCCCATATCTCTTCTGCTGTATGTGATCTACAACTTGTGTTTGTTTACGGGAGGCAGTTATGATAACGTGTGTGTGTGTGTGTGTGTGTGTGTGTGTGTGTGTGTGTGTGTTTCCCAGATGCAAAGGAGGTGGGCACAGATAACAGAAACATTGTAGATGATGGAAAATCTCAGAAACTGACCAGAGATGATATAGAAGCACTCAAAGAGCAAGGTCTGAAGGGCCAGGTACCAGTAACCTCACAATTACATACATACATGAGAATATATCATTCTACAGCCATATGCTGGATCTGCTTGTTGTTGTTATCAAAATCCATAAAGGTCAAAACAAACAATGGGAGAAGACTGCTTAAAAAAAAGTCTATGCAAATAACATAATTCACTCTTGAGAGTTATTACTGTAAATACTGCTTTTTTTTTATTGAATGAGTCCTTAAAAATGTCATTTGATTTGTTTTCAACAAATCAATAAAGATTTCCAGATGAAGTTTGGCTCTGGCAGGACAGGGAAATAGAATAGCGGAGACAAATCTGCCAATGATGCATTGTTTGGTTTTTGTCTTGTCATGGGGACCTTATCTTTTTAAATGGTGAGATAAAATGTTGGAAGTACAATTTGAGAGATTCTTGAGGCTGTATGTCCGTGTGCTCCGCAGGAAATCATTCAGCAGCTTATAGAGAACAGCTCAACATTCCGAGATAAGACGGAATATGCCCAGGATAAGTACATCAAGAAGAAAAAGAAGAAGTGAGCCACTTCTGATGACACATGCAAATCTGTTTCTGGATCAGATAGTGTTATCACCTGTTCCTGTCTTCTGTTCCTCCAGGTATGAAAACACTGTGACGATTCTTAAGCCGTCCTGTCGCATCCTGGCTATGATGTACCATGGCCGGGAACCAGGGAAGATCTGGTGAGTCAGCAGGTGGTTTGACAGAATGTGTGAGAAATGTCTTTTAGTGTGCAGAATGAGATGAATGTATGTGGGGGGTTTTTTTTCATGTGTTTCAGCCACCTGCGCTATGACACGCTCGCCCAGATGCTGACTCTGGCAAACATCCACGCTGGCAGTAAAGTGTTGGTGTTTGAGACATGTGCTGGCCTTGTGCTGGGAGCCGTCATGGAACGAATGGGGGGTCAGTCAGTCAGTCCCGTGAACTTGACCGAACAGATTTCTCTTCAGTCTGTACAGAGAATTTGTTTTCTCTATAAACAATATTTCCTTCTTATCCAGGGTATGGCTCAGTGATCCAAATGTACCCAGGAGGTGAGCCTCTCCGCGCTGGTGTGGAGAGCTTTGGCTTCCCGACACATTTCCACGATATGCTGCATGATTTCCCCATCTGCCGCGTCAACGCTCTGCTAACAGGAACTCTGCCCACTGCTGCCAAAGATCCGAGTGCTGGTAGGCCAAGAATTTTTCTAAAAGCAAACAAACTCCTGCTTAAAATGTTAGAATGTGATTTCTATGTTTTCCTTTTGGTTTTCATTCACTCTTCAGCAGTCCACTGATTAAGACTTTTTTTTTTCTCTCTCTCTCTCTGTAACACAACAGATTCAAAGTCTAACCTGGCTGCAGAGACGAAGAAAAACCAGCCTCAGGAAGAGCAGCAGGGGAGTCCAGAGGAGCAGAGCATGGAGACAAACAGTGCCGCTGCTGGAGTCGACGACAAGGAGAAAGACGAGCAGGAGAAACGTCGAGAAGCCAAAGTACGTCAAGTATTTACTAACCGCACCAAAATACATGGTTTTCATGTCCTCACACAAATATATTTGTATTATCAACATTGGATCTGAAAAGCACAGTGTTTGGCCTTTGTGGTTTTTGTAGGCTCAGGAAAGAAAGGTGAAGCAGGAGGAGAAATGGAAGAAGCTGGCATCCGTTGCTGCACTGCTGGAAGGCAGGAACGCTGACGGGTTGGTGTCAAAATGTTTTTGTTTGTTTGTTTCTGCTTCACTGATTTCGGAGTCTGTGCACTACTCTGCTCATTTCAGCATCTTCTCTCTTCTTCTTCTTCTTCCGCCTCTGTTTCATCAGTTCTGGATCACACCCGGTAATGAGTAACAGTGATTAAAAATCGACCTACGGGCATGGGGAAAAAAAGAAAAGAAAAAAAAAAGATTCCTGATGAAAGTATTGTTTAGTCTGTCAATGAAAGGCGTGATGAATAATGTTCCATCCTACGCGCTCACACTCGCATGAGCAGCTCACAAACCACGACACGGTGAACAGTGTGATTGCTCTGCAGTTTCCTGCCATATAAAATGAAGAGTTGGTTTTATAGCTTTGGTGCAAGGGTGTCATGCAAGCTAGAAGTATTGATCTTGTTAGCCTATTGACTTTCCTCAGAGTCGTCACCACACCATGGTAGCTAGAGCACAGTCTGTCACGCTGTCCTAAATCATCCTCTTTTACTGCCTCTCATCCAGCTACATAAAATAGGAAATGGTTGTCTATAATAAGTACTAAATCCATAAGCCTACAAAGCATAACTCAGAGAAAAGCCCTTATAAACAACATTTCTACACTGCCGACCTACTCGTATCCAATAATAAAGTGTGTGTTTTACAGTGTGTTCCGTAAAGGACAGGTTTGCTGGATCATGTGTTTGTTTCCTTCTTGCAGGTTGGTCATAGCCAGTCGCTTTCACCCGTGTCCAGTGTTAATGGGCCTGCTCAAGTTCCTCTCCCCCTCCCGCCCTTTTGTAGTGTACTCCCAATACAAAGAGGTAAGATCATCAGTGGTAGTTACCACACAGCAGCACTGTCAGTGTGTCACGATGAATGAGGATTATTAGCCCTCGGAGAAAGAGCCCTTTTCAGTTTTCCCCCCCCCCCCACAGCACACGTGTGGGATTTTTTTTTTTTATTGCTTTAAGGTTCATTGGGCAATGTTTTTATTACATTACTACAGCCAACATCCCTGGCACTGCCGAGGAGTTGAAATGCCTGCCATGTCCCAGAGCTCAACACACTCGGTTGAAAAGATCAGTGTGTGTGTGTGTCTGGACTCATTGACTCTGAAGGCTTCGTTTGAATGTGTCTGTGTTCTTCTCTCCCACCTTCACTTCTGCAGCCTCTGATCGAGTGCTACACAAAACTCAAGGAGCAAGGCGGTGCGATAAACATCAGCCTCACAGACACCTGGCTCAGACGCTATCAGGTAACATTTGAACTTGGCGCTGCATCACACGCTTTTGGTTGGACTTCTTTTACGGTATCCTCTAAAAAAGGATTGTTCACATCAATGAACGCACAATAGAATGAATGATCACCTCTGCAGTTACCTGGAGGTCAGTTCACTTTTTATGTCAGTCTTCTTCTGGTCATTTGTTTACTGGTTTAATTGCCAAAAGCCTTTCTGCCTTCGCACGCTTTCACCTTTCTCACACGTGGTGTTGTCAGATGCGTCATGCAGCTGTTCAAGCCAAAGTGTCCCAGCAAACTGCACACAGGGGTTACCAACTACATACAGTGAAGCATTTAAAGCATAGAAAGAGTCAGCAAAAAAAAAAGACTATTGAACGTGCACACAGTTCTGTATGCATGCTGTTAGGTGGGGGTTTCTGTGTGAAATGAACAAGGAGAACATTGTGGCACAGACTGTGGATCATCATAGGTTCATCTAGCCAAATGTGGTCAAACAACATAACAACATATTATACATTACAGACTATTGCTCACAAATGCTTGAACAAGACTTCCCAATGATTGACAACAGGCTTGACCAGAAACTTGCAGTCACTGACAGTCTTCTTTTAAACAGTGTTCCTTATATTCTGCTAGAAGGACGGGCCACACATTCTTCACTACTATCTCTGTATAAGGCATGAATGAAGAAGACAGTTGGCTCCAAACCAAATATAACCAAATATCACTCTGCTGCTATGATGATGATGATGATGAGATCTCTTACACATCGATTACAAACCTAAAAGAATTTCACTTAGATGCTGACACAATTAAAAGATAGATGCACAAATGTATCAAGATGAATAAATCCGTGAAAGTACGTACTAACAAATGCTAAAGGTCCTCTCCATACTTTAAGGATGAATAATTGGCAGTAGAGCTGCAGCTATCGAATATTTTAGTAATCGAGTATTCTATCGAATATCCCGTCGATTAATCGAGTAATCGAATAAATCATACTTTTGCTTAATTAAGGTTTAACTCGTCTTGGGTCGTCCCTACAAACCTGCTTCTTTGCAGTTACCATGGAAACGCCTGCTTGTTACAGCCAACCACCTCTGCTCTACAGCTGCTGATGATGCTCACCATATTACTGACAGGGTCCCAAATTCACTTTCTGATTCACTGGTCAAGGCGGCAGGTAGATGGAAAAATACAGGCCAAACACGTTTTAATGGCTGAAATAGCAAATACTGTTTTGTGTAGCCTACACATCTGTTACAGTACATTTAATTGAGAAAGCATTATGTTCTGTTGAATCAATCACAGAATCAATCATTATGTCAGATAAGGAAATTGAGAAACTTTAAATATATATTTGCTAAATTATTATTCCATAAACAAGTTCTGTCTTGATTTAGCTTTGAAGACATCAGACATTTCATGTAATCAGCCTGTTCATTATTAAAAGTGTGCGTATCTCTGTCTGCTCCTGCAGCGCGCTCACAGACTACAGAGACCAGAGACGCGTCTATGACAGACTGTGAGGACGTTGCTATCGTTATGTTAGCTGCAGACACGGAGAGAGTGAACGGAGAAAAGCCGACCGTTTGACCGGATCACGTGTTCCCGACTGGGTCGTATGGATCACGGATCAACTGTGTGCTGAAAAGTTAAAAGGGGCACGCCGCGCTCGCGTGTGCGTGTTAGCGCTGAAGTGTCTGTGTGTAAGAGAGAGGAGCAGGTAGCTGCAGCTACATTACACGTGTTTTATGCTCATACCATAAGTTTTGATGACGCAAAAAAAAAAGAATTTTTGTAATCCAATTATTCGAGGAATCGTTTCAGCTCTAATTGGCAGCTTTTTGCAAACGTTTTCCCTTAACCATTTAGAGCAATGATTTATATGTGGAATAATATACAGTGTGTATATATATATATATTTAACATCTTTGTATGCTTGCAGATCAATTAAGCTTAAATGTTTAGTAAGTAATTAGACATTAAATATTGTCGATAGTTTTGGTACATTTCGCTTCAAATAAAGCATTTTAATGAATGTGAAACGCTGAAAACGCTTATATACGCCCCACATTATTAGTTGAACTTTGTTGCAGATATTCCACATTCTTCTGCATCAGCTCTGTGTCTCAGGCCCTGAAGTATTATAACAGACTCCCACTTTTCTGCTCTCACTGGCC
Source organism: Symphodus melops (assembly GCF_947650265.1). Lineage (NCBI taxonomy): Eukaryota > Metazoa > Chordata > Actinopteri > Labriformes > Labridae > Symphodus > Symphodus melops. Next base: position 15,300,797 of record NC_136691.1, read on the forward strand.
GCTCATGTTTCTTTTTTGTTTTCTACTTTTTTTAACTATAAGGTTAACAGCCTGAAAGCAGCTACATTGCATACTCAAATAGATCTTCCCCCTCATGAAAACAGTGTTATTTCCCCCAGCTCTTCTTGTAGGATTAATGTCTTCTGACTCTGTGTCTCTAGGTGTTGCCTAACAGGACACATCCTGTGCTGCTGATGAGCGGGGGTGGGGGCTACGTCCTCTCAGGAACAACAGCTGCCATGGAGCGCACCAAACCTGCAAGCTCCCAGCAAGCTGAGGAACCAGCGCACAAGAGACCAAAACTGACGGACACAGAAGGATAAACGCGTGAAGAATATTCAGAGGGCACATTGCAGGGTTTTTTTTTTTCCTCCAGCATAGACTTCTCTGATATAACAGATTTGATCTGACACATCTGGAATAGAGCAGACAGAGTGTCTGGTTTGCATTCATCAGCAAACTTTCTCCCGGCGTGTGTATACAGATCAGTGCAGACTGTAGGTAATGCTGGAGAGTTAAATGTAAGCCAGTCCAGGCTGTATGAGCTCAGTGTGAGTCTGTTTATAAGGAACTGTTGGGTTTATAGTATTTGGCAGGTTTATGTTTCATGCCTTACCAACAGGTAAGATATTTTTTTCAGTTAATGCTCTCCAGCTTCTTGGTTATCACTTTTTTTTTTTTTTTTTATGTTTCCATACAAAGTGCCATTTGTTATGAGTGTTGTGTGGGTTACATCTGTATCTGCACAGAATAAAAAGGCAGTCCAAGAGAGGATGATGTATGATCTTCTGTTTTCATCAAGAAATCTTTTCAGAGATTCGATTGGTCCCAGAATTTCTTTTATTGAGTGCAAACTGAACAAACTCTTCAGAAGACAATATTTAGAATCATTTGCTTCAGCTGTATATGATTTCAATAGATTCTCTTACATTTATATATATATGTATATACTGTATAAACATCAAAACCATTCCCATGCGGATTAATTTGATGACATCAAAATATCACAAAAACATTGAACAGGTTGATAAAATATTTTTAGCAAGGCTCCAGGGTTCTTTGTCTTATATATTTTTGTCTTTTTTTAACACTGTAAGAACACTAATATGGCGGACATACAGTTAGACAGCAGTATTTATCCACTGCCGATGAAATGAAACGCTGCATTACGATCTGTTGTCATGCAGCTTTGCGGCAATTTTCTGCAGCTCCATGTCCATCGTTGCGAGGTTTTCCAGCTCTTTCTCCTGAAAAACATGAAAATGTCAGCAACTCAACACTATCTGTCCACATTGGGCCTATTTCCCCAAAGCCTGCTCCCAACTTTGAGTAATGCTTAACAGATGATTTAGGTTAAACATTTCCATATTATCCCTCAAGTTGTGCTGCAGAATGCCTCCCCCTACTCTGATTAGTGTTTTTTTTCGTTTTGCTTCAAGGTATATTACAAGATAAGGAGGTCTCTGAAGGCTGTAGCTCTCATTTTACTTGGAAAATTATGATTTTGATTGCTCAATGTGGTGGTATTTGTAAAGTTCTTGGCGTGATTAGTGCGGGAGATATAAAAGACCAGCATGAAAAGTGCAAATATAAACAGGCTGAGAGAACAAGTAATGAAAGGGGTTCAAATAAAAAAAAGGGTGGGGGGGCAATAAAAATTACTTGTGTGTGCAGCAGAGTTGAGTAAAGGGTCAGCGCTCATAAATATACTGGTTGCATTTTCTCGGTATTCGGGAGATGCTCATGGGGGAAAGATCTTGATGTGCATTTGCACAGATGCATATTCACTGATGCTCTCTAGTTCTGAAGGCTAATCTCCTGACATGTCCAAAAGATTTCTATAATGAGCACGGCTGCTCCCCCCGAGTGACACGGACTGTTGGAGGCCCTGGATCTGCTTCATGGCCTTACAGGGTCAACTGAATATATATGTTTTCAAACACAAGCAAATGTGTTTTTACAGCATGTAAAGAGCTTTAACTTGTGAAATATATTTACAAATTAAAAGTTTTACCTGAATCCTGGTTTCTTACCTACAAAGTATCACATAACTGCAGCATTCATTTAAGGTAAAGATGTATTTCTATACTTGAGTTTTGTGGTCTAGTTAGAGATCTAACACAGTGAATACAACAGTTAACCCATCCTCACACGGTCTGTTATTTGTGCAGGGAGTGAGGGCAGTGTTTACCTCCTGTGCAGTGAGTTTCTGCTGCGTGCTTCTCTTTGCCTCCTCTTGGTTGGACAGCTGGTTGATCTTATAACTCAGCAGCTTGGCCAGTTCATTCATCTGAACAGATCAAAGGCAGAATCCGATTGTATGTAAAAAGTGTAAAATGTATCGGTCAAAATAGGTTTTCAAAATCTTCAGTTAATATTACAATAAAAATAGAATTGAAACTGGATGAAAGTTCAGTATGCTTTTTAGTGATCTATACACATCCATCCTAAAACTGTTAATTGGCTAAAAAAAAGTCCCGGATTTCTGGATTTCAAAAATATTTACCAAATCTACATGTTAAGTTTAATGTGTTAAGCCACAAACTACAGCTACAACATTTTGTGTGTGTGTGTGTGTGTGTGTGTGTGATTACACAATTCCTACTTTGTTTGAGGTGGCAGCGTGTTCATCTGAATCTCTTTTAAACCAAGCAGGATGGTAGTAGCTTCTGAAAATCCAGGGATTGCGCTTTTCTGCCAGATACCTGAAAAAACAGACTCAGTTACATCCTGTCCTAACCAACCTTTTTTCGCAGCACATGCAGCAAGCTCAAGCATTGTGGTTATTTCTGGTAAAAGCTTGGATCCCTGTCTATTGGACACATACATTTTTAAACTCTCAAGTTCTTTGTGCTGCAGGGTATACAGTATGAGTATCGGCAAACGGAATTAAAGAGCAGATATTTAAAGATATGATGAAAGTACCTCAGTGTGTCTTCCTCATCTTTTCCGTGTCTTTTGTCCAGTCCCCATGATTCCTGGCTGCGCTCTTCTTCTGGCTCCTCTCGTACTTCTTCAGATAGCTCTTCATCACGCTTGTGTCTCCTTTGATGGTGCCTTCCAGTCCTCCATTCTCTCTTATCCCTTCCAGTGTCAAAATCCCAATATTCCTGGCTGCGTTCCTCATCTGGCACTTCCCTGGCTTCTTCTGAAAGTTCTTCATCGCGTTTGTGTCTCCTCTGGTGAAACCTGCCGGCCTTCCATTCTCTCTTGTCTCTCCCAGTATCAAAATCCCAATATTCCTGGCTGCGCTCTTCTTCTGGCTCCTCCCGTGCTTCTTCAGATAGCTCTTCGTCACGTTTGTGTCTTCTTTGGTGGTGTCTACCGGCTCTCCAGTCTCTCTTGTCTAATCCCCAAGATTCCTGGCTGCTCTCTTCTTCTGGCTCCTCCCGTGCTTCCTCGGAAAGTTCTTCATCACGTTTGTGTCTTCTTTGATGGTGTCTACCGGCTCTCCAGTCTCTCTTGTCTAATCCCCAAGATTCCTGGCTACGCTCCTCTTCTGGCTCCTCTTGTGCTTCCTCTGCAAGTTCCTCATCACGTTTGTGTCTCCTCTGGTGGTGTCTACCGGCTCTCCAGTCTCTCTTGTCTAATCCCCAAGATTCCTGGCTACGCTCCTCTTCCGGCTCCTCCCGTGCTTCTTCAGATAGCTCTTCATCACGTTTGTGTCTCCTCTGGTGGTGTCTACCGGCTCTCCAGTCTCTCTTGTCTAATCCCCAAGATTCCTGGCTGCGCTCTTCTTCAGGTTCTTCTCTGGCTTCCTCTGAGAGTTCCTCATCGCGTTTGTGTCTCCTCTGGTGGTACCTGCCAGCCCTCCAGTCCCTCTTATCTAGACCCCATGATTCCTGGCTGCGTTCTCCATCATCCTCCCCCTCGTCTCCCCGTTTGCTTTGCTTCTTGTAGTAGTAGCGACGAAGTGGCCTCCATTTACGCTTGTCTCTCTCCTCCTCATCTTCATCACCGTGTCTTTTGTCTACATCCCAGGACTCTTGGCTGCGTTCCTCCTCTGGCTCCTCCCTTTCATCTCCGACAGGTTCCTCGTCTCGTTTGTGTTTCCTCTGGTGGTGTCTTCCAGGCCTCCAGTTCCTCTTCTCTTTGTCTTCGCCTTCTTCTTCTTCATCTTCCGATCGCTTTTCCAAACCCCAACTCTCCTGACTGCGCTCCCCGTCATCCTCTTCTTCTTCCCCTCGTTTGTGTTTCCTCTGGTGGTGCCTCCCGGGCCTCCAGCCGCTCCTCTTCTCCCGTTCTGGTTCTTCTTCTTCTGCATTATCGTGTCTCTTCTCCTTCTCGTCACCAAAGCTCCAGGATTCTTGGCTCCGCTCATCTTCGGGGGTTTCTCTTTTCTCGTCCATGGTTTTTAGGAGAGCCTCGATTTCTTTCACATCGGCTCCTTTCTCCCCAGGAACCTCAGGTTGACCTTTGACATCCTCGGCAGTCTTCTTGTCCAGTGGTGCATGTTTAACCCCTGTGACAGAACACAGAAATTATCAAAGATGCTATAATGATTCATAATATATAGTTCTTAAAGACAACCTATGATGGAGTTTCTGATTGAATATAGCTTTTACTCTGTTTGTTTAAAGTTTTATTATTAAGTGTTTATTTTTAGCTAAGATAAAATTTGAGAAGTAAAGGTGTCTCTATGAAGAGGAGACATAAAAATGAAAATGATCCCATTATCTCCAGGCTCCTTATTTTACGAGCTCGCTGCCAAACATTACATTTCTTTAAATGTGTGAATCAGCTAGAATCTGCATGACCTGACAGCTCAGAATCCACAATATCCCCAATTTATAGATTTAGCCTGTTTATGGTCTCCATGCCAGTGAAAAAATCTGCTCGTGTTATTAACCTGCTTGGATGATGTCTTTGCAGTCCTGATCCAGCTGGGAGTCCGGCTTGGAGAGAGCTTTGGAAAGGACTTCGACCAGGCATCGTGTTACCTGAAATAAACACAAGACCTAAATATGTATACATCGCCTTTTGTTGCTTTCAATTCCTGCACATCTGTTGTTTTAAAACTTGATATTAAACGGCATAAAAAAAGCATACCACATCTTCTCTTTGTCCCTCTTTTCCAACTGGAAGCGCTAGGTTTTCTGTAAGAGAAAGAAAAGTATAATTCAGTAAAATGGCACGACGAGACATATCGCATTAATAAAAGTGAAAGAGCAGTCGGTGTCTCTGTCCATGGTGCTGAACTGCGCTTTCAAACTTAAAACACTCTGCAAGAAGAAAACTACGACTTCTTCAACCTACCTGTCAAGAGACCAACAACCGCGGCAAAAACAAAAACAAATCTCATCTTGGCAAGATCAGCTGTAAATCCGAGTGGAAAGTGCGAAAAGCACCGACTCCCGTCCACTGTGTAGCGGCGCGAGAGAGGTGCGCTGACTAGGGCGCGTGCTGCTCTGAAGGCTGGAGCCGAGGAGCGCCTCTAATAAAGCGAGGAGTGGGCACGAGGCGCGTGGGAGGAGGGCTTTAGGCTCTGTTCATGTCATGACTCATTAAACCTGCGAAGAGGGTGTCCTGAGTGAGTTTTTGATGCATCCACAATGTCGACATTTTGCAGAAAGCAAATTAGTAATATGGTTAGTGTCACGGTTCATTCAGGTGATAATTTAATAGAATTAACAGACCAGTGGGAGGGGTGTTTGTTTTAAATGCCATGAAGTGCCTGAGGACGGGACGGAGGATGTAGATGCAGGGGTGGACTAAGCATCACGAAGCTGCTTTTAAGTGTTTTTTAATTGATTAAAAAGTTTTATTCCGCTCAGCATGTGTTTTTGATGCTGCTGTTTATGTCTCACAATAATTATCAGATTAGATAAATGTATTAATACCCCACAGGCGAATTCTCCTACAGCATATCAGAGAAAAGAAAAGTAAATACACACATCACAGGATCAAAGAAAATACAGGCTACAATGGAAGGATAAAAAAATGAAAAAATAAATAAATATAGATACATAAATATAGATATATCTTCTGGTAAAGGCTAGTTTCCTCATAGCTGTGTTTATTGCAGCTTTGCTGTTTTCTTTGGTATTATATTGGATACTCATTCAATATCTTGTGCCCTATATAGTTTTTCCTTCTAGAAGAGGCTTCCCCCTGTCACTGGCAGGAGTTATGTAATAGCTTCTTATTCTCAATTGTGATGTTGCCCTACATTTCATATTTTCTTAGAAGATTAAGTGTAATGCAACATATTCAAAACAACTCAAAGCAAGCATGTTCAGCCAATAGAGGCTGAAAAAAACTGAGTCAGATTTTCTTACTCTTCAATTATTAATTCAGCCTTCACCACTTCGCCGCCAGCCTCCCATGTGTACAACAGCCCCGGTTGAGGATAACTAGTTTAAGGAAAGACTTGGATCGATATTTTTTGTGGTGAACTCTCAGGTGCTCGAGAATGACTTTTCTCTTTTAAAACGTGTGTATTATTGCAGTTAAAGTGGTTATACATTATCAGAATTAAACAAGCAAGGACACTGTTGGGAATCAAGAAAAAAATTAATTACTGCACAAACATCTGCAAGGGTTTGTGTGAGTATATTTGTAAAGACAGGACTCAAATCTCGATTTCCAACTTTTTCTTTAAACCCCAAACTTTGCATGAAACTGGGTTGTGCATGAATGTGCGTATCTTGATCTGCAACCTCTTCTGTCTCCATAACAAACTGAATGGACCGGGATGAGCTGACATGTGCAGCGACAGAGCTCAAACTCTGTTGGCTTGGCTCACCACGGCTCAGAACATTCAAACTGACAACTGCTAGCATCTTCTGTTTTGGCACTTTGCATGATTTCTTGTTTGGCTTCCTTGTGGAGCAATTTGTTCTTCCCCAGAGCGAATAGTAAAAACAAACAAAAAAAAGTTATAAAGTGAGCCATGTGCAACCCTTTAGAGAGGGCTGCCATACATTCTTGTTTATGTAGTCCTCTGTGGATGCTTTTCCTGTTTTTATAGTCCTCTGTGGATGCTTGGAAATAAATGAGGACAAAAATGTTTACACAATAAGAGCTGACCTTTATGTATGGCAAAGCACATTCAAATTCAATCATGTCTTAGAAACCATACGCCCAGAAACTGCAACAGCTGCAAGCAGAATAAGAACATTGTGCTCCATAAATCTGCTCTCTTGCCTCTCGTGCCTATACATGGCCTGCTACTGACATCCATCATTGTTACTGCAGACATGGCCCATAATGGTAACTGAAATAATGGCTGGTCAAAACATAAAACTGAAAGGTAATGATTCAGAGCAACCAGTGAACCCAGTCCTTTGTGTGAATAATAGAATACCACATATTTTGTGTTGCAGCAAAAGCAGTAGCAGGACAGCAGTGCTTTGCAGTTTCCTCTGTTGTCTCCAGGGAGGAAGTCCTGTCTGTGACTGAGGCTAAGTTCTCCACCGTGAATGATCCAGCCACTAGATATCAAAAGCACTGAAGCACTAAATTATACAAGTCCCATGCTCTGAACAATGTGTGTGTGTAAGTGTGTGTGTGTCCATGCATGTGCACCCACGGGTGATGATGTGTATATGTGTGACTATACTGCCACAGCTCCCGGCCTGATTAATATTTTAGTGAGCCATGAAGATATAGACGCTTACAGACAGAGAGGAGAGGGATTTGAGAGGAAAAACTCAATGCGTTCAGACAGGATCTGTGAGCACGACGATGTGAGATCAGTCCCTGTCTGTGAGAACACAAGCTGTACTTTCATCAAAATTATTACATATATGAACAAAAGAAGAGAGGCTGAGGTTGAGAACAATGCAGAGGGCTGCATAAATGGGCTTTGATCTCTGGTGGGGGCAAGCTTAATGTTTGGCTCTGAACTACGGGGAGACTTTGATGACAGTCCAAGAACAATAGGGAAGCTTGTGTGTGGCCATTTGTGATCAAACATACAGTACTTAATTTTTATAATATGTGCCAGGTTAGAATTATCATTGTCTGATATTTGGGTTAAAAATAGGCTGTTTTATTAACTCTCTGAGGAGAAATTTATTACTTGAAGTCTGTAAGCACAACGTCTGAGGCGAAGTCCACACAATTAATAAAATGTTTTTCAATCCCTTGCTTAAAATGTATAATACTATCTAGATCGATCGATCTATCTATCTATCTATCTATCTATCTATCTATCTATCTATCTATCTATCTATCTATCTATCTATCTATCTATCTATCTATCTATCTGTCTGTCTGTCTGTCTGTCTGTCTGTCTGTCTGTCTGTCTGTCTGTCTGTCTGTCTGTCTGTCTGTCTGTCTGTCTATCTATCCATCTATCTATCTATCTAATCATCTGTCCGTCCATCCGTCCATCTGTCTAACTACTACATCTAATAGTCTAGTCTACATGAAAGCATAATTAGCATGTTAGAATTGCATTGTCATTGTTAGCATGCGTTTTCAAAAACCAACAGCAAATGGTTAACTTGTTAAGCAATACATAGGCTACTTTTTAGCACGCTGGCATTCATACATTAGCATTTGGTTGAAAGCAAAGCACAGCCGCACAGAGCTGCTAGCAGAGCTTCAGCCTCTTATTATTGTACGTCAAGAGTGAAACAACAGAGGAGAATGGAGCGCGAAAAGGGGGGGAAAGTGTGCTTCCACATGATCCATGCAGGTGTCATTACAAAGCAGCTGTGTTGTTCATGCATTCATCAAGCAGGATGACAGGAGGCTTGTACTCTATATGCCAAACAGTAATGCTACACAGCTCCTTGGTGCTTTATCTTTCTCAATAGAACACTCAATAGGACCCAGAAGGCTTGCACAGGATAGAAATGGCCAATAAAGAGGATTCAGCTGTGATTTATTGTGCAATACAGGGTTTGAAATACCCTCATTAACGGCCAAGCAGATGAGGGCTAATTATTATGATCACCACTCAATAATTTTTCATGTTAAATGGTTAAATTATAAAAACATTTAACACTATAATTAAGTAATCCAGAGAGAACCTGTAATAAATCATGGTGAATAAAATTCCACTTGAATCACAAGGCAATCTTTAAGTATTTAAAACTAAGTAGCTGAGATTTTCATGTGTGTGTATTTTAGTGTGTAGTCAATGTATACTGTTGTTCCTTTGACCTTACCCATGAGTATTTTCTTTTATCAGTGCAGAAAGTGTTTAAGTAAAAAAAAAAGTCAGTTTAGTAAAACAAGTAAAGGTGACGATCCTAATGAGGTCTATAGGGAAAAAAGGAGAAGTAAAACTGAAGAAAAACAAATGTGAATAAATTAGACGTCGTTAATTAGTTGTTTATATTGTGACAACCCTAAAAGTTTATTTTTCTAGAAAAAACAATTGTTATTAAGCCAATAGGTGACACCTGTGGTTGTAGTTTTTGGTGAAACTTTAAAAAATAATGACCTAAACAGTAAAGTTTTTTTTATACTATATCATTACATGATGATATCTGGAAACATTCTGACCATTTAGCCCCCACCTTCTGTGACAGCTACAAATCCAGAATATCTGAACAATGTCATCACACCCATTGACATTTTGACAGGCTGGGCTATGAGTCCTGGAATACGTCAACACCCATACATCCCGCCAGCAAACAGCTGAAATCTGTCTGTTTATGGATGCAACACCTGCAGTGCTGACAGAACATCATCTTTTTCTTCAAGTCCTCCAATGTGTCAATGTATGATGATTACATTAAACAAGCTTGGTCTTATTACAAACATAGTGTTAGGGACTAATAAATAAATTAGGAAACTTGTAGAGTAGTTCAGCATTAATCTGATTTCAATAACTATACAGACACAAAGCTTCTCTTTCCTAAATTATGCAGCAGTCTTTCTTCATTCATATTTTATTTCCCTATAAACATAACAATAGATTTGAAGAGAACAGAGGTTGTTTACCAACCTTTTGTACCAGACCTCTGCAGTGAATGAAAATTTAATGGGCCAGTGCTGCTGCATATGCTTTCCTCCCTTGGGTATTCATCATGAGTATTGATTCAAATGTGTTCATGCAAACTAGCCCCATAAAACAACTTGGCTGTGGAGAGGCATGGAGCTCAATTCAAAATAATTCACAAGCTCGATCAAACAGTTTATTAACCTGTGAGGTCATGCAGCCAAATCCGTTCAAAGTTATAGACTTATTTTTCTTTAGAACTGTGTTGTACAAAATGCCACAAAACCAAATTTGATGATATTGATTTATGATATTGAGTTGTTGAAGTGTTGTATCAATACCATTTGCTGACAGGTGCATAAACCCCAGGACATCAGTCATAAATCTCGGCACACAATTTTAATTTAGGATGGGTTATATATAGAGTTCAGTATCTTTAGACTTTGCACCATAATGGCAGGTCTTCTACGTCATCAGTTCTTGGTTGCCTCGTGCACAATGCAGGGCACCTTTTTTATTGGCGTAAAGCAGGCCACCACTACACTTTTGAACATTGGTCATGTTTTGTTGGAGTAATGAATTATGCTTCTGTTTTTCTTACTCTGATAGATTTATGTACACCAGAAATAAATTTAGTGAAAGCCAATGGTCTGAAAAGGGAAGGCTCTGCTCATCCAGCATTTGAAAGAAAAGTTCCAATGATTTGGTGCAGAGTTGCTGTTTGAGCTAACATCACTGAACACCTTTCTGCGAATTGTAACAATGACTTACATGTGTTCCCATCTAACATAAGTCTGTGAAAAATACTATTTCAGCTGAGAACCCAAATATTTCCACATCCACATACAGTACTTTTTTCTGCCTTCACCTCACAGACTGTTGATTAGCTTCTTCTTTTTCTAACTCTATATGACTTCAATATGTCTTACTAGAGAGGAGAGTCCTTTCATTTATAAGTCTGTTTCTTCTTCAAAGGAACATTACACAACAGCTAAAATTACATTTCCAAAAGTCCTACTGTATTAGAACTAACCCAGTTAGCTTTTATACTGTATACACCAAAATGTGCTTTTCTTTTGCTTCTTCCTGGCTGCACAGATAGTCCTGTGTCCTGAGCTTTAAAGCTTAAAACACCATTTTTAAAAAGCTCACAAATTAGCACAGGCCATTGATTTTCTTTTCACCTCTAATTGCAGCCAAGGAAAGGAATGCAAGACACAATGTTCAGCAGCTACAATTTACTGAAAATCATTCCAGCGGCCACAATGAATTTAGGTACTGGTTCATTCAAATGAGAATATCCTTCACTGGACAATTAAGAACCAAACAACTATGAATGTGGAAAACGACTTACGAAACACTCGCTGGACAACTTTACCTCCTTGGATGTCCCTTAGGCCGACTAGTGAGGTGACAATTCAAAAGACAGAGTGATATAATTCATTTAATATGTCATATGTCATATTGACATTATATTAGAGATGACTGATGCTGCCTCAAAGCCTCCTTCCCTGATGTGACCTTCAGTTCTTTGGTTAAATTGACACTGATGTTTAGCTTCGTTCACAGGCGAGATAACATCAAGCAGTATGGAAACAGGATTCAGACAGCTAACAGAGGGAAACTTAATTATTTTGTTTACATTCCCTCTCAGGTTCAAAAGTGTAAAGGTTGGGACTTGTTGAAAAGCTTCACTTCCAGTATATTAGGCAGATTTTAGACAGCCTCAAGGGCACCTTCGCTGTGACCTTCAGTGAGGCCTTTTGGTTTGATGGGTAACCTTTGTGAATGACTTAAATAGCAAATGTTATTATGCTTACACAGCTTACATTTAAACACACTGACACACCCGGCACATTTGGCACATGCTCTGCTGCGACAACACAGTTTCCATAAGCTTCTTGAATCTGCACCATAAAAACCTATGGAACTGTGAAAAAGAATTTCCCTAAGAGGACAACCAATAAACTAATTTGTTTAATGGAAAGTATTTCCTTAAGTCTATCTTTTCTTTTATCAAAATTTCAATTTATTAAAATATTCAGACAGTAATATTACTTTAAATTACAAAAGCATCCAAAGGCCTGTCCCTTATTGACACATTTCCATTCAGTCATATAACTTCTATCTTTACTACAACAAAGTGATGTTTAGAAAGATTAAGGCAATTCTGTCAGGTCTCCAAGCGGGCATTGTCTTGGGGATATAGACTGTTAAATCTACACACTTTCATAGATAAGATGACCAAATAGAAATCTAAATTTAGAATCTAAATATCATTGAATATCATTTTTTAATTTAAGTCAATGCTTTCATCTAGTAATGTGTCACGACCCGGCTCAGGAGGCTACAACAAAGATGGGAGACACACAAGGGTAAAGTGTAAATAATTCTTTTATTAACCCAAATTAAACCAAATTAAATCAAATTAGACCAAATTAAATCAAACTCCTTATTTCCTAACGAATACTAAAGGCAAACCAAAACCTCAAGGATACCTGTGAAGTGCAGGAGAGCAGAGACTGAGAGTGTGAAATGCAGGAGGCCCACACCAGGCCCAGGTGTGCTAAGTTAGTCCAATTAGTGCTGCAATGATATCACATGATTAACACCTCCAAGACAGGTACTACACAAGACAACAACATACCCTTTGACCCTACTGGGGCATCACAATGATACATCAACTTTAGGTTATTTACAAAACCCCCGGTTCTCTGAGTAGCCTATGTCTGGATGGGGAGGGGAACCTCCTCCTATATAATAGGCAGACATAGCGTCAGCCGTCATTCGGCACATGCATTGCTCTCAGAGACAGCAGGTGTGCACTGCTCCACAATATCAGTCTGTGTGCCAGTGTGTATAACTGGGGGGACCTCAGCCTGCCCTATCTGTTTACATAGGCTACCACTGTAGAATTGTCCATTCTCACCAGAACATGATCACCCTTTGGCCATGGGAGGAAATGTTTCAGAGCCAAGTGAACAGCCAGTAGCTCCAGACAATTTATGTGAGTAGAACGCATGTGAGAGCCCCATTTCCAATTCACTGTCCTTCCCTCGTGAGTGGGCCCCCAGCCCAACAGAGAAGTATCTGTCGTGATCACCTTCCTGTTGTGGACAGTTCCCAATCTGACTCCTTGAATGAGGAAAAATGGTCTCCTTTATTGTCTGAGAGCAAGAGAGCATCTGCAGTCAAATTCATACGACGGTGACCCAGCGTTAAAAGCCTCTCATGTACAGACGTCCCAGAGGTACAGTATCGCCACCACCAAGGGGGGCCATCAGGCCTAAAAGCCTCTGGCATTGTCTGAAGGTACCGATGTCGCCCCTGGGAAAAAATGCTCGACATGCTTGCATCGTCTGCACTCTCTCCGAGGACAAAAAAGCCTTGACCTGGACTGACTCCAGGGTGAGCCCTATAAATTTGACCCATTGAGCAGATATCATCATGCTCTTTTCCACCACTTTTACTCCTGTTAGAGGGGAGCTGCCACCAGCCAGACGTCGATATACAGTATGTTGCCACTCTGATGCCCCTCTCTCTGAGAGGTGCTACAGCTGCCTCGGTGCATTTTAAAACCCCCCTTGACAAGGCTCGCTCTTCCAGTAGGGAGAGGCTATCAGGCCGTCCGCTTCTTCCTCTTTGCCATCACAGCTGCGGGAGGAGGATGAGGTGACACTGCCTGAGGTCTGGCCTGAGGAGACCGCTTCCTTGCTCCATGGGGTCATTCCACTTCTGGGGACCTCTGAGGCTGCCTGCGGTTTGGGCGTTTTGGGGATCCTAAACGCAGGGACCAGGTAGAAGACCTGAAGGCTACGTCTTTCAGGAGGCACAGTTTCAGTGCCTCATAGTCTCTCTTTTTCTCCTCACATCTCTTCTGCATGGAAGTAACCGCTACTCCGAACAAACCCTGTGGAACAATTGGAGAGTTGAAGAGCTCCTCTTTTTCCTTTGTCAACAGGTTGTCGAGCGCGAGCCAGCTTGCCCTATCCTGGAGAACCATCAGACCTATGACTTTCTCCATAGCCCAGACGGCTACCTTGTGGAGATGGAGGATGTGGTCTGTTATCTCACAGCTTTCTTCCTACAGTGAGGGATCTGATTTCAGCGTCGTTTCCTCTTCTAGTTCAGACTGGTAGGCTGAAAGAATGGCGGAGGCATTTATGGCTCTTGCTGACAAATTGCCTTGTGACACACTCAGCTCAGCCACACTCAGTGAGGCTGGACTGAAAGCGGTTCGTCTCGAAAGGGAGAGACGGAGTCGAAGAAGACATGGAGTTTTTTGGGTTGAAATGACTCGCCACCAGTGGCTCAATAGGCGGCATATTGCGGAGTTGGGGAGTTGGGGTGTTTCTTGCTGTACGGCCGATCTTTCCATGTGACAGCTATCTCCTCGAGGCAGCTGCAGGAAAAACGGCAGCTATTGCTGTCCAGTTTTCGCCTACTGCAGTCTCTTGCCATCGAAGCTGGACTTAGCAGCTTCGGCTTGAGCGACAGGCCATGGCATATTTAGCCTTCTGGCCGCTTGTCTGCACATATCCATTATGGTGAGCTCCAGGGGAGATGATGGCGAGGGTTGGCCACCTTCATCGGCACCGAGGGGTTTAGCAAACCCGGTGGTAGCCAGGAAAAGGGATTCCTCCTCCTCCTCATCGTTCGACAGGAGGAGCTCCGAGTCTGCCAACTTTTCATCCTTGTCGGTATCTCCCAGGATAGAACGGGTGGCTGTGAAGCCCCCTGCTTCCAGCTCAGAGAAAGTCCAGAGGTGGAGGGGCCATATCCGCCCAGCTCAGCCCAGGTGTGGTGGCCAGAGCCTCGGACATGACAATGTCTCCTGGTGGCGGTGCGGCAGCCTCGCCGAGAAACGGTTCTCCCCTGGACATTTTAGCCTGGCAGGCTAGTCAACGACAGAGAAGCTTCTGGGGAAACGCAGCGCAGTGAGTACACTTGTCCATTGAGCTTACAGCAGCCCGGGCGTGGGAGAGTCCCAAACACGCCACACAGAAGGGACACGAGTCCCAAATGGAGATTTTATTGCCACAGAGGCATAGTTCATAGCCTCTTACTTCTTCACTGTCGTTAGCCATCTCTATAGTTAGTTGGGTTACAGGTGCTAGCGAAACCGACTACATGCTTGTGCAGCTATGTCGGTTGGAAGGAGGTAAATATTGCTATTTCCCGCTAGCATTTATAGTGAAAAGTTACCGGTATTGTTACCTATAACAGAACACAAAAAGGGTAATGATAATCTGAGTATTGCTACTCTGGGTGAAAGTATTGCTACTTACAACGGAATTGTTGCCACTTCAGCCACAAACTAGTTTGAAAGGTATCGCTACTGCTTCAGGAACTCGTGACACGTTTCAACCAGCCAAGCGCTGATGACGGCTGATGCTAAGTCTGCATATTATATAGGAGGAGGGTCCCCTCCCCTCCAGACATAGAAGTCATTCTTGTCAGCCAATGAGGGCTGGCGTAGTGTTACTAGGCTTCTGACATGGTCCCGCAAGAGGCGTTCCCCATAGTGAGACACAAAATAAATGCTGTGAAGAGAACACAACTAGGTTGCATCATATGTTTGAAAAGGCCCAGTTTTCTACCTTGCCTCCTGCTTGTTTTGAAATAAATAAATGATGTTAAATGTAATGATGTATGCCAGTTTTCTTTAAGTGTATGAATACTGTCTTTGGTGTTCAAAATGGCTGCAATATATTGGATGACTACTGAAATCTTGCCTAAGACCCCGAATTGGTTAGGGCCGGCTCTGCTGTTGAGCTTAGAGGGAGTAAATTAAACTTTTGCATTAACTTGAACTAAATATTTTCCCCATACCTTAGTATTTTTAACCATTCTTCCTTACTCATATCACAACCCAATTACCAATGATTCTCAAATTATTACAAAAAAAATGTAGCCTACTTGAAGTTTTAATAAAACATAGCTTACCTATGAGCTAAATCCCTTTCAAACTATTATCTGAGCATGACCCCATGGATGACCTCAGAGATGCAGACCATCAGGAATTATTCATCTTTGTTCACTTTTGCATTCTCCTTCTTTTTTTTAATTGATTGGCAGCCTACACTGTGTAGCGCTGCTATGATGTAATGATGTGTAAGGGTAGGTTGGCTGTAGAGATGCAACCGAAATAGGGCTTTATGACACCAAACCCTTCGAAACTGTAGTAAACCAAACTGGACTACTGGTGGAAACTGGGCTTTAGTAATATAGTCTCTAAATTACTTCCAAAGATAACTCTTACTCCAGATCATATTCTTTAAGTCTGTTTAAAAAAAAAGAAGAAAGCATCCTCATATAGTCTAAGGACAATGGCTATTACCTTTGAATGAGGACCTTTTGTTTTGTGAATACTGATGGCATAAATTGGATGAAATCCATGTGGACATCTGTCACTGCTGTTCTGTTAATATCAAAAAAGAATGAACCTGCTTGTTGTTTTTGTTGTGTAAATTGATAGTTAAATATTCAAGACACACGATTTATGCAGCCGCATATGAGAGGATGCTGTCTGCTGCATTTAAATTCAGTGTGTTTTGAGCCTGCTGGGGGAGTCTATTTCACTTTGATACAAAAGTAAGCTCCTAAATGAAGCAAAAGGGCAGGAGATTTTACTTAATTACAGTTGTACTAAAATCTGCACAAAAGCCAGGCAGCAACCTTTGATATAAAGTCAGGTATTTTGCAACAGTATTTACATGGCACCTTGTAAAGAAAATCTAGGTAGGATGTTTCAAAACCAAAGGACACCCACCCTGATGTCAAAACCAATGCCAGTTAAAGGACAATGTTTTTTGTTGTTGTTTTTCTCACTTCGGCTTCACATTTAAATGGATTGGGTCTGGCACTTGTCTGCCTTGAAAAGATCTGGTTTCTCTGCTGGAGACAAGCAATCCCAGTCAGCCGTTAATCAGATTTTACTCAGCAGGAGGAGTTTGGGCAAGAAATACATGCATGGTTAAAGAAAAAATGTGCAGATCCTCCTCAGATCTGTCTGAGCAAATATGTTGATGTCTCTCCTTCCTCCCACTATCATTCCAGCGTCATGAAAAAAAGAGATCTTATCAAATGAAAATGACATAATGTCAATGATAAGATAACAACACTGCTGTTTACCACACATGTGGTTGCAACCTTCTAAAACCTATTTTACGAGCTTCTGGCGATGTTAAAAGTTGCATGTCGGCTAGTTATAAAACACGAAGTCTGCAGAAAGTCCAGGTGAGCTGATGTGAGTATTTTCTACCACCAGGATAAAAGGATACATAGCCTGGAGTGAATGCTGAAGCCTCAGTGCCATATGCTGCTGCATAGGGCCTCTGAGAGGTGTCTTTACTACTTGTTCCCTCAGGCTCCACTGAGAGACAATAGATTGTTGCTGGATGAACAAATACTTTATGTTCTGTGACATCTGCTGACTGAATCTTCTTTTCTGCACTCAAACTCCCTTGTTTACATCACTGCATCCCACCTTTCCCACTCTGAGTATGTCACGAGTTGTCTGCACTAGTGAGCAAAACCATGTACGGATATGCATCACAAATCTTAGTCAGAGCACTGAAAGAGGGACAGTGTTTGTATCATAAGATCTTTGTAGCTTCTGTGACTGTTTTTCTGTTTTCTTTTAAATTTGCATTAACAGGGTAAATAACTTAATTGATCTTTCCTAACCAGAATACACACAAAAGAGTGCATTCCTGCCCTCAAATTGCATTCATAGCCTCTGTAAGCTTGAAACATGAAAAATCAGCCGGCTCTATTCCAGAATGATAAAGCAACATTATAAAGATGTTTCAGCGAGTTAACAATGTGTTTGACCGCTGGCAGTGACATTACAGTTTGTTATTCTGCAGGAGCGTTCTTTAGAATATAAATGACTCCATATGTGCAGAGACAAACTGCGCTAATAAACAAATGTAGACCAGTGCATTTTTTGCATTAATATCAAAGTACAGGCTATTTTAAATTGTTCATCTGTGGTGCCCTGTTTCAGTTAGTTCCTCCATCTTTGTTGCAGACAAGTGCTGTGTCAGTTTGACCTACTTCCATTCCTCTTCAAATTGTGTTATTACATTAGTTCAGGGAGTAAAGGGTGAATATTGTGCCCATCCCCTCCATGGGTTTTACTGAAATGAGCTGTGGCGAAGTAAGTGAGTCTGGGTTGCTCTGACCTGACATCAAACCCTGATCAACAATGAATATGGACGAAAAGCATTACAGTTGACCCTGTTTCTGTATTTTGTGTTAAAAAATGGAGATTGTAGTTTCATCATAATAAGTTGAGCGGCTGCACCTGCCTTGTCACATTTGCCAGCCTGACACAAAAAAGATTTGTATCAGTTCTCTACGCTCTTCTTCCTCTCTTAGCAACACAAAACATCTCCTATTTGAAGCCCTGAATCTCTTTATCTTACCATCTACCCAATTTGGCTCTGTCAACCGAGGCTGACAGTTTGAGGTAAGCGCTTAATGCAAACCATGATCAGACAAACCATCTTGCAGAGGCTGGCAGTGTTAAATTAGAAAGTTTTCCCCATCATGTATTTAAATAAAAAAGTAAGCATCCATCTCTCATGTAAATGAATATGTAGTTTAAAAAATAAAATAAAATAAATAAATAACAATCCTGTATCCTTGTTGTAGTATTTGAGTATAGTATTTATAGTATAATTATTTAAATCAGAGACACCTCCGGTCTTCAATGAGAACTGATAAAAGAAAAGGTATGTTGTATGTCATAAACGGAGTGGAATTCCACTTTGTGAAAGGTGAATAATTAACAATAATATGTAACAGAGCTTGAGAAAAAACACAAAAGTTAGGTGTTTATGTGCAGTCGAATGAGGTCATGCAAAATGTCCTCGTATACTTTGTGACTTAAAATACCTTTACAACCTTATCACTTCCTCCTCCTCCTTTTTACACTGCCATACTTATCATTGAGTGAACTTATCTTTGTCTGTAGTGGTTTTGAGTCTGGACATACCTCTTGTTTGAAGATCCACTCGCTCAAGACATCAAAAAGTCATTGTTATTTTCTTGAAGTTTGTATTTGGTACTATGGCTTCAGAGAAAGAAATCTTCGGCCTTGATAATCTTGCATTTGATGTAAGTACAACACCTTATCCTTGTCCAAAAACATAAGCTGAGCTATCTTTTTAAAAACGGTGTTCAACATACATATTAAATATTGTTCAACATTTGAATTACTCTGCACTTAATTTGCGGTTCATGTTAAGGAAGGTACACGTTGGTCCAAAGGGATTAGCCTTTTGCATAAAGTCACACAGCTCTTTTACAGGGGAGACACAGTATGAGTATGTTTCAGTCTGATTTATAAAAGTTCAATTCTTCACTTCTTTGTTGTTGTAATTTTTTTTTACTTCAAACTTATTAACAACAGTTAAACATCATCATGTTGCATCAAATGCAATACACAGATGTCTGTGGAAATGTGATATCAGAGTACACAAAATAATCTGATAACAAGTTGTAACATTGATATGACTTTTGCTCTGTTTTTCATCGGCATGTTTTTTATGGCGCTGCAGATTGGGGATCAAGTCAATGATCAGCCCAAACAAAAGGAGGAAAAAACAAAAGGGTGCAGCCGTGTAATGGAAGAAAACAGAAATAAACCCACCTATTGTGTAACTGATGTTCCTCCCTGGCACCTTTGTGGACTTCTGGCCATTCAGGTGCGTGTCTTCTTACCTGTGCTTTTTAATCCTTTTTGTTGGTGCTGATAGAGGCACAATTGTACGCAGCAATGAGTAGCTTCTTCTTCTTAATATCATTATTTCCTTTTATCTTGCAGCCATTTTTTATTTCTATGTTATTCTTTTACTATCCTGATTCATGTCGATTTATTGCTTTTATCTCTTTTTATTGAGCCCCCTCCCTTTCACTCCTTCAATTGCTTTTATTTTTGGATTTTAACTTTTTATGCATCAGCAGTTTTTATTGTTTGCTTCATTTTAGCTTAAACATCCTTCTATGGTTTTGCTCTCTTCTTTTCTTTTCTTTTTCCCTTTTCACATTTTTTATGTATTCTTCATATTTTCATTTATAGCTTCTAGCCACATTTTATTATTTTTATCTCTTCTCAATGCTCTTACTTCTTATTATTTCTCTTTTAATTGCAGCTCTATCTTCTTACATCGTCAGTGCCAGCTTGGTCTCATTATTATTGAGTTATTATTGATTCAATTCTGATGTTGATCCTTTCTTAAGCACCATACAAACAAAGTTGTTATTATTATTATAAAACGGCATGTTGAAACAGCTATTATTGATCTTCCTTGTACCTTGAATCACCATGGAGAAAGAAAATGACACACTGTGCTGATGCTCTCTTGTGCAGCATTACCTGACAGCATTCGGGGGGATCCTCTCTATCCCTCTCATTTTGTCGGAGGGACTGTGTTTGCAGCACGACAGCCTGACGCAGAGTCACCTTATTAACACCATTTTCTTCGTCTCTGGTCTATGCACCCTGCTGCAGGTCACCATCGGTGTCAGGTCAGATGGATAGTCCTGGTTCACACTTATTGACATCTTGCAAGAATAGATTATAGTTAATATAGTTGAGACAAACTTATACAAGTTGAGAAATGTGAAAATTTGATCGCTAACTAGCGGTTTAAAACCAAGGCCTTTTTCTGAGAAGTTTAATGAACAAAAACATAGCTTCAAGAGGATGGGCATGCATTTGTCTGTCAAAGAGAGAAATACAAACCAAGTCTATCAAAAAAGTGTTTCAGATACCTGCCAAGCTGAGGAAATTTCTATCAGCTTTAACCGTTGACGAGTTTTTTTTATTTATAAATGTGAGCATGCAGACATAATGAACTAATGATTGTTGAAGATAAAGCATTATAGCCTTTGTAAGATGTTTAAAATTAGCAAAACATTGTCATAGCCAGTATTTGAGCTTGCTGCCTATTCATTGCTGTGCCTGATAATGTGAAGAGTTGTGTCACCTTGTAGACAAAAACAAATTGAATATAAACTTGTAAATAATTGGACCGTGTCTTACAAAATAATTCATTCAATGATACAGAAAAAAAGTGATACTAAAATCTCTATCAAATGCAGGCTTACACATACTGTAGTGATTTTCTCACTCCGAGGTGTGGCATCCTTGGACTATCTTGTTTCTGCCAAATTTCTCATGAAATGATTTACTGTCTAGTAAATGATTTTATATTTTTTTATGTAGGCTTCCCATCCTACAGGGTGGTACATTTGCTTTGCTGACACCTGCAGTAGTCATGTTGTCCATGCCGGAGTGGGAGTGCCCTGCTTGGACCCAGAACGCCAGTCTGGTTAACACCTCCTCACCTGTCTTCATAGAAGTGTGGCAGAGCCGAATGAGAACAGTGAGCTCACACAAACACAGCTTATTTAAAGCCATATTTACATTGCAGCCATTTTACTCTGCACACCCAAGGTTGCCACTTGTTGTTATTTATCAGCAGCATCATAATGGAATTCTGAGAATCCTTCAATCGGCAGATACATTTGTACGTCAAGTTTTTCATATTGGAAGTGCCTGAAAAGTGTTAACTCCTGCATTACAGAATAGCTCCCTTGCACTAGTCCATTAAGGTTTTTAAACAGTATTCTCATGGAGCCATTATAAGCAACTTTAAGATTTTGTAAGCTTGCATTTCTAAACCTAGCCCACAAGGGGGCAGTATAAAGAGGAGTGCTATATGTTCCAAACAGATTTTTCTCATCATGTTCTGAACACATTGAGAATTTTCTTGCCAACATATCGGTCTGGGCATGTAATATTGAACAATGTCTGTAGCCTACATATCATCATCATTGGACATTTGATCCGCGATAAAGTGCAATTATTACAATTACAATTATTTCATAGATTTCGTGTGTTTTTAGCTTCAGCCGCTTACCAGTCTTTTAATCTATCGGTCAGGCAGAAAAACAATGGTGACATGATACCAATGACCTCTGATAGTGTGTTTCTTTTCACAGCTTCAGGGCTCTATCATGGTGGCCTCTCTCCTCCAGATCCTTGTCGGTTTCTCTGGCCTCATCGGTTTCCTCATGCGCTTCATTGGCCCCTTAACCATTGCGCCAACAGTCTCTCTCATAGGACTGTCACTGTACGACTCAGCTGGTGTCAAGCTCGGCAGCCACTGGGGCATCTCTGCTATGTATGTAACACGACCCAGATACTTCAGTGGAGACGAGGTCATCACTGGCATATTTGGTATTTCATATCAGTCTCTAATTTAACTACACAGTGCCAATGACAATTTTTCTCACGAATACAGGTCCACCGCACTGATCATCCTATTTTCCCAGTACCTCCGTCATGTACCAATCCCTGTTCCTGCATACAGCAAAGACAGAAAACTGCACTCCTCAAAGTTCTTGATCTTCCAGTCAATGCCTGTATGTTTTCTGATGTCATTGCACTTGATAAAAACCACTGATGTACCTTGACTTAAATGATATTCTAGTGTCAATGGTAATGTTGACAAAATGTTACTTTTTTATTTTTTTTTTGTATCTTATGGATACTGCGTCTGGTGCTAATTTTAGATATTCATTAGATTCTGCTGGGCGTTTTGGTTTCGTGGTTAGTCTGCTACCTCCTTACCATCTATGACGTCCTACCATCTGATCCAACCCAATACGGTCACCTGGCCCGCACTGATGTGAAGGGTAATGTGGTGAATGAGGCTTACTGGTTCACAATTCCTTATCCTGGTAAGCTCCCAAATATACAATTGTATTGGTTTGTCTAAGTTAAAGGGCTTACCATTTTCACTTCTTACTCAGGTCAATGGGGCGTTCCCACTGTGAGTCTGGCAGGTGTGATGGGCATCATGGCTGGTATAATCTGCTCCATGGCAGAATCTGTGGGAGACTACCACGCATGTGCCAAGCTGTCAGGGGCCCCTCCGCCTCCAAAGCACGCCATCAACCGGGGCATTGGTGTCGAAGGGCTTGGCTGTTTGTTGGCAGGGGCCTTCGGCACTGGCAATGGCACTACGTCCTTTAGTGAGAATGTGGCTGCTCTTGGCATCACTAAGGTGAACATCTAACAACCACTGTATAATAACTTTCATCTCCATCACTTGAGGTTTATGCTGTTTGATTTTAAGCAGAGATCAAGCATGTACAATATAGTCTTTTATTTCAAGTTGTTTGTTTGACAACAGGTGGGCAGCCGGACAGTGATTCTTCTGAGTGGATTTTGCATGATTTTGATGGGGGTGCTGGGTAAAATTGGAGCTATCTTCGCAACCATTCCTACCCCGGTGCTTGGAGGGATGTTCCTGATTATGTTTGGAGTCATATCTGCTGCAGGAATTTCTAACCTGCAGGTAAAAAAAAAAGCTGCGTATGGGTCAGGTTTTCCAGCTAGAATTGTATCGATGTACTGTAAATGGTGAACAACCTTGGGTTTATATATCAC
The DNA here is from genome assembly GCF_947650265.1 of Symphodus melops. Classification (NCBI taxonomy): domain Eukaryota; kingdom Metazoa; phylum Chordata; class Actinopteri; order Labriformes; family Labridae; genus Symphodus; species Symphodus melops. The sequence goes on from NC_136691.1 coordinate 15,324,166, forward strand.
TTGTCTAGTCTTCTGACAACTTAAAGCACTTTTACGCTGCTTGACACACCTATCCATTCTCACACATTAAGTGCAGAGAGCATCAGTATTAGCTAATCCCATTCATACTGTACACATTAATACACTGTCAATGAAAGCGGGAGCAACCTGAGGTTAAGTGTCTTGCCCAAGGACACATCAATATGTGGCCTTAAGAGATTTGGGTTTGAACCCCAGACCCTCCAGTATAGAAACTTGTTTTGGGATGACGTGCTGAAATGTTTAGTCACCCATTGCAAAAAGCTAATATAAACATACTTTAAATAGATGAAAAAAGTCGACTAAGAAACCACATCAAACGTGCAACGACCTATTCTTAACAAGAAAGATTCTGTGTTCACTGTTTATGTTTGGTAAATTGTCTACCTTGCACCCAAGCCTAAGAGCAACATTAATTGTTCTAACAGGATACTGGATTATTTCTGTGAAACAAGCTTATGTTTTGGATCGAACTATTTGGTATTTTCCTGACATACTGTATTTCACCTTACAGTACACAGATATGAACTCCTCCAGGAACATATTTATTTTTGGATTTTCCATTTTTACTGCACTTACTCTTCCCAACTGGATAATGAAGAATCCTGATTTCTTTAACACAGGTGTGTATGCAACATGATGTTATAATGTTGCATTCAGGCTTGTAACTAGATTTTAAGTAATGCATATTTAACTTGTATTATTTTAGGTAATTCTATTATGTTTGTTCTCTTTCGTCCTTGCTTTGTAACTCAGGTGTTGAAGAGCTGGACCAAGTGATCCACATATTGTTGTCCACACATATGTTTGTTGGAGGGTTTCTTGGTTTCTTCCTTGATAACACAGTTCCAGGTAAGCTGAATTGGAAGGTTGTTTGTGTGTCGTTTAAGGTTCTTTTTGTGACAATAATCATCCATATATGTTTGTTAATTTTTTTTTAAAAAGTGTACTGCTCACTTATGATAGCTTTGTAATGCTAATGTTTCAGGGACCAAACGTGAGCGTGGTCTCTTACCATTGGAGGAATTACATCTTGAGGACCCGGGCAACACACTGGGAACTGAAGAGGTGTACGACCTCCCCTTTGGAATAACCTCTTGTCTATCCTCTCAGTCCTGGGTTCGTTACATCCCCTTCTGTCCGTGGAAAGACAAAACGTCTCAATACAAGTCTGAAGACAATCAGACATCACAAAGTGAGCCTCTGCCGAAAGGTACAGGAATCACTGAGGAATTTGCTTTTTAACAAAATGAAAGAGTAAATATTTTACTTCTCATTTTAAGTCCCACTGCTTTTTCTTACAAAAGAGGAGTTGAAAAAAATTGTCACATCTCCCAGGGATCCTTATAGTTAAAAGTTAAAGTAGTGGATAAACGCTCATCTTACAGTATATGAATGGTAATTAAATGACAGCAACGAGCTGACAAGCCTCTAGACTCACTTCCTCAAAGCCACAACAAGTTTAAAATTGAGAAAATTCCTTGTCAGGTGAGGATTGAGAAGTTCACGTTTGTGTTTACTAGAGTAGACACTTTCACTGGGGGTCTTTAGGGACAATCGAGCTCCATTACAACTATCATTATTGCCTGTAAAACTATTCAAAATCAAAAACTGTAAAAATGACAATTTTTTAAATTCTTCCCACATAAATTTTACCTTTCACGTTGTTGATACAAATGTCATACCAAAAACAACCAAACAAACATACAAGTGTTCTTTGTCAGAGCATTGTGATTGAAGTTTGAAGTCTTAGTCAACCAACAATAGATGCTGTATGTTGTTAAACACATACATTTTACCCATGTTGTAAAAGTTGAGTGGACATTTAAGTCAAACTTATTAAAAATAGGTTAAATGTAACATTGTGTTTCTTAAAACAGAAATCTACTTCTTTTTTTTTTAAAAAGATGGAAGGATAATAGCAAATTTAATACCTTACAGGTTAAAGTGACGTGGTGTAAACTTGTGACCTCAAGGCAGTTTACTTTCTTCCATGTGGCTCTGAATGATTAATTAAAGTGGCCTTCATTAGTGTTATTCAGATAAATATAGTTAGGGAAAGTGTATCCAAAGCTAATGTTCAGCATATAAAAAAGTTCAATCAGTGGATTAAATTTTGTGTGTAAATAAAGTTTTCACTGTTGGAAAGTAATAAAAATACCTGCCGTTGAACTTTTGCTCTCAGTATCTGCTAACACCCATTCAAAGAGATATACGGACTGATCAAAGCATTACTATGTCCCACCATTTCTTAGAACTCTTCCAATAACTCAGAGCCGAGGTCACACATAGAGACAGAAAAACAGGAATAATGTGTTCTTCACCCTCCTCCTTCAAAGGAAATTAAATTTAGCCTGTGGATAAAATTGTTATCTCACACTATCATCACACTGATGGAGGCAGCTGCTTAAAAAACCTGCAGCAGCAGCAGCAGAGACCCTCTAGCTCTTATTGTGTTTCTTCCTGCAAAAGCAAACACGAGATAACACGTCCTTTCAATCTTTCTCTGTGGCGTCATCTTCGTCTCCATCTGTATTCATTTCCTCTTTCTCTCACTCTCTAACGGGCAGGTGGGTTTAAGTCTTTGATCTGTGGAGTCATCAGTTTTCCCTCAGGCCCATTTTAACCACTGGTCAATACTTGGCTGCACACTCTAATGTTATTGCAGAGTGGTACAATTGCACAAATGTAATCTGCACTTTTTCGTCTTTGGATGCCTTATTTTGCACTTTGCTGAGATCACATAACAGAATACTAAAATGTCTATGATGGTCTTCTGGGTGGGGATTTTTTTCCGCAGTAATTCTCAATAGAGTTTTATGTAATGCTGAGGAAGATATCTGCATTTCAGTGGCACATGATGATCATAACTTAACAACTCTCTGCTCCTTAGGGATGGCTTCGTATCTACCCAAACCACATAGATGTTTTGTTTGTCTGAGCAGGGGTGTGACTTATGAAAGGGTGGTGGCATTTTCATGTACCAACATGTAATTTCATACCATATTTCTTTTAATGTAATCACTATTTATGTTTGTTTGCCGAGCCCTAATGTCTTTATTTCTTTTAGATTGTTAATATGTTGTATTGTCATTTTGCAATCTCTTGTAATTCTCCTAATTAGCTGTTTTTAACACTGTAAAGCACTTTGAATTGCTATGAAAGCCTCAGGCTCTTTGTGAGAAGTTGCTCTTTTCATTTTATTTCACTGAGCACAGTGGTGGATGTGTGTAAAAGTTCATTGCTCGGAAATTCTGGATGAATCACATCTCAGGCTGAAGTGAATCTGACTCATGCGGTATGAGACCCACCAGACAGGGGAACCACAGCAAATCCAAAAACTTCATATTGCAGTCAGTGATATTAGGGAGGCCTGTTTCAATCTATCGTTTCAAAATGATCTCACAATGTGCCTTCGAGCATCCTCAACAACAACAGTAATAGCCCCAAAAAACGATAACTGAAACCAGAGGTGGGGGACTCGAGTCACAAATTTGCGGTCTTGCTTGACTGGCAGTGATAAAAGACTTTGACAACTTTGTCTTTATGACTGTAGACTTGAATTAGACTTCAAACTGATGACTTGAAATGACTTTACTTTTTGGACTTTTATTTTGCATTTTTAGAGAAATGAGGAGCTTGTTCTTTTTTTGGAAATGGTAAAGTATAATGTACGGTGAGCACGCAACAGAGGCACTATGGTGGAAAAAAAACATAGTACCACATAATTTAGTAAAATTAAGAAAAAACACTAAATGATGATCATTGTCTTTTAACTGATTTAAATATGGTAACTGAGCAATCAAAATGTAGTTTGACTTGACTTGTGACTTGCTTGACCTGAGCAATGACTTGACTTGCTTGAGTCTCACTGAGGTGACTTGGCACTTACTTGAGACTTCAAGGTTGAGCCCTGAGACTTGCTTGTGACTTGTGTACATGTGTGACTCACACTCATATTTGACTGAAACTCATATGGATGTATCAATAGGATACATGTGAGCTACTTATAGTTGACAGAAGTCTCACTGTCTTTACCTAAAGGAAAAGATGCTACATCTATTTCCCAACTGTCTCACTATGTTACTAAATGACTGCCTTGTAAGCTTCTTGTTTTGAGAACACAAAAGTCAAATCTGTGATCTTAAATATTTAAACGTATATTTAAAGGTGAGGTATTTCCTAATTTATCCCCAAACAAGTGATCACATTGCATAACATTTATTCATATTGTTTTGTCTCCTGATGCTATGCAAGCTCTGCTCCAGTCTCTGAGGACATTTTTTGCTTAATCAAGCTATTACATTATCAGACACATGCAAACACAGGCTACATCATGGAAATGACTGAGCTGAGATGTGACTGGTTGAAGGGATTTGAGCACTTCTGAGCCTAAAATATTCACAAAGCTGCAGACTCTCCTCACTCATCAGGATTTCTCTCTGTCTCCTTTTATCCTTTCACCAAGTCCTCGCCCACCTCTCTCTCCCTCACTTCTCATCTCACACCACTTTTTTCGGCATTGATCCTTTCAAATACCCAAGAGTGAGAAGTAAGTGCTCTGTCTTAACCTTTCATGCTTGAAAAATCCTGAGTAGAGATCTTTAGCGTTTTCCCGGATAATCCTCAATTCCGCTTTGAGGCCTGTCCCTGCCTCATCAAAGATGGCTCCCATTAGTGTATATTGACAAAGCAAGACCAGAAATAAAGACCATCACTTAAAGGAACAGCTCATCCCAAAATGACAACTCTGTTGTCACTCTGAAGGAACTTATAACGTTGGTACAATGCATTAAATGGCAACATTTGTGTTTAATATTGTACTTGTTGCCTTAACAAATACAATAAATAAATGAGTATTCATTCTTTACAAAAATATGAAATGAACAAGGCAATCCAAATGAATCAGTGAAGCCACACTACTTCTCCATATATTACAAAAGATTCCTATACAGCCTTTGATTGCATGTCAGAGATGAGGAATTGCATTTTTGGAGGCTACAGTATAAGAACTTATTCACTGGGAAAGTTAAATTCACTGTAGTGTTGTTTTCTCCCTCTCACTTTCTGCATGATGTACTGCTTCTGTTTGAACACTAGGCGGGGCTGCAGACTGTAAAACTTCAGTGTCAAAACAAAAAGCTTCATCAAAGGAACCACAGTGTATCAATATTGATTAAACTTGATAATCATTATCTAATTTTCAATTTTTGTGAAATATAGTTTTCTGAAAAAGGGATTTAATGAAAAAATGGCATTAACAGTCAAATTTAGGCCAAATAGCCCATATATAATTTTTCTTTTAACAAATTGGGTTGGAGGTCAATTAACACAATAAGGTAATAAAACTATACCCAAACTTCCTTGTTCCTTACTTCCAAAGTGTTCACACTTTGTCTAAGACCGCCCTTTTTAAAGGGTTGTTGATGGTTTGCCTGGAATAAAAAGTCAGAACAAGCACAGACTAAACAGACACACTTTTATCTTTGTGTGCTGGAAATACAACTGACCCAAAACAATTCTGTTAGCACAAGATCATAATACATTCATTCTAAAGTAGCCTGTTAGAAAAATAAAAGGTATCAATAATAAATCAAACATTCTGTTAATCTCACCCTATTTGTTCCAGTGTAGCAGCTGAGATGCTATATATAATTTATACATGTGTATGAGTGTATCTGTCAAATATACAAGTGGGCTAAAGAAAGCCAACTTCATTTAAGTTCATTGCACGAGTCACTCTTGTGCCTGGAAAATACTAAACAATGGGTGAGAATGTAGTGGACTCTTGGAGGTCAGGCAAATACCATTGTTGCTTTAAGCCATCATCTTGAACTTTTATACACTTATACACTACCGCAGGTTTTATTGAGGAATGTCAACATGGAGGGCATGAGAGCCTCTCCTTTGCTTGGTCTACAGAAAAATGAACAGCTGGGATCCACTTGCGTCACACAAGGTTATTACCAGAGGATCAACACATTTCAGAGACGTGCCTATGTGCTTTCGTAGAAAAAGGCACATGTCAATTCTGTATATTATTAACAATTCTCTGTCAACAGTCAAGGATTCAGTAATCATGACGCAGTAAGGACCAGCCCATATCTATTTAAGGACCCCACTGCTGCCACATGTTCAAAACAAGTCGTAGGCCTACATTCACCGGCGGACATGTTCACGTTTCGCAGTGTCTACTGATGGTATGTGCCTATTTCTTGTTACAACACATTTGTGTGAACTTGTGACCTCAAAGGAATACCTTCTTGTCATGTTCCTGTGCTTTGTTGATTTGTGTTGAACTCTACTGTCCGACGTAAACAAAGGCTGATCATGAACGCTGATGAAGCATTTAAATGCATCGGAAACCCCACAGCCTAACCGTGGGTTATTAAAACAATCTGTGCAATCTGTGCAACAACAGCAGCCAACCCCTCGTTTTGTTTACAAGTTTAGGGGCTTGCTCTCAGCTCCCAATAGCGGGGTTTCCGATGGTACTTGAAGGTAGCAAATTGTCAGACTACTACTGATCTGGAGCAAAGCGGTACGAACCAGCTTCGACCCAACTGAGAGGAAGACAGCAGTCGTTAAAATGTGTTTTTAAACACCCCCTTGTAATGACAGACTAGTGCAAACGTGCTCTGCTCCAGGAAGACAGTGTTTCGTTCAGTAGCGTCAAAGAGGCACTTCAGTCTGAGAGTTAAAGTCTCTGACGAACCTGTGAACCAGCGTCAAGCTCACGACGTAAACCAGAACACAACCTGGAGGATGGAAATGGTCCATTTAAATAAAAGTTCTAAAAATGCAAACAATAAAAGCAGAGGAAGAATTAAGGATGAAGTCTACATTATTTGATCAAAGTCATGGTGGAATAGTATTCAGATCCTTTACTGAAGTATAAACCTACGTGCCTGACAGCACACTCAAACAGCATTTCATTTTCTGCCTAATCCATCCAGCTAATCCGAGAGTTGAAGAGATTATTTTTTTTTAATCCATTTTAATTTTAGTGAATCCACGTTATCCCCTTGACAGTTAGGACCTGTTAAACTGTAATATCAAAAGTCTACTTATGTTGTCAGAAAAGTCTACTTTTGTATGGAAGGGCGACATATCCTCAATGAACTAAATTTCCTGTTTGTTCTTGGTCTGTGTAAACTTTATAAATGTGCCGTATAATTATTTTAAAGAATGATCTTGATCCAAAAAAAGTTGACGTTTGGAAAGATTAAGTCTTTCATAACGGGACATATACAATCAACAGATACCCAACAGAGTGTTTGAAAGTAGAATATTTCTATTATTAATAATAAATAGATAATTAAACCCGCCATTTATTTAGTATTTTCGACAAATTCTCAGTTCAATAATTACTTTTCATTTCCGCAATGTTTTAATTTGAAAGTATAAACCGGAAGTTCCGTTATTCCTCTTGGTTAACTTGACGCTCGTACGCTAACGCTAACGCTAACCAAAAGAAGAAGAAGAAGCCTTCCTTTGTCTAAGATCGCCTGATCCCGACAGGTTATTTACAGTTAGATACTCGTCACATCTGTTTTGAAATGATTGTTATGTCCTCACATAAAGTGTTAAATGCCTTTTATTCACGTTTCTTTTCTTTTCAGTTAGGGCGGATCCTGACATCGTGACGCTGTTGTGTTCACAGTGATGGGTGGCGGTCGATCAGGTTTGTTTACACGGACGTCTCTTTGCAGGATGAGCAATCCTGGTCCACTCTAGCTCTTCATCTGCGAGGCTGCTGACAGCCCACACAGCTGCATCCAAATCTAATAAAGGTAAGATGTTCACTCGTGTGTTGCTTTACTTTTCAATCACACTCAAAACAACACAAACTACTTTGCATGGAGATGTGTTTTTTCATCTTTTACGTTCATTTAGACATGTTGTTTCATAAGTTTTTAATCAGTAAATTGAAATCGTTTGTTTTATGTATTTGTTTCTTCTTGCAGCTTGATTCTGGCAAGTCTCAGTGATCGTGCCAGCTATGGAGACCTGTCAGGTGACTTTGACTGTGAGAGGAGAAACATCCCCAGGTATTTATAGCTGTTAGAGTTGACTGTAAACGCATGTAAAGACAAACAGGACACCTCGTACCTCATGACCCTCAACCTATGTTTAGAAGTGTTAAAATAGTTGCATTATTGACACTATTTGAACATGGATGATCTTATTTGGAGGCATAGCTTTTTTTGCCAAGCATTGGCCTTGGAGATAATGTCGTCGCGTGTCCTCCAAGTTTGAGTTTGTATATTAACATCCTGTAGGTCCAGGATGGACCATGTGAAATGCATTACAACCATTGTTAGCATTTTTTTTTGTTTGTTTAATGAGGACATTTCTCAAAATGTTGCTAAAGCTGTAAAGCGTGTTAATCTCTAATGATCCTCATTTGAACCTCTCCAGGTGAGGTGATTGCAGTTGTTGGGGACTGTGAAGCCCTGGGGAGCTGGTGCCATCAGAGAGCTGTGATCTTACACCCTGACAGCAACGATGGGTAAGTTCAACAAGCTCACACATTAGAAATGTTGTGAAAAAATGTAACAGGTTTTCGTCACTTGATGACGCGCTTGTCTCACTGTTTTGTTTCTCTGTGTGTGTTCCTCGTCAGAAACACGTGGACTACAACAGTCACTGTGCAGAAAGGAGTCGTTTCCAAGTACCGCTATTTTAAAGGTTTCTTTCTGGAGTCGAAGGTGAGCAGAGCCGCTTTGGTGTATTTATTGCTTTAAAAAGGAAGGTAGAAGATTGCCCCTTGTAATGAATCTGAAATAATCTTTGAGGGCATGAAGGCTGTTGATATCAGGTTTTCTGTCAGTTGACACCTTTCCATTTCAGCTCACCCTGTGCTTTAATTACCAGATTTTAAGCTAGGCTTAAGACTAAGGTTTGTGTATCACTGTCTCTAAATCTGTTTATACCTTAAGAAACCCTGAAGCATGTGTTGGTGTTAAGGCCTAGCTTCACTGTGCAGAAAACAGTCCTCTGGTTTGCTCTAATCTCAGCGTTTGAGCCTCTGCTAAGCTGCTCTGCTGCCCTATTCAGACTGCCGTTTCAAGCCTTTTTATGCCCCCCATGTTTTACCTTCAACCTGAATGTTGCAGATACATAATGAGGGGACCAAGTGACCCCCCCCCCCCCTCCTTGTCTTCATAGATAGCAACAGAGGCATTTTACAGGTGAGACGGGATCAGCAGAAGCAGAGAGGGAGCACTGCGCTGTGTGTGTGCGTGTCGAGCAACAGCTGTTCCATGTTTCCACGAAGCTGAAGTGCCATGTGAATTCACAGACTAGGACACCATTATTAAAGTTGCGGAGTCAATCAGAATATAGAAAGACGAGATGTAATCTGAGCCTGCACTTTTGCAGTCTGAATTGGGCTGATATAGATGTACACAGCTCAAACTGCGCTTGAACAAGGAAACAAAGGAGCAGGTGTGGTTTTGTTTTTGTTTTTTTCAGGGCATGGTCCGCATTATGTAAGGAGCTTGCTATGACATGACTTCTTCTTCAACCCTTGGCTTTGGCATTGACTTTTAACACACTGCAGAGTTAAAGAAGATTTACACGTGCCAGTGTGGGCTGACTTGAAATATGAGGAATGAAGGTTACTGCCACGCCGGCGGAGACAAATCAGCAGGAATAGCCGTTTCTAAATATACACTCCTGAAAATATCTAGATTTGAGGAGGACTGCTCCGGATATTCTCCTGACCTGTCATATTCACAAATGCACCTCACAGCGATTATCCCTGTCAGACGGGCGGGGGTGCAGGGGGGGGGGTCTCCTGAGGTAAGGCGTAATAAAAAAAAAAAAAAAGTACCGTACATTTGCCTTTTATATCAACGCTGCATATGGTTTAGAGGGATCACAATGTCAACAAAAGAATGGAGAACAACATTCTGACAAACAGAAAACATTATCCAGCCGTTTAATAAGTTGCGCGGCGATTGTAGCGCGTGGCAGGAGAAACTCCGGGTGAAGTCTGAGCGTAACATTCAGATGTTTGCGTTCACACATCCAGCTCCTCCGGCAAATATCAGGAGTTTTTTTTTTTTTTTTTTTTTTTTTTTGTTAAGAGCGTGAAAGCCCTAAAACAGGAACCATTCTTTTTCGTATTGCCCAATAATATGGAGTATTTCATTTAACTCTGCTAATGATGAGATTGGATGAAGTGGTCAAAATGTGATGCTTCAGAATTCTTGTTGCCATATCTAATGATGCTTTTATTACAGATACAAACGCAGCTTCTTGTTTCTCTAAAAAGTTCTTTTCTTTTCCTTTTTTATTAATAATTCCACTTTTCAGAACTCAACCCATGGTGGCTGACAGCCGTACATGGGGACCGGTGACTATACCAGCTCTAATCTCTCTCACATACTCTGCTCCAAAGACAGCTGTGAAGCTGGAACAAGTAGTGCACTGTATCTCATGTGAAACCCTAACATTGTACCAAACATTGGAATTGCAGAGTGCAGGGGGTCCCAGTCAAGTGATAGTCAATTTGTGGGAGACCCATCAGCAGCCTCGCACGATGAGCCCCACAGGTATAAAACAACAACAACAAAGACAAAGCCCGTTCAGAATGAGCTGGATAATATGAACTGTTTCAACTATATCTGCAGCCTGCGTCACGCCCTTTTTCTTTTACCCCAGCGTGTCACCCCATCCGCTATTATTCTTGTGAACTCTACTGACACGCGTTTATCCTAGAACAGGACGTTTGTCGGCCCACGTTTAGTTTTTAACTTTTCTTAAATTTCGATTCTTTTACGTTTTCGTATCATCCTGCTGAATTAAAACCTTTAGTGACATGCTTGTAATGTGATTTTATTTTTTTTAATTTTCTTTAATCGAGCTGAAACTGTTTAATAGCTCAGTCGACTCTTCAGCTTGAGGCAAATCAAATTCCGAACGAAACCAGTCAGGGCATGACTTTAGCATCTTTGTTTTGAAGAGTTCGAAACGGAGATTTGAGACTTTTCTTTCACTCTGGTTTGAGCCGACCTCAGCTGCTTTCAATCTAATGCACTTCTCTTTTTATTGCAGCAACAGACCAGATAATTGAGGATGGACATTTTGGAAATTACAGTAAGTAAAAACTCAAAAGTGGTGACAAACTATTAACACACAGAACATGACAACTCTTGTACTTTACTGCTATTACTTTGGATATACACAAGACAGCTGTGCGATGACGCTACATTGTTTGCTGATTTAAATTCCCTATAGACCACATTGTGAGCTCTTGTTTTGGAGCTCATTCAAACAAACAGTCTTGTCCCTCCTGCTTTTCTTGTTTTGACTTGGTCTCTCGTCGGCAGTCATAGAAGACAACGTGTGCTTACATTGTCACAAGTCACCTTCCTGTTTTTTTTTTTTTTTCTCTTCACAGATGGGATAAACTGTGTGGACTCTGGGTGGCTGACATGCCAGACAGAGATCCGCCTGCGTCTGCACCATTCTAAAGTGGCACCGTTGTCAATCACCAAGAAGAAATTCAAGAAGTCTCGCTTCAGGTACGAACGTCCGAGGAGTTGAATCGAACACCACCCGGGGGAAAGTTCTGCTTCACGGCGACATGAGAGAGAACAGAGGATCGTCATTAGAGCGCTTCTGTTACCTGACCTCACCTGTGACCCTCGGTGTGTGACTGTAACATTTCATGCTTACAGAATCAAGCTGGTGTTGGAGGGCTTTGAGGAGGACGAGGAGGAGGAAGATGTCCTCAGTCCTGCAACTTGGCTCAAGATGACCAGCACTCTGGAGATCAGTATGATCAGTGCCAACGGCTACAAGTCCCGCCACTCGCAGCCTGAGTGTGGGAACACGTTGGAGCCCTCCCAGTGGACAGAGTACAGCATCCACACTATGGACCCAGACAACCTGGAGCTCAACTTTGAGTTCTTTGAGGTAACTACTCACATATATATATATATATATATATATATATATATATATATATTCCATTTCGTAGACTGGACTATTAGGATCAAGTCGACCTCACCTTTTATGGAAGTGGTGAAGTACTCTCAAGGCCTGGCTCAGTACAGTCTGTTTGGAAAAAAAAAAAAGCTGATAAACTAGAAAAATGAGCTCACAGCCCTGAGTCCCCCCCGTCCTGAGTCCACAGGTACACTGATGTTATCATAAAGCCTTACCTTGTCTAATCTTAAAAGAGAAAGAAGAGCATTCACGTCTGTGAATTGAAAACACTGATTCTTGACTTTTAGTGAGCTTTGACGAACTTCACACTCTGTGCTGGCAGCACACTGTTCTTCTCTGATACAGTTCTGGCTCGTGGCAGAGCCATGTAAAAGTGAGTTTTGGGGAGACATTGACTAGCGGGGATCTGGTCAGCAAGTCGACTGGTGTACTCGGCAGCAGCCGTCTCAAAAAGTGTGAAGTTTTCCCCAAGGAAAAAGAAGCCAAAAGGGAGGGACCAAATGCAGCACTGATGACGAGGTTAAACTTCACATTCGTCCACAGGAGGATCTGAGCAACCATGTCGTCCAGGGTGACGCTCATCCAGGACACGTGGGCACAGCTTGCCTTCTCTCTTCCTCTTTTCGGGAGAGCGGTAAGGACAACGGTGTTGCAACGCTTCCCATAATGGGTCGAAACTCCAGGCAGACCATCGGGAAAGTCAGAGGTAAGATTTATTTTATTTTATTTTTTCAGAACAATTCAACAACAGCAGAATGTCATTCGCCTGTGATTATACAAAGAGTTCTGTCGAACCAGTTTTTCGAGTCTTTGCTTTTGTTTTTCACACAGTGCTCGTTACCTTTTGTTGTTTTTGTGCTCTAGTTGACTACCTGGTGATCAGGCCCATTCAGGGACTGCAGTGTGACATGAGCTCCTCCTTCACCAAGTACTGGAAGAAGAAAGGTGCTCTGAATGTGGGCCACAGGGGAGCTGGTAGCACACGCGCAGCTAAGTGAGTTCTAAGTCCTGGACAGACTTGAGCGCCTTGGATTCTGTGCATACCGATAATAAATAGTTGACAGCATGCCAATGTGTGCTAGTTGGAGCAAGCACTTTTGTATACCCTGCATTGGTTCCTTATCCACAAATCCTCTTTCCCCTTTTGTTCTGCAGACACCAAAGAATCAGGGAGAACACAATTGCCTCATTCAAAAGTGCTGCCAAGCATGTAAGTGTGGCACAGGATTACAGCTACAGTCAAAATGTCCTTTTGAACATTAATTCCCAGATTAATCCGATTTGAAATGTTCCACCTATAGGGTGCAGCCTACGTGGAGTTTGATGTCCACCTCTCCAAGGATGCTGTTCCGATCGTATACCATGATCTGACATGCTGCATATCCACCAAGAAGGTATCGTGACGGCATGCTGTAATTAATGTTGAACGACTGGAATGGACTTCTAGAAATGTGAAACTATATATTTTTTATGCCCTTACAGAAAAATGACAAGACTTCTCTGGAGCTTATTGAAGTGCCGGTCAAAGACCTGACCTTTGATCAGCTGCAGCTTCTGAAGGTAAATACCTGATCAAAGGGCCAGAAATATGCAAGTACCGTAAAGTCCAGCGTATAAGACGAACTTTTAATACCTGTTTTTTAATATAAAAAAGATGCACGTGCAGAAATTCCAACTCATTCATTGTTTAACGCAAACTGTGCTGGGATACATAGCGATAAAGACGTGGCTGGCTGTGCTACTATTTAACATCTTTTTTTCCCCTCCGTCCTTCATTCATTTAAAGCAAACGGTGGCATGTTGTTAAGAAAATGACTCTTTTGGAGTTCTCTTTTGATGACTCCTCGAATGGCCAGCGGAGTCGAGCCGTACAGTGTGAGCATGACTGGGTTGTTGGTTCTTACCAACTTTCCCCCCCTCTAAGCTGAGGGCTCAACTACCGTACTGTAGCTAGTAGGAGTGCAAACTCCACTCAGCTAAAACATTGTAGACTTTGCTGAACAGAATAAAAATCATCAGTCACGGCGACAGTTTGAATTTGTTTTCTTTCTGGCAAATCCCCCCCAAACAGACTGTGTAAAATCCAGAATACACAGGTCGAGTACACTTGTATATTAGGAGTGCAAAATGTGAAAAAAGGATGCATGTATCGTTGCACAGTCACTCATAGAAACTACTTGGAGCAGTTAAACTGCCTTCAATCAGCCACTGAGGTATTTCTTGGCCTGCTTCCTTTATCAGTTAATGAAACATGAAGTGACCAGAAAATAACGTGTGGAAGCAGAATGCATCATTTCAAACATACCCATTTATAAAAAAAAATTTTTGTCCACAGTTGGCCCATGCTACTGCGATAAAAGAAGCCGACGATAAAGGTAGGCATCTCTCTCTCGCAACACCCTCTGCCAGGATCAGTCATGAAGTTGCGTGACGAGTTAAAAAGCGATCTCCTTTTAGATCTGTTTTTTTTGGCAGTCAGTTCTATGGCAATCAAAAGACTAATCTATTCAGTTTTGGTGAAAGAATTCTTTGTGTGCAGCAAATAGCATCCCGGCAAAGAGATGAACGACTGTCAGCAGCAGGTCAGAGGACCGTTTGTGACGTTCTTTAACAAGAATGTGTTTTGTTTGTTCAGATATGCTGGATGAGGAAGAGGAAATCGACGAGCATCAGCCATTCCCCTCGCTCTCCCAGGTAAAGAATTTTGAATTTCCCCATTGGGGATCAATAAAGTTATGTCCATATATCCTAAAGCCCTTCACAATGACTTATGATTTCATGAAATAGTTCATTTCATCTATATGTGGAATTGATTCTACTTCTAAAATCAAAAACATCAAAAGACAACCTTGTTTCCCTTCACTCTCACCATTCCTTTAAATCACCTGTTAACTCATTGATTATAGTTTGATTACATGTTACCATCTTTGTTTCTTGGAATAAACATTCAGTCACATTAAAATGAATATTATCCCATTATGACCCTGCTACAGATCTTCCAAGCTATCCCTGAACATGTGGGCTTCAACATTGAGCTCAAGTGGATCAGCCAGATGAAGGTGGGTGTACAGAGTCGATATACCATCAATGAGCTCATCGCGTGTTTACCACATGGTCCCGCTTCATTTATTTGGACCCTCTCTGTCTTTGATTGGAGAACGCTGTGTTCGTGAAAATGAACCCTTGTCGTGAATGCTCGTGTCTCGACAGGACGGGTCATGGGACGGCAACCTGTCGTCGTACTTCAACATGAACACGTTCCTCGACATCGTCCTCTCCTGCGTGCTGCAGAAAGGCGGCAAGAGACGCATCGTCTTCTCCTGCTTTGACCCAGACATCTGCACCATGTAAGCACCGTGAACTACGTACAAACAAGATGCAACTATAAAAAACAACAAAAAAAAAACCCTTAACGGCACTCGTCAACTGTAAACACACGGTGTAGACATTCTTTACCGAGGCATTTGAATCACTCATGCACCACTCTAAGATTATTCAGTTAATATAAAAATACAATAACCCAGACCACAGAGAGTGTCTTTACATGATGATGTAAGAAATAGGGCTCTCAGACTGTGGCTCATATAAAGTAATTTCCCCCCCAGGGTTCGTCAGAAGCAGAACAAGTACCCCATCCTCTTCCTGACTCAGGGAATATCCGAGAAGTATCCTGAGCTGATGGACATCCGCTGCCAGACCACTCAGATCGCCATGAGCTTTGCCCAGAGTGAGAACATTCTGGTAAGCCTTTTTGACAGAAAATCAAATATTTATCACAAAGTATCCCCTGAGCTTTCAAAACTTTATAAAACTTCTATTAAAGAAAAGAAAAGTTTCACACTTCTGAGTAAAAATAATTCCACATACAGTTCAAATAATAATGATGATAATTGCACCCCTCCTCACCTCAACAACCCGTCCTCATTAATAACTAAACGGGTGAAATCATGGACAGTTTTAACGCTGAATAACAGACTCGGTTATACAAACACACACAGGGTGTTCACAAAAGGAGCCAGCAAAGATTCATCCACAAACTTAATGGCCCCTCTGTCGCCCCACACCTCCTCCTCCTCCTCCTCCTCCTCCTGTCCTTTCATGCTGTTCCACCTTCTTTTTGAACATGCTCACACTCACTAACTGGGTCAATCTAGCACGCACTACCAACACGACACGCCAAAATAATAGCTCTTCCCACACCCAACCTCACAGCGTTAAACAGTAAAGCTATTATGACCATTTCAGGCACAATAGAAGAGGACAGTACACACAATCAGTAACTCAGCCCCTTAATCTTCATCATGGTTTGTTCTCCCAATTACACTCCTCACAATAAGTTAGGGATATTGTGAGGCCCTCAGTGGGTTTTATACACAAGGGGTTTGTTTCACTTCAGTGATTTTTGGGATAGAGAGGTAATTGTATGAGGGCGATAGACGCAGCTCATTTAGTGTTTTCCATGTAATGGTCTCACTGTGAACGGTGTGCCTTACATACAGGGGCCAACACCCAAAAATACAAAAATACAAACCTTTTCAATGTGGCATCAATTTCAACATTCTGGGGATATAAAAAGCTGGTATTGTCAGTTCATTGTTCAAGCAGCCATGAACACACAAAGTCACTTAACAGACTTTGTTATTGTCTGAATTGTTGGGGTAATAAATGGTGCTTCTTCTCATTCATTAATCGGTACTATTACTTATGTCATTAAAATTCAGACCAAAAAGGACACGCACTCCTGTAAATAACACACTTACTGTGAGTAGTGTATATCTGCACAAATCATCTATTAATAAGTATTGCTGTAGTGCCCTTTAGCAGACTTACAGTCTTCAGTCTCACAACACAAACAAGTCTGCCAGCTTAGTGCCGTGTCAGCTGTCTCCCTTTTAAAAGGTTCACGTCAGGGCAGAAATCATCCACAGATGGCTTCTACAGCACAATCTGAAAAATGCACATGCCCATAAGCAGCCGAATGATTTACTTTGTGTTACAAGGACATGCAAACTTTACCTCCTATTTAAAACGACATGAAAGTAGGCAGATTAAAAGTATTTTGAAGAAAACTTGCAAAATCAAAGATCCAAGCCAAGATTATTATTTTTATTTTTTTCTCACTGGATTGCTTTTCTGGCTTCTTCAGGGGATCAGCGCCCACACCGAAGAGCTGCTAAAGAACCTGTCCTTCATCGGGGACGCTCAGTCCAAAGGTCTGGTGGTGTTCAGCTGGGGAGACGAGAACAACGACCACGAGAACAGGAGGAAGCTGAGAGAGCAGGGAATCGACGGACTCATCTATGATAGGTGGGCTAAAATGCAACAGGATTATTTGTGTCTCTAAACTGAGTTATTAGGGCTTCGACATGAGTGGACGTCTAACCCGACCATTGTTGATTGTGTTCATAGTCAGCATGAAGGTGTAGTAGTGAGACATTTGTTTATTCTGTCCTGATAAGGATTCTCCTCATTGTGTTTCCAGCTTTAACAAACATCCCATAATGCACCTTGTACATTTTGACCTGTTGTGTCAAGTTCAACCACTACCCTTTTTTTTTTTATCAGCAAAGTTGTTCAGTGTTCAAAGTTGTATAGTGAACCTTTGGCAGTCGAGGTAATCATTTGGAACCTGATTTCAATGTTTGATTATTCATCAGACATGTGAGGGCTGTAGCTGTGCTTCCAGCTAAACGACAGTGAGTTTCATCTGGTCTCTGCAAAGCCGCACGGTCAGCAGAATCTGTTTGTTAGGCCGTTTCACTTCTATGTTTCCCTACACAATGACATCTGCTCCACATATATGTCCCACATTCACCCTGACCTTTACAGAGCTCTGCTGACTATACATATCGTAACCCAGCAGTCTCTCTAGTCGCTGATGTTACTTTCATTTAACATCTCAAGTCAGAACTTTGGACATCTCCAGGTTGTGGTTATAAACTCTGCCTCTTTCTTACAGAATATGTGAATCCTTGGTGCCATATTTTGACTCGAGTTCTTCAGATCCCTGTAATGTCTCTCTGGTTCCTGGCTGTGTTTCGTTGATTCAGTCACTGTACACCGCAGGGCTGGCCTGCATGAATGTGCAGCAGGAACACAAGAATGTTCCTGCATAATGATGCACGACGGTTGACTTCTCACGTGTCTCAGACTCTAATTGTACTGGACACAACTGTTTGATTGGTCAACTGCCATGTTTATCATTTTTGAAGCTTCTTCTCCTGGCTCACATCCTGTGTTAATGCCTGTGTGTTGTTTGCAGGGTTTTTTTTTTCTGGTAATGGTGAATTATGTGGATGGCACTTTTTTTTTTAAAGCATTGCGGCACCAAAAGGCTTGTATAGTGCATGAGGAAATGTAACTTGACGTCTTTTTGGAAATATCAAACACATATTTTTTTTTTTTGTAGTTACAGCTGTTTGTTTTCAACCTGCCCATCAGCCACTAACAGCACCAAAGCACATCAACGACCCCGCGCAACACTGACTTTGTGAAATTAATAACAGTTCATTGGAATGGATAGTCTTTGTTACTGTAGTACCTGCTCTATAATCCTTTAAAGCTGTAATCCTGGCAGACACTATGTCAGATGTCAAAGCACATCTTTCACAAGTGGATTTACTTTAGCGGGTCCTGCTGTTTGCTTTCTTTCCCGGTTGGGTGATTGCACCGACTTGGACGCTCTTTTTAACCTTGTTGCACCGTTAAAAGTCTTCGGAAGCTGTCTCATGAAACGCGCATTCAAAATTTCCTGCCTGAGAAAATCTCACATTAACTGTCTTAGATTTTTTTATTGGTCTTGAAGCTGGCTCACAAAAAAACAAAAACAAAAAACAAATCTGACTTTGGAATCTTAAATTTTTCCGGACTGATGATTATTAATCTGTCCTTGGTTAATTGGCCATAAATAATGCTCTATTCCAAACCATTCCAACCTCTCATCTTGCGTGAAGGGTTTGATTGAAAGAGCCGTTTGTGAAAAGTGCATAGTCTGGAGAAAAAAAAACCCATTGGGGAAGCAACTTTCCTGTAACCTTTTCCAATGCTGTGGAGCACACAATGATTAACCTTTCACCCAATTCAGCTCTGCTGGGATGTAATCAACCATTCCTTTTACAACTCATTCAAATCCATTTTAAAGCCAGTTCTCCTAACCAGCACAATCATACCCCTATCTGTTTACACTCGTGTGAGTAAGCTACTAAATGACATCACTGTTTTACTCATTGGTTCAAGCAAAGCTCTATTTTTATATCTTTATTAATATTGAAGAGTTAGCTTTTCTTTTTTGTATCTTTAATAGAATATGTTGTTTTTCTGATACGAGATAACATGATGATCTGAGTTAGAGTTTTTCTGTAAACAGCACTGACCACAGACTTTGATCTAGTTGACTAGTGCAGGCCGATGATTCAGTAATATTTAACATCAGTGTATGAATTCTTATCGTACCATCACACGCTTTATGTCAGTGTTTAACTCGCTGATTGCTTGGAATTTATTATTTGAGCATCTTTTTTTCCTCACTGTGAAGCATTTTGTCTTGTGATGGATGACTTTGTAACTATAGGTCTTCTAGATGACTTTGCTTACATCACCTGTTTGATGATGTGCAGTGAAATCTCTGCCCAAGTGATCCAACGAACCAATGGGGCTTTATCGTTTTTCAATGCTTGCATGCAAAGTGTTGGTAGATCAGAAAAGAGCTGCTCTGCGTTTGTTTTTTTTGAATGACAGATAGCATTTGAATAACCGCATAAGGCACCAGTATACCCTAGTGTAACTAATATCACCGATCTTTCTCTTCTTTTAGCATCTGTGAGGAGCAAGGAGAGCAGCCTAACATCTTCCAGGTAGAGGAGCAACACTCCCTGCAGGAGGTCATTACAGAGGAGACCATGATGAGCTCCACCTGCTCCTGCTACTCCATCCCCTACTCCAGCCCATGCTCCATGGGCCCCTGCGTCGCCTCCAAGGCCCGGGCCGGCAGCGCTGAGTCTGACTCTGGTCTCAGTTCCTCATAAACATCCCTTCCTGTCAGTTGACCTCAGTGCACAGGCACTCTCAAGAGGACCAAGGGGGGAGGGGGGGGAATGTATGTAACAAGAATATCAACCGAGAGATCGGTTCTGTGTATTTATTCAGACATTGACGGGAAATGATTCATTTCTTGCCCCCATTCACACATGACCACGAGTAAAGCCACTAAATTCAGTGCACCAATGTACTCAGTTACAGATTGTTTTTGTCTCTTTACAACTTCGATTTAAAATCAGTGAATGTTTTGCCAAAATATAATGCAGCCATATATTTTTCTCTTGTTTCCTCTAAACAGAGAGGAAATAGAGGGTCATGTCAAAATGGCTTATGATACTCACATTTATTTTGCCAATATCTTGCAACTTTTCAAAGAGGACGTGCAAAAATGTAATGCACATTATATTTTACAAAGGAAAAAGCTGAACTACAAGTTCGTCTTAAAGTTTATGCTGATTCAGGATCATTCTGTTTATGTTCTCTGTGCATGTAGCCATTACCTGGAGTGTGGGTTTTTTTCTTTTCTTTCCATGATCTCATTGCAATGAGTAGTTTATTTTGCATGCTTCTTACAGTTCAAGAAGTTCTGTGCATTTTAAAAGTGTGTTATGATGAATAACCACATTTGCGATCACTGACCACATGATTGATACTTTTCTTTTGATTGAATTTTAACCTCCTGCTTGGAGACCTTACATTTGTCAATTCCATCCTGAACAATGGACGTACTGTTTGCGTTCCTTTTCATCAACTTGATTTGGAGAAAAGAAAAGAATGTTTCTTTGCAAAAGCAAACGTGCTGCTGCCTTAAGGGGAGTTTTTTTTAAATCACCAATACCTCACCCATCAGTCATTAAAATAGACTTGACTAGAAGAGTTTGTACAGAATGAATTTCTGTTTAGCTTCACATCTGTTAAAATGAAAGGACCGAATGATGCTACATCTAGGACACAGCACACCAAATTCATAGTATGCTGTCTATGATTCTTTTATGTTTCACAAACCTCTCAACAATCTTAAAATTGAGTGATGCATGGACTGTAAATCTGTCTCACTGAATATCAGGGGAAATGATTAATCTAGTGTAAAGTTTGAAATCACTTCAGGAAATAAAGAGTGTATATTATGAGGATGATGTAAATAAAATGAAAACCTATATTTGTTTATTTTGTCCAAGGCTATGTATTACTCAGCTCCTTTGTGTTTGAATATATATTATAAGTATATATTTATATTTTGTTTGTCAAAACCCTTTTTCGGTGATCATTTGATTCAGTTAACATTAGAATGCTCTAAGCCCCTCTTTATGAATGTATTAAGTACATTTGTGCAACAAGACATTAAAGAGAACTGTAAAGACGTTCTCAAAGGTCAGTGTGTTATATGAATGCCAGAGGGACTGTTTCCGTTTTTATTCTATTAGAATCTCCAACACTGCAGTAACTTTAGACAAAAGCTGACTTTAGCTCTGTTAGTATAATGCAGCATGTTTTCTGATAATGCAGTTGTGAACTATTACACACATTTGATTTTATTCTGCACAGTAAGAATTATGAACATTTGGGAAATAAAGGCATTCAATAAGTTACTATAGTCAGTTTTTAATGACAAGTGTAGTTTCTCTTAATGTACGAATAACCCCACCTTCCATGAAGCACGTTAATATTGCATATTAAAAGTAATTAATTCAACACAGGTACACACTGCTCCTACCGTGTAAGGTTTCAGGTATCTACAATTTAGCCATTACTTATCGATAAGCATGAAAACACATGTACGCGTGTTAGTACCACTCATAATATGGGTCCTCTGTCTTATCTGGTTGCCTTGGTTTATCAGATCTCAGGAGGTACCTTGAAACAGACAGTGCTTAGAGTGGAAATCTTCAAACCTTTGGCAGTTAGGTGTCAGGGTTCACTCAAATAAAACTAACAATTTTGAATAAATAACATTAAAATATAAAATGTGTAGTAAATAAAGTTGATGGCCTTGCTGTGCATGCTGGCATACAGATATATTTTATTGTTTTATTTACACCTGCACATTGATTGCAAAAAAGTAGCTTTTCTTTAACCACACTTCTCCGCAATTTTTAATATGTTTTATCTACCGAAATTATATTTGGAATAAAATGTATTTTAAGTACAATAAAGTCTAGGTAAAAAACATGTAATTATGTACAGTTAATAATATGACCACCATTAATGTTCTTAGTGTTAAAGTGACACCTGTGTTTTAGTGCTAATTGCATTACTTGAAAATGCACTTCTGCGCATCGCTAAATAAATACCACACTAAAATAGTTAAATATTTATACTGGAAGGACTGTCCTCACGTTGAATACATTGATAAAGACGCTGAGTTATAATCGTAGACTGTAAATATTGGTCATTAGTCAGTAAAATAAAATGTGTAGGCGCCCTCTGCTGTACGATAAAGCAAAGTTCACCGACTATGTTTTTAATAAGGATTATATAAATAATGTTCTTCCGGTCAATCTTTTTGAAAATGTGAAAAATTACCCAAAATACGACGAAGTGTAAATTATAATGACAGCTGTTAAAATAAAGATAAATGTTATTCTCACAAATTTGCCTTCACATCTTACGTCACTAGGCATATAAAAAAAGATATATGTTTCGCTGGGAATTGTAGTTTCTTTTTCCTTTGAAGACGAAAGTGTTTGTCGCGTCAAGGACGCATTTTCCCGACATGCAACGGTGCTAGGCTAAGCCACCAGCAGGTGCACGCCCACGTCAAATAAACCCATCGACTGTAATCCTCACTGTACACAGCGGGATCCTCTGCGGGTATTTTCTGTTTCCCGACAAGTTTGTCCATCAGAAAGAGATAGAAATGGACAACTCCGGCAAAGAGAAGGAAGCGATTCAGCTAATGGCCGATGCTGACAAAAAAGTCAAGTCCTCTGGCTCCTTTTTGGGAGGGATGTTTGGAGGGTAAGACAGCACTGCACCAAAGAACAAACAGCTAGCAAGCGTGAAGTGTCAGCAGCAAAGTTGGCACCTAGCCTATTTCTCCTAAGACCAACGTTCATAACTTATATGTTTACAAGTTTAACATTTATAGCTGAGTAATACGACAGCCGGAGGCAAGATGTTGGTGTCGGTGGTAGTTATTTAAATAAGGTTTGACTTTCTTAAACGAATCAGTAAATCACAGTATCACAGCGCAGACTACGCAGTAGACAGTTAACTAGGCTTTCAATTGACTAACCAAGTCCCTGTATTGTCAAAAGCAACACTTGTCAACATAATATTTTTACTGTGTAAACCTCTTGTGTCATCATAGTGTTTAATGTATTGCATTTACTTCCACACATGAAAAGATGGCTGTCCAAACAAACGCCCCCTCCTCCCTCAGCATTAAAAACACCAACATAATCTTTCTTGTCACCTGGCCTTATAATTATCATAGCAGTTACTGACATCTGTGACGTGATTACTAATCAATCATGAACTAAAAGATTCTCAGAGGACTAAAGATCTGACAAACCTCCAGGGCAGATGTCTTGATGAGATCCATATTGAAGGTTTCAGTGGTCCCTTATTGTGTTCTAGTACACACAAAGTAGTGTGCTTTGATTCCATGTTATGAAACGCAAACACAGTTTAAGTCATAGCCATAACAATGACACGAGACAGACGCGCATTATATTCTACGTAGAACAGAAGGCAGGCAAGGCTCCCCCTTTATTCTTTTTCTGTCTCATTTACGTATCCCTTCAGTCCTGATGTCTGCATTATTCTATGAACAACATATTGTCCCAAACAGTTATTATAAAAGCAACAACACTGATTTCAATGATACAAGTGACCTTGGGGAGTAAATTAACACGTCTTTTTAAATGTAATAAATGCAAGAGATCAAATACAAAAAGGTGTCATCATCCATTAAAGAAAAAAAGGTTGGACCCTAAATACAACTGGCCTGCTGTGACTCGGTCTCTTTTTCAAAGTTCTTTCCCCTTGTGACCCCCCAGATGTTACGACTCGACAGTTCTCGAGCGTGATAACCTCTGCCGGGCTTTATACTGCTAATTCTTTGGCCGGCCAAGCTGTGAAGTAATCCTCTGCCATGATTGAACGGTCAGAATATTATTACAACGACAGGGCGCTCCAAGGGCTCCACTTCTCGTCTCCGAGGAAGGGAGATCTATAGGGCCTGTGATGAGGGATTTACATGAGCCAGTCTGGGCTCTGCATCTTATCTACAAATGCAATCACTTGGCAGGTTATACAGTTTATCACTCCATGCCATGTAGACATCACTTATAAGTTATACAAAGGCTTGACACTGTTTAACCTTTGTATGCCGTGGAGCCTGTATGATTTATAAACATGTATTTGTCTGCTTTCTTTTTGTTCCTGTCTTTGTTTAGAGGACCTCACAAAGTGGAGGAAGCATGTGAGATGTACTGCAGAGCCGCCAACATGTTCAAGATGGCCAAGAACTGGAGCGGTGCGCTCAGCTTCTTTTATTTGTTTTCCGTAGCTCTAAAGAGTCGTTGGGATGTTATGCTTGTTTCCGACAGTATGGTTTTGTTATTGCTTCTAAAGTCCGTGTCGTGTTCTTCCTCCTTCCGTCTACAGCCGCTGGAGGAGCTTTTTGCAAGGCGGCACGTATCCACATGCAGCTGCAGAACAAACACGACTCCGCCACCAGTTTCATCGATGCAGGAAATGCTTACAAGAAGTCCGACCCTAATGGTGAGACCGCTTTCACTGTCGTGCCTTGATTATATTTATTTTGTATCCCAATAATTGGACTGTTTAAGGATTCAAACATCAAGTCTTGCATTGATTTTTTTTAAGTGGACACATTCCTGACTGAAGGATATACATGATGCGTTCTTTTGAATACAGTACAGTCGATCAGGGATTTCCACATCTTGCAGACTCTACAAGGCTCATGTTTGTGTGACAGCAATGAAGCCAAGTCTCCTGTATAAATAACAGTAAATGGATTATTCCTCTGTATTAAAATACATGTCTCGCCACACCTTTTGAATCAGTTTTCCACAGTGTTTCACAGCCTTACTTTGCTGTCAAAACGACTGAATGTAAACAGTAGAAGGATTATAATGTGACCGAGTTATTGCCCTTGAACTGCGTCACATCAACTCATCGACGTATCAGTAAGATGTTTGTTCTCTACAAGGAGCGTGAGCTGTAAGTGTGTGTCAATAACACTGCTGTGATGTGTCAGGGTCTGTCACTAACACACTAACTGTCTAACTGTCCCCCTTCCTCTTTTCTTTATGCTGTCAAAAGAGGCTATCAAGTGTTTTAATGCTGCCGTCGATATATACACAGACATGGTAAGATGCACGTAGGAGTCCTTGTATGTTCTGAACCATAATAGTAGAAGAAGTTACACACATTATTTATTTGATGTTTTTTTTTTATTGTACTTTAAAAAAAAAAAATCCATCCATCCATCCTGTTTATTTCTTTTCTTTGGCTCACATACTCATCATATTTGTGTGAAAACGTTCATACAACATTATGAAGGGGTTTTACGTAAAACACACGTGAGGCTGTTCCGCCCACTCTTCCATCGACAATGTCCTTTTGTTGACAGGAGGAGGTGGCGAAGAAAGGCTTTTCATCTGTCGAGATATGCCTCCTCTAAAGGAGAGAATCAAAACATGTGTCCTGTTAGCATACAGTGCTAACGCAGCGTGTAGTGGTGTATTAAAGGGATTCTATACTGGGAGTGTTATTATTATTATTTGATAAGGGATGCTACCTCAGACATCTTTACTGTACTGAAACTTTCTCCCTGTACTTCTGAGGATGCATTTTGAGTAAAGTTAGTTTGTTCTGGTAGCATGATGTGGTCGGGGAGAAGGATAGCGTCTGATTTTGTTTTGTGCTACGATAGCATTTTTCGTCAAGGCAGCACATCTCGACACAACACCAGCAAAGACGTTGTGAGAATACACAGTAAAATATTAATAGGCAAAGGATGTAAGATAAATGATCACTCAGTTAGAAAATAGGAGCGGTTAAAGGAAAAGACACGGTATTACGAGATAAAATGTGAAAGAGCGTGAGAAGAAGTAAAAGACGATTAAAATGGTAAAAACAGTAAGAAAAGACAAAAGGAGATCACTTATAAGCAAGTCTGTTTTAAGGAGGGATTTAAAAGAATTAGAAGAGCTCTTTCATACAGCTCAGAGGCAGCCCCGACCCTGCTTTAAAAGTAATGTCAAATCTGAAAATCAAATCTCAAACTGACAGGAAGCCATGTAATAAAACTACAATTGTTAAGTCGTCAAGACAGTGATTTATTATTGATGTCGGAGAAGAAAAAGTTACACGAGTCGAAGATGAAGGCGTGGATGATCTTTTTCAAGGTCCGGTTGAATGAGCATTGATTTCATTTTGGAGGTGGTGCAAAGATGAAAGAAGCATGATCGTACAGTTTTGTTTTGGGATTCAAAGGCGAGATGTGTTATTCCTAGACCTCTGGCAGTGGGTTGGACATTGGCGGATCAGGAACTGGGGCTGTTTTTTGAAACATGAGTCTGCTTTGGCAGGCTGAATAGAATGATTTAGGATTGTTTATTTGGAGAACGTTTTTGTGCCCTCCACCAGTTGATAATCACTTGGACGGTTTCTGACAGCAGCTAGGTTTCGAGGGTCCTCAGGTGTCAGAGGGAAGGTATGTGTGTGTGTTGTCTGCGTAGCAGTGAAAGGAGACTTTGTTCAGTTGTCCGGCCAAGAGGCAGCATATAAATGGAGAATAAAGGGGGAGCTAAAACCGAACCTTGCGGTGCAACACAGGTCATGTTAGAGGTAGAGGAGGAGTAGGTGTCGATGGTGACTGCAAAGGTGTGTTCTATAAGATAAGAGTAAACCCAGCTAAGTGCAGAATCCTTACAGTATCAAATCCTGCACTAAGAAATAAAATAACCAAAATTGTCCCTTCTAGCTGCTCGAAAACCAGATTGAAATTTCTCAAAGAGGTCATTTTCAGTCATAAAAGATAAACGTTACATTGAAACCTCCTTTTCTAAAACTTTTTTGATATAAATGGAAGTTTTGAGATTGGCAACAAAATTGTTAAAATCGATGGCGTTGGGGTCAAGGTTGGGTTACTTTAAAAGGGGTTGGACCAGAGGGGTTTAAAAACAGAGGGGAGAACACCTTCCACCAAGGAACTGTTAATAAACTTTTGTGGGATAATGTCGAGGCTGCACGTGGCTGATTTCATGTGGGATCAAATTTCCGATAAAAAGGGAAAGAACACCGGCTCAAAACGACTTGAATAGCTGTGAAGTTTCTTGCTGGTGTCTAAAATACGGTCTGAGGGGAGGATTTGTTGCCTAGTGTCGTTGACTTTATTAGAAAAAATAAATTAAAAACGTCATTTAACATTGCAAGGCTACATCTACACTTCCTTTAATGGACAGGAAACATGATTTGTGTAACGGACTCTCCCTGCCTTTTTCCTCTCCTAGAATAGTTTTTTGTTTTGTTTGTCTTTTCAACATATTCTTAGAAAGTTCTTAGTGTTTACCTGCCACTGGTGCCTCGATCTAATCGGCTATTGTTCCGTTTACGAAGGATTACTTTCAGAAGCTCAAACCTCGTTGACGTGCTGCCACAGGCCACTGCTTAACCTCACCTCTCTGCACTGTGTAGTAACACAAAGCTTTCATACACTTGCTAGTCATCTGTGGAATGATCCGGTTAGTAACGATTTCTCCTCCTCCTCCTCCTCCTCTTCCAGGGAAGATTCACCATCGCCGCCAAACACCACATCAGTATGGCAGAAATCTACGAGTCTGAATTAGTGGATATTGAAAAGGTTAACAAGAGCTAACATTATATTAGAGTCACTAAATAGTATTTATTCTAAGACAGTATCAGCTCTGTCTTTACACCATTTGTTGTTTTCCTCTCTTAAAGGCGATCGCACATTATGAACAAGCTGCAGACTACTACAAAGGAGAAGAATCCAACAGGTACTGCTCCCGTTCTTTGACTTGGCTAAAATAATGTATTCAATAACTCCTTTTGCAGGTCATAGGATCAAACTAAATGATGTAAGTAACATGACTACAGTAATAAACTAGGCAATAAATGTGCATATTATGAATGTATAACTTGTCAGAGGGAAGAAAAATTCTCCTCCAGCGGCCTCTCCACTCAAAAATGAACTGAAAATGCCTTGTTCTTTAATTAACCACCATTGTTGTGTTAGCATGCTAATATTAGCACACTTTGCTTAACTCGTAGCGTCATATTGCATGTAAATCGACACGGACTGACTGTGACGTAAACACACTTACTTGACTTTCAGCTAAGCATAGAGTAGACTGTTCTTCTTCTTCTCTGGAGTCCTGGACTTAAACTGCTTTATTATGTGAGGCTGGCCCGTCCATGTAAACATGATGTAAACATGGCGCTTCAACGACAGTACAGCAGGAGGGACTCTTGCTTCTCACTCACTGTGGACAGTCTTGACTCAGACAGACAGTTACACAGGATATACTTGATTACTGTTTTTGTTTTATGTAAAATGTTGGACATTCTGACCTTTAAAAAGTGCATCTACCTTCTGTTGTCATATTTTTCATAGTTCTGCCAACAAGTGTCTGCTGAAGGTGGGGGCTTACTGTGCTCAGTTGGAACAGTACCAGAAGGCCATTGAGATCTATGAACAGGTGAGTTTTGCATCTTGCTTCTTCGTCAGTTTGACCTCAGGCTGCTGAAATGACGGTGATTTATGATTTGGGTGTTTCTAGGTCGGCGCGAACACAATGGACAACCCTTTGCTGAAATACAGCGCCAAAGAATATTTCTTCAAAGCCTCCCTCTGTCATTTCATCGTCGACGAGCTCAACGCTAAGGCGAGTTCATACCTCTGTGTGCTTCCGTCTCAGATCTGGAGAGTGTTGGGGGTAGAATATTAACACGCTGTGTCTCCACAGATTGCTGTTGAAAAATACGAGGAGATGTTCCCGGCTTTCTCAGACTCTCGAGAATGCAAACTGTTGAAGGTAACTCATCACTCGGAGCTGTAAAGAATCAGATGGCTTACTTTCCTCGCTCTTCATCTGTTTGGTTTCTATGAGTAACCCCATATCTTTCTTCTTTTTTTTCTTTTTTTGACTGATCAGAAACTTCTTGAGGCTCATGAGGAACAGAACAGCGAGGCTTTCACAGAGGCTGTAAGTTTTATATTCTGTTACAAAGTTTTAAAACAATGCTTTTGGTATGCAGAGGGGTTTCTCTGCGTCGGCTCTTGCAATTATGGATGGATCTGCTGTGTGCTCATGAAAGAGAAATGCTCTTTCCCAGGTCTCCTTTCACTCTCGAAGAATTTTTGGTTACTGGACACTTGAGCCGACTGACATTGAAAATTAACGATTAACACCCAAGAAATGTCAATGTATAGTTAGAAAGGGAGGAGTCTACTCGAACAATGTGTCACACACTTCTACTTTTTCTTTTCAGATAGTTGCATCATAGATTTAATGAGTGTATATATTAATATATTTTCTGCAATGCCAGCCGTATAAATTCAACGAGAAATAACGAGTTATCTATAAAAAAAATTCAACTAAGTAAGCACAACCTTTAAACTGTTATCCTCACTTTTTCTAAAAAGCCTATCTCTGTGTCCCTCTGCTGCCTGCAGGTAAAAGAATTTGACTCGATCTCACGCCTGGACCAGTGGCACACAACCCTCCTGCTGCGCATCAAAAAGACCATCGCGGGTGATGAAGGGGATCTGAAATGAAAGAAACCTGGGGGGGGTTGGGGGGTTAAAATCGCAGCACGGAGGGACAAATCCATCACGCATGCTTTCACACTCACACACAACAACACGCACACTCTTTCACACGCCGCACTGTGTATAGCGTCTGGAGAGCGCCTGCTGGTTGATTTTTTTTTTTTTTTCACTGCTCACTGCTTCACTTTCAAGAGTACAATCTTTGCTTTCCTTACATGCAAATCTGAGTCGAGTCAGAATGTAAATCCTCTCGCCCTCACCTCGTCTCGAGGATTGCTGCATACCTTCTCTGCTGAAATCTGTCCCGTCAGAGTTCAGAGTGGTTTCTTGTATTGACACTGATGTTAGTATTGACGGCAAGCTCTGCATGTTTTGTATGATTATAGTTTCTTAGGCTAAAGCAGCTTGTTTTTTTTTTTGTTTTTTTTTAAACCTAGTTTGTGAATATTTAAACACATTACGATGTTTCCGTTTTTTTGTACATAAGATTATCAGTGTTGGTGGATTTTATTTTTATTTTTCGGATTAGAAGAAAGGGAATCGTACGTATATCAGGATTGTACTTCAAACTTACGTCATCGGAGCTGCAAAAGGGATTCTGTTATCAAGCCATGAGGAGAGACTCTTCAAGAAGAAGGGCGATGATATGCACCAAGTGTAGACTGTTAAACATTTGTACACAATCACAACCACTCCATTTCCATCACTTTTTTGATTTTTAATTTATCCTTGTGAATTATGTACGTTATTATACGTTTGAATGTTTGACTCTGTTAGCTGTGTTTTATAGTTTGCCTGTGAAAATGTATTTTGGAACGTAGAGCACTGATGTGGAAAGCCTTCCTCTTTCTATCCAGGAAATGTAATCTTTGGGGGGGGGGGAGGGTTAATGCGCATCATTAGTAACTCATCTCTTGCCGTGTTGTGAACTAATCATAGAGGTTTTACCGCAGTGCACCTTCCATAATGGGACAGTCGCTAAGCATGTCACTGTGTATAGTTTAGTGTTGTGGTGCATTCACTAGTGTAAGCCAGACCAAAGTTTTTACTAACGGCTCAGTCGCCCTGCGTATCCAGCTTCTTCCAGATGGAATGACGATGGACCTTGAATATGATGTGTATGCTTGTGCAAAGGGACGATAATAAAGATATTATATCCCATCTTTGGTGTCCTGCCCTTGAACGTTTCTCTCAAACGGGACCTTTTATCATTTTATCATCCTTCGGAGACGTAATCAAACATTTCCATGCATGCACGTCCCTCAACTGAAGTCAGTTTTTAGAAAGGACATTTATGTTGGGCATCATGGGCGTTGTCATTTTGTCCGTCAAACAGTGCGCTAATTTAATCTTTAACTTTTCAAATTCCCTGTAATATTTCAGCAAGTACACTATTAATATTTCACAAATCCTTGAAGTGTTGTCCTTCCGTTAAAATGACAAAATGACCGAAATGGTTAATTGATTGAAACACACATTTTGTCTGAATTCATGTTATACTATTCTTACATTGCCCCAACTTTCAATCATGTCAGCTACGAGCCTAACTACAGTATGTGTAGTTAATAAAGTAAAAACGACACTGTAGAGTGTATACCAGTGATGACAATAACTAATCAGATCTATTTTGTTTTTTGTACCAGGCTATAGACATGTTAGTTTCTTTTACCATTTTTTCCTTGATGGGATAAGACAACTGAAGAGAAAGACAGGATATTCCAGGAAAAGAAAGTGTGGGATAACATGTAGGTCTGATTCGAACCCAAGACCACTGTGATGAGGACTACAGTCTCTGCACCCTATGTTCTGTACGGGGGGGGGGGGGCACAGGACATAACCACGAGGCTATTAATTGCCCCATTTCTTTTATTTATGCTACCAGCGAAAACAGTTTGTAGTGTCACATTAACCATCAGCTATTTCAAAAAGCCTTAAAAAAACAATGGGAAACTTAAGTTAACTTAACTTTATTTTTTCTAAACCTTCAGGAAAAAAAACATTTTGTAATTGATGGCAGCTTTTTAATTCAGAAAAAAACACGAACATGTACCTCCAGTGCATAAACAGCTCAAATAACAGCAGTGTATCTATGGAAATGGTTCCAAAGAGAGACAATTTGCAAAACTTTGGAGAACTTAAGGGACTCCATTTAGACCACCATAAACCATGAGCAGAGTAGCTAAAAGTATTTCAAAGGTGCAAAGAAAGCTACTTGAGGAGCAGCTGCCAAGGACGACTGACAACGTACCCAAACATCAGACTGAACACCTTAACGCAACTCCTCTAACATGATTGTGTATATTTATTTATTGAGCGCTAAGATGAGCTCAAACAGACGAGATGTTATAAATGTGCAAAGAGCTAAAACATTGTATTTAAAATAATATGTACCCCATTTTATAACTTAGTTATGCCCTAGTTATATCGATAGAGAATATGCACGAACTCAAGGTGACTTGAAAATCACATTCAAGTCTGTTCTTAAAATACTTGACTGGTGCACATAATATCTGAATTGGATTTGAAATGTTCTATGTCTGGAATAAAACTTTAAATGCATGCATTTTCTACACGGCGTCCTGAGTCGTGACCCCTTCAGGCTGAGCTGTCAGCTCATATTCAGTCCTTTGCTGTCCATCTTCAGGGGAAGCTTCTGTTCCAGTAATAACCACCGTCTGAATATCTGGATGCAGTTGTACCGCCTCTGAGATAGAAGCTTTAGTCTCGGAATCTGGAGCTAAAATGGTTTGTGAGGCTGCAGCTTCGAGGACAGATGATGCGGACACAGTGGCGATCTCTGCGCTGTCGGAAACAGGAACCACGAGCGAGCGTACGGACAGAGAGGTGGAGGACGCTTCAGAGCACAGGGGGATAGAGTGAGCCATGGACACGGGTATGGAGAAAGGGACGGGGATAGCTGATCCATCTAAGGTTATAACACTGGCTCCTGTGCTGTCCGTGGACATGATGGGCTGGATCTGGGTCCCAGGTGGCATCTCAGTGTGGAAGACAGTGATCCCGCCGAGGGCACCGTGGCTGACCAGAGCGATGGCACCACGAGAGCTCCAGTCTGAAGGAAGGGTGACAGGCTCAGACTGCACCACGATGGAGTCGGAGTCGGTTTTAGCAGGAACCGCAGCAATGTTAGCGGCCGAATCAGAAGTAGCAGTGCCATCGTGTTTTCGAGCGACGCCCTTCTTCTCCCCTGAGGCTGATTTGTCCAGCTTTTCCTTGGTGGGAGTTTTGGGTTTCTTTTCCTCCACATTTCCCTCGAGCACCACAAGGTAGTTTTTCCAGGGAGCATCTGCGTCATGAATCTGAGGGATAGAAGAGCCCCGTTTATTTTCACAGCCGTCTGAAGGATCAAACTACCACGTAATGACAAAACATCAGGTGACGGACTATCGAAGTTACGTTGGACCAAATAGAACACACATTAAAACATCAACTCCATGCAGTTGAAAGAACGCTCACCATAGTGTGCCTGCGTAGGGTAGACTTGTCTGTAAAGGTGCGTTTACAGAGACCACACATGTAGGGCTTCTCTCCTGTGTGAATACGTTGATGTCTCTGCAGGGCGTTCAGCTGGGTGAAGTGCTTATCACAGTCTTTACAGCTGTACGGCCGCTCACCTGACAGACAACACAACACAAACAAGTCATATTTTAGAGGACTTTATAAACCGACAATATTAGTCTCATCTTTAAAAAGTGGATTGGTGTGTCCAGTGTTTCGGTGACGTCTAACTTTACCTGTGTGTATTTTTAAATGCTGGTGGAGGGAATTCCTCTGAGCAAAGCCTCGTCCGCACTTTTCACACTTGTAAGGTTTGGACCCTGTGTGGATGTTTGAGTGGTGTCTCAGGTATTCTTTGGATGCAAAGCTCTTCCCGCAGGCCTCACACATGAATGGTTTCTCTCCTGAGGTCAGAATGAAAAGAAAAAGACCAAAGCTTTTTCACCGACTGTCTGGTTATTGTCTGTCTTTATCAGACAAGGTTTTTTTTTTTTTTTTTTTTTTTAAATCGATCCATGTTTCGAGGTATATTGAAAAGCACATTTGTGTTAAAAAAGACAAAAAAAACTGCATAGTTGTGAAATTGCAAAATCCCTTTTTTACCTGTGTGTGATCTCTTATGATAGGCCAACATGTGCTTCTGCGTGAACCGGGAATCACACTCGTCGCATGCAAATGGCTTTTCCCCTGTATGAGTCCTGAACATTAAGCATAGGTTTTAATTTGGTTAAAGTCGCAGTACGACTAAGATGACTGAGAATGAGTCGGCTACCCATCATAAGAGCGCTTCATACTGTACCTGCGGTGCATCTTAAGGGCAGAGTTCTGGGTAAACCTGGCCCCGCAGTCAGTGCACTGAAAAGGCTTTGCTCCCGTGTGTGTCCTCTCGTGCAACAACAGGGCTGTTTTCGAGCTGAGTGCCTTCCCACAGTCAGGGCAGACATGTCGCGAGTTGTTGCGTTCGTGTACCTGAGGAGCAGCGGGAGGGTAAGACCAAACATGTGCTGGGCTTGAAAATGTACTTCCTAGTAGGTGTTTTGTTCATGGACCTCAAACGGCATGTGACATTCAGTTTGAGTTGGTATGTTGTTTATTCTCACCTGTCTTTGATGGCGGACAACATCCTTCTTACGTTTAAAGGTCTTTGAGCAGGATTCACAAGAGAAGAGCCTGTCAGTACTGTGAACGTGCTTCTCATGGATCTTCAGGTTGCTGCGGTTAGCGAAGGTCTGCTGACAGGTCTCACAGCGATAGATGACATCAGCTTGGACTCCATGATAAGTGCTGGACGAGAGAGCAGACAGAGGTTAAAGACAGACCTACTTATGGCTATGGTCATCTGGTATAAACAGCTTTACCAGCTGGAAAGAGTTCGTCCAGTTTACACAGTAGAAGTATGGCAGCTCATTGCTGCTAAAAGGACAGGTTAACATACGAGTCTCATGTAACGCAACCTTTTCACCATAGTTTGTCAGAAACGGTTTCTTGATAGATGAACCATCTCGTTTTCAAGGTGGTCCAACATCAGTTAGTACCACAAATGTCCAAGCCTATTGCTCAACTGATCAACAAATATGTTGTACATTTCAGAAGTTAGGGTATAACATGATTCAGTGGCAGGTTGTATAACATAAATCTGTTATGTTATACAGCAGAGTGGCAGCTCAAAAGGTCAAACCAAAGGCACTCTAGAGGTCAGAACAGCGAGTGCATGCATTATAGGTTCAGTCATTTGCAGAAACTTTTGCTTCATTGAAAGTATTCTTATGAAATCCTGGTTTCTGGGTCATACTCTGAATTGCTACATTTTGTTTGTTTATACTCAAGGGAAATAAATAAATAAAGGCCAGCAGTCCTACCTGATGTGCTTTAAGTAGCTTCTCTCGTAGTGGAAGGTCCGCTGACATTTGTCACACTGGAACTGCGCCTTGGATGTCCTTTTAAATGGCTTCTTAAGCTTTCCTCCCTCTGCTTCCCCCTCCTTCCCATCTTCCTCCCCCATGAATAACGACGTGTCGTCTTCAGGATCACTACCATGCTCGTCCTCCTCACACTCCCAGTCATCATCACCGGCAGTCGGCATCGCCATCCATGGCTCTTCATCTTCTTTCTCTGGATGACTCTCTGGCGGAGCCTCAGAGTTAGTCCAGTCTACATCCTCCTCTGTGCCTTCTTGGCTGAGCTGCTTGTTCTTTGAACGCCCTCTTATAGTAGTTAAACTCCTCTGAATGACTTTACGTCCAGCCAACCTCACTTTAAGCCGCTTTGCTTGTGTCGCGTTGTCCTTTGCTGGGTTCTTTGTCTTTAGTTTTTTTGTAACAACTTCTTTCTCAGAGCTTCGTGCAGGGAGCTTTCTCTTTAGAATTAAGCTTTTAGCCCGGGTCTTCCTTTTGGTTTGATTTTCTGTTGCTGCACCATCAATGACTTCTTTATCAACAACCTTACATTTCTTCTTCGTGGGTTTGTTCGTTGCTTTAGCGTTTATGGCCTCACCACA
Organism: Symphodus melops; assembly: GCF_947650265.1. Lineage (NCBI taxonomy): Eukaryota > Metazoa > Chordata > Actinopteri > Labriformes > Labridae > Symphodus > Symphodus melops. The sequence goes on from NC_136691.1 coordinate 15,359,964, forward strand.
AACCTCCAACAGGTCCTCGCAATCTAAAAATGTTGCAGCTTCTTGAACATCAGCAATCTTGTCTTTGGCAACCTCAACCCCTCCAGTGTACACAAACTCCAAAAACTTGGAGAAATGGTTGGAATGCATATTTGAGAGAAGTAATTTGTCTGTGGTGTCATCCTGAGGGGAGAGAAGGATCTTCTTGAAGTAGCCGCTGGAAGCTGCAAGCATCACCTTGTGTGCCTGGAACTCCGCAGAGTCTCCCTGGTAGTCCACCTGCACCGTGACGTCACTCAGGTGTCCCTGCAGCATGAGCTGGTGCAGAGAGGAAAGGATGTTTTCATGGTGGGACTTAGAGGTCAGTTGCATTACTTTGACCCCCATGATTCACCGCTGCTGCTGCTAAAAGGAAGGGGATGGAAATGAGATTTAAAGGGAACATATCATGAAAAATACACTTTTACTGTGTTTTTTTCAATGTTATTATTTATTTGGGTAACCTGAGTGTCTATCAACCAGCAACATTTGAAATAAATCCATCCAGTCCTTTGTTTGTGGCCTCACCACACAGAAAAAAGCCCTGTTTCAAAATGTCTCAAATTGTGAGCTCACAAGTTGGATTCTGGTAAAAAAAGAAAAAAAAAAGAAAAACCTCTGCTCCCCTGGTACCTCCTCCCGTGGACTCCACCTGGAGCCTAGAGCAAAACTTTTACACAGGTCTGCCATTTTTATTGTCTCTACAGAGGAGTGATGTTTACCAGGAAAACTGAGGTTGGGGGCTCATTGCATTTAAAGAGACAAACACAAAAAACAGAGCATTCTGAGAGAGCTGGTTTCTACAGGGTCACAAACCTCCTCTGCTGCTTCATTCATGTTATATGTGGACCAAAGCTCAGCACAGAGGTTTCATTTAGGCCACAGGGGGCTGTTTGAAAAAGTGAAAAGATGTATAACATTTCCTCTTTAAAATGCTTGTTTTGTAGGATTTAGGGAACAAGAACATACGTGCTGTCTCAGAGGCATGACAACAGTAACATAAAATCTCTGTTCTCTGGACGATCAGTGTCATCAAAATGCTAAATGTTGCCCATTGTAAAAAAAGGCAGATTATGTTTGGCTAACTGCCTTTAGAGGTCGTCAATAAATCCTAAATCTCTCTGACATGATAATGTCCCCTGCTGAGCCCAGTCACAGCTAACAGTAGCATTACAGACAGGACACATAAATAAGCCAGTCTAACTCCAAACAACAAACAGGCTAGTTGTAAATACATCCACACTGTGAATGAGTGTGTGAGTGAACGTACTGCAGCCGGTCAACTATACGGCACAACATGAAGTCAGATTTCTTACCGTAAGCTCGGTAAAATGGCAGCCCTTCACAAATGCTCTTCACAACGAAAGGTATTTCCTGTAGAAATCGCTCCCGAAAACGGCTTCTCTCACATCCGGTGTCTGGCTGCCTGATTCTGGATCAGTTCTTCGTTTAATGCCGCGTCTCAAGACTTACTGACCGGCTGACTCTGGGTCAGTTTTACATCAGCTTCACAGGAGCACAAACCAAAGATAGCGCAGCTGTTTTCGGGTGAACGTTTTACAGTTATACCCGAAAAGATGGTTAAATTAAAAACGTATTTTTTTTGTCTTTTGATCAGCAGTTCAACAAAAGGCTAATGTGTCGCTCGTAGCCTTTAGGCCTAACATAATGGACTCTTTATATTACCACTATTCAAGGCCAGCAGCGACTGTATGTTATGAAATTAAATATGTTTAGTTAGAAAGCAACCATTAAGTGTTCATTTTTAACGTAATATTATTGTTCTCGAGCTCAGTTGAAAGTGAACGACGTTTTTAAAGTGCAGTCTTGCATCATGTCCACACGGTGGCGCCCTCACACAGGAGGTCGTGACATAATCTATAGAAGGCTGGATTTGAAGCAGTTTGTCCTAAATCTGTAGCACCCCCCCCCCATCCAAAAAATACAAGATAGGATTTAAACTGAATAATTTGCTTTAAGACCTGCAATGTTTTGCTACACAGCAGCAAAAAAGAAAGCATGCTGTCATTCCAAACGTACATGGAAAGCTACTTGAGGATTCACTGGGGTGCTGTTCTGCAGCTGCCAAACCCTTTTTCCTTCCAGAGGAAATCCATATACCTTACATTTGTCTTAATGAATTTTGCAAGCTGGCAATCTGCTCTGTTCCGGTGACTCATGCTGCTCTCTGGGCAGACTACAGCACTGACCTGGAACACTATGTCCGTCTGGCTTTTATTACATTACTTCTCTGCCATACCATATTTTATGGATTACACTTTTCACACAAGTGTGTCTCCATGATTTATCTTTATATAAAAGACTACCAGAACATTTGCAAATGTAATGATCTGAAACTGTATGCTCCAGGGAATCAAACCCGTTGCATAGATTTTTAGTGTGGTTTAAATAATTACAAAAAAAGAAGTCCAGGCTTTAATGGAATACCATCTGCTATGTGCAAATTAAAAAGGCAAGTCATTCAAATTAATTATCTGTATATTGCCATGAGTAACCATTTTAAGATCAGAGGGAGGGGAACATTTTTCACTTTGCCTGCATTAAAAAATATATATACTGTATATATTTGGATTTTTTTTTTGTCTCTGAAAGACTCTGTGGTGGATAGATGCTGGCTCTTCATAGAAACTTTTTTCACTTGAAATATTAGAATCATTTTGCAGTTATAGATAGCGCAGTCATATTTCATTTCTGCAGGATACTGTAATGAGATGTGGGTAAAATGTAACAACAAAATCAAGTTGTGGTTTGTGATGTTGTCACAGGATGCTTTGTCATAATGAAGACATGGCAAGGAAACAAACTTGAGGTTCTACATTTCATCACTGTCTGACATGTGTAATCAGGGGGATGAACATTCACTGCATCACTGAAATAACAAAAGGTCAAACAGTCATCACAGTATAACGCCATTTTTATTATATTTACTTTTTAAATGACTACAGGGAATTTTGTGATATTCAAGGGTGCTCTATTGAGCTGGGAAGAGAGTTAGTGGATGTCATGTAACAACGGTCGAGGGTCCAGATGTTGCCTGTCCATGGCATGCATAATAACTAGATGCATCAACAGGCCATCCAGTAACAAATTAAACTCCCACAGATGCATCATCAGGTTGTCAGTGAAGAAGAAGAGGTGCGAATGCTTGCTGAAAGCTGACGGGCTCAGCAAGTAAAACATTCTACAACCGTTGGTTGTTTGCTCAGCTATACGGGTAGACTCCTCCACACAAACTGAAAATATCTGTGCTGACGTTCCACAGCTCACAAACAACGTGACAAAATGTGAGCTGTGTGAGTGAAAAAACACAACTCGAAGCCAAGGCCGGTTTTAATTTGAGGCTACAGAGTGAACACACTGTACAAAAACATAGCAGGATTCTGGAGTTTGGTGGTGATGGTTGTGTCTGGGCTCATTTTGTGTGCTGGAGTCGTGCAAACACTTTAATTTGGATGCAGCGAGGGTAAGCAAGTCAGTCAGTGTCCTTGCAGGACCTCTGTGCAGCTTCTTAACAGGACTGACTTGTAATCCTAGCAGAGGAACTGATGGTAAACACCAGAACATTACATGGAAGTGCAGACAGAGGTGGTCCAACAATAACCGCAGCATTCTCTTTGTGCTTGCCCACATTACCACACAGCTGATGCCAGACCAATCACATACAGTCCAATTTAGTTTGCTGTGGTATATTTGTCTTCCCCTCCAGTCACAAAACTTGGTTAACAAAAAACATGTTGCATGAATTATTTTTGTCATGCTCTTAGACTTCTATTACATTTTTTTTATCAATGGGACACAGAGGTTCTTGATTTTATGCAGATTTGGACGGGGGTTTTGGCGAGTTTTGTAAATGGACAACATTTTCCATCCGTATTTATTCAAGGAAGGAATTGGGTTGGTGTATTATTTTCTACGTTTGTGCGGTCCTGTCAAGGCCAAGTTTGCTTAGCCAGGATACACACAGTAGTCCAAACCTGTCTCTAGTCTCTCCTTTAACAGTTTTAACCAAGCTTTATTCCCTTTGTCCCTTTCTCTTCATTTTCTTATGGCTGCATGCCATACCACATTCAATATGTCCAGAATACCACTCGAACCCTTTAAAACCTCAGAGTAGCATCATAAGAAACCAATGCTTTACCAAAATTGCAGAATACTTTTGCGATATTATATTGTAATATTATCTTATTATATTTCTAAGACTCGTGAAAAATTACAGTATATGCAAGTCATGTCCTTGCTCATGACCACACATTGTCTTGAGCTACCCCTGCAACATTGTTGCAGTTAAAGCATTGCTCCACAATTTTGCCTAAATAATTAAAAAAAACCAAAAAAAAAACCAATTGACCAATTGCTTTACAACTTGGAAAAATGTGCCAAGAGGATGAATCATATAAGTATGTTATGCCTCTTCTTTTCAACTAATATAAGGTAATACAAAATCATCTAATAAATGATCTTGTTGCCAGGTAACCATTCTAACATGCAAGCTAATGATGGTGTTGATTGTCATTGTAAGCTCTGATCTTGCTCACTTCTTGTAAGCTTGGTCATTGCTAACATTAGCAACTCTGATACAATAGTAAATACGCAAAGCTCACTACTGTCAACACACAACAAAGTAGTTGTAAATGTGATAATTTAAAAAACACATTCTCGCTTATCCCAATTAGCATGCTAACATTCACACTTAGATTACAGATTAAGGCATTGCAAAGTAGTTCGCAGTAGTTAGCATGGCCCAATGCTCTTTGTAAACTTCTGTCACTGCAATGTATCCTGCAACAATCAACTGCACCGACACAAAATACCACAATTGTGAATGGTTTCTGTCCTTTCCCCCATCAAATGAGGCTCCATGTCGACAAACAGGAATGTATTCCTACAAGAGACTGCCTGGTCGAGAAACTCTTTCCTTTCATTGATGAAACGATACACACCATTCAGAGATGAAATTATTTTCAAAACGGTCTCTGACTCACCATCTCTATTCCCAGTTCCCTGTTACACTCACCCTTCCTCCCTTCCTCACCCTCCTCTACACCTTCGGTCGTCCTTGTGCTTATTCTATCTATTGTAACTGTATACAGCACTTATCACTTCAGACGGCAGACAAATCAGCTCAAGGACAACCACCCACTCTTACCATACTCATAAATAGACTATTTGTCCAGGCTTACCAATCACCTTATCCACCAAGCTTGTGTGGGTGCTTGTGGATAATGTGTATCCCGCACTAAAATAGATTCTCACTGCTGCTTTGTGAGGGAGTAGCTGGGCCTCCAGCCTGCATTTTTCACAGCTAAATGACTGCTGCACCTTTGAAAATTAACAGTTGACTCACAAAGTCTTTCCTTATATATTGTGTGATTTTTATCACCAGTTTGACTGCTTAAACAGGTGGTTTCGACTCCACAGAGTTTCCCAGAATGCAACCCTCGACCCAACTGTGTGGGACATGACCGTCAGCACATTCCTGGAGAGAGCCGTATCCCCAGAAGCAACAATTCCTCCTTCCTCTCTTCCCTTCCTTCCTTCCTGCCGCCCTCGTGTCCTCTCCTTCGCATCCGTGGATTGCATCACTCGTCTGCCTCTTGGCCTCCTCTCCTCGGACCCTTTAATCACATACAGCACACACACACACACACACACACACACACACACACACACACACACACACACACACACAGACACACACACACATTGTGGGCAGAAGGCACCTTCCTCAGTCCTCATACTGGTTTTCTGGCTTCAGTTGGAATTTTATGGTTGGTTTGAGCAGAGGATTTTGGAGGTTTTCCAAAGACTCTGCTTCTGTCCCTCCATTTCTTTGTTCCTTTTCTTTCTTTTTCTTCTCCTCCTCTCATTTCTCCCCTGCTTGCTTTACCACCTCGCCCTCAAGGTCAGAAATATTTTGTGGTTTAGGTTTGATCCCTTTGGATATGTCTTTGCTCTGTCCCTCTTTCTGTTTCTCCCTTCCTTTTTGTCTCACTGGGCCTCACTTGCACACTTACTGTAAGCATACTGCATTTCTCTAAGCATTCCCATACAGGAAGCACATGCTGGGATCGGCATGAGCTGGTCTGTCTGCATTGCAACACATATGCAAACTCCCTCCCAGCTGGGGTCAACCGGCTATTTAGACATGTAACATTTAGAAGGGAAAAATATAGTCATCAATCTTAGTGAGGGAGTTGTCATCGTTGAGGACATCTTTAATCTAAGGGTTCAGAAAAATAAAATAAAACGTGACTGATCTTTAACTGACTCCCATCGACTCTCATTGTGCACAGGCTGCAGCCTGGTTAACCCTACTCCTCTGGGTTCACCTATCCTCCGGGTTGCATAACATGGCAGAGGTCCAGCCCTTGTGTAATAACAGAGGCCTTGGCTGACTGAAAGAACGCCGGTTCAACCAGTCATCCTCTCATATCCGCCAGTTAATGGAGGAAAACAAAGTCTTGCCCAATTAAAACCCTGATGTCGAGTCTCTTGAGTGCATGCATCCGTCATAGTCATGCAGATGTCAAGTCACAGTAAGGTTTTGTTATGGCGATTTACTTCAAGATTTATTTCCATTTGTTACTTCAAATATAGAGTTTAGGGAGAGTGGGTCTGACAGAATAGTCACATTTTTATTAACAGTTAGCGCTATCTGCATCATTTGATTGGTCAAGAGCAGGGGTCTCCTACAGGTATCTTGGGAGCTACCGGTAGCTCATGGACGGGTTTCCAGTAGCTCAGCTATAGGTTGACCGACTGTGAAAAGTAAAAAAAATAAATCTGACGACAGTAAAAACACTCTTCTCTCTATTCATATATTAGGCCCATAAAAACAAGTTTAAATAGACATGTTTTCTTGAACATTGATGTGAATGATGTCCTTGATCCTTGATGTAAGAAGTGTAAAATATTTCTTGGATGTGAATTTAAGGTAATTAATAAGCATTGGATTATTGCAATTTTACAAGTGTACAAACAGCCTGCAGGCAGAAGCTCAATCTCAGCAAACAGAGGATGTCAAGAACAGTGTAAGAAGTCTCATCTCCGTTTCTGAAAGTAAGAGACATTTAAGAGATATTTAACTGCAATCATCCTAGTGCTCTGAATACTGTTAATTATTGTTATAGCAGAAGATCAAGCTGCTACTTCACAATCACAGAGGACGCTAAAGCAAAGGTCAATATTTGGTTAAAGGGTTACATGAAGAATGTAGACATAGATGTTGTCGCAAGATTGCACAAACATGTTTGGGTATTTGGCAAGAGTCCATTATGGGTCAAATTGTTGAACTAGTTTTGTTGGTGAAGCAGAACACTTGATGAAACAAAAGACTTTAATTTATTCTTCTCTATTTGATATTAACAGCATTTTCTTGTGGATTTAATTCGGTTCACTCACGTTATAAGGATTACCATGTACCCTTGGAGTTGAACTATGAAATCAATGACAGCAAAGGTTGCTATATCCATTACACATAATATCCCATTTAATTCTCTGCAACTCTAAATAAAAGGAATTAATTTTTGTTGATGGATTTGTTTTTACCGCTTGTTAAATATAGAAGTAAAAGGGGAACATTGGGTAGGCATGTCTAGTTATCCAGATGGGACTCTCCTCATTAATTTTTATGACCACTTTGCACACACGAGGGCCTCCTGGCATGCCAAACACTCTTCTGACATATCTGGCCTTGAGCTGACAAAGGCTTTGTTTAACGCTTTAACGTCGTAGAAAAAGGTCTCTCCCACTAAAACAAACCACTAAGTCTTCTCAAGAAGCACTGCAACCCCTCTGCTCTCCTCCAGCTTGTTGACACTGCGGCTCAGGAAGGATCGTTTTTCAAATATGCAACTGGTTGTCAAATATACAGTGTCAAATTAACTTCAGGGTTTCCTCCCAAATGTCTGTTATCCATGTTGAATTTGTCCATTTTCTTTGGGCGGGATCCCAGAAGTGGAGGAGACCACAGACATGAAAATACCTGTGTGAAATGAAGCCTAACCATGCAGCCAGCAGTCTGAAACCGCTTTACACAGCTTGTCTGTAGACATGGAGGAATATAGCTTCAGTTTTCTTTTTCATTCCCCCCATCAAATCTTAATCATGAATTTTGTATATCCTGACAGTAATAAATCATGTCAACTCATTGTATGTTTAAAGATCATAACAATGCCTTTTTTGACTAACATATCCACTATTATAAATTAGAAGAAGGATTTTTATAATACAACAAGATGTCATTACTGGGCGAAAAACATTTCTGTAGTAATGCTGTAGCTTGAGTCTAAGTTGATATGTTTTAGTTTTATTTATAGATATTTAACATTTTAATTTGTCTTGCAGATTTTGTTTAGTCCTGTAAAAAGAAAATCCATAGTTGTCAGTACGTCTTCCTTTTTGAAATGTGAAGCACATGGCAGTATGCAAAGTGTAAGCTGCAGTAAATGAAGTTGAATTGGTTTCACTTTAGAGCACCCAAGCCTGGAAGTCAGATCTTAAAGGCTGAACTTTTTCATTTTGACATTTCAAGGCCTAGAATAAAATCCAGTTAATGCTCATAAACACAGCTTTGCTTTCTTTGTGCTTTCTTGTTATTAACCAGGCTCTCCTTTAACATCCTTTTCAAAATGTCCAAAAATGTAGCAGAGCGAGGAAAACGACCATGGAGGAGGGGGGGAAACAGCATCTGACAGGCTGTTCCAGTGATGAGACCCATGACTGACACATTTACTGTGAAACAAGACAAGACTGAGAGTGTGTGAGGGAGATAGACACAGGGCGTGAGAGGACAAGATGGAAATAATGCCACACATATACACACACTGAAAGCAGAGTGTGTCTCTTTCTGTCAGCTGAGAGAAGTCACGAGACTGGAGCTCCACTTCACTAATTTCATTCCATGCAGGCTGGCGAGGAATTTTGCAGAAGCACAGACCCGCAATCCCTTCACATCCTGACTGTAAGCTTTGCAACAGACACCAATGTGTCACTTTTCTCGTAATGAGCTCTCAATTGATCCGCTGCCATCGAAATGGCCCTCAGTCTGAGACAACTGTCACTATTTATATGCATTATGAAGATAACACGGCCATCTTGTGTGGTGTGGCGGTGTCAGATGAGAAGAATGTGGAGGATATTGTCAGAAATGAGGAGAATGATTCATTGTGTTGCTCTATAATTGAATGATCAGCGTTCACCGTGGGCATGATGGTGAGATCATCTCCCACCATTATACCTGCAGGCCACAAAGCAGAACAACAAGACACACATTTGAAGGACCATACATGTGGTTTTGGATGTCATAGTCTGTTACCTATTATGTTCAAATTCTTCACTTTACTGCTGACTTTATTACTGAACTCACCACAAACATTAAGATTGATATCCCGACTTACAGGAAGCCCTACGATTCTATTTCACTGCAATGTGAAAGTCATTAGCAGCAGCTTGAAATTTCATTGAAGCCGTAATCAATCACACCAACATTTTCTCAAGTGTATATTTGAGTTTAAGATACTAGATTTTCTATGGCGCTGCTTCAGTTCAAACAGACATCTGCTAATTCAGAGGTTGGAGAAAAATAAAAAAAACGTGCGTAAAATGTTCTCTATGTTCATTGTCTGGCTTTTACTTTCCAACAATGCTGTTTCTGATTGCAGACAAATGTGCCACCAAGTTTCAACATGTTGCACCTATCATAAAATATGTGGCTTTTAGATGTAGAGCTGCTTTAAACATATGAAACCCTCTGGAAAATGCTGGTAATAGTTTATCTTAAATAATTTATAGATGAAAGTATTGATTTCTAAACTGGGGTCCCCTAAAGGGGAGTGCCAGAGATATGACAGGAGACACGAGGCAAGGCTAAATAACAGTGATCCATACACAGTTATGCACTGCAAGCAAAGCATGACCAGTTCTGTGAAAGGCTTGCTAGGTTAATGTTAGATCAATGATGAATGTACAAACCTCAACTAGTTGAACAAAGACAATTGCCTTAACATTGGTGGTTCATGAAGAGAGCCAACATTGTGTTTTGTGCATCAACGTATTTGCTTCTGGCAGAATGAGGCCAAACAACACGTCCAACACCTTAAAAGATTCCCATTCATCTCTTCTCCAAAGAAGCAGTTGATCAATATTGTAAACTTGTAAATTCAGACTTTATTAAAGCACATTGTTGGCTTTGGCTCTTGGCTTCTTGTTGCATGTCATTCCTTCTCTCTCATCCACATGTTTATTGCCTTTAATGTTGAAAATTCACCGGAAAATTTGGAATATTCATACGAGGGGCAAGGAAGACTATTCTTGTTTTTTAAAGGATGATTGGTCGTTTGGTACAAGCAGCGTCTGAGAATACTTTCCCTGGAAATGCTAACATACACTCTTCGGGGCAACAATGGAGGATTTGTTAAAATATGGCAACCAGTTTGGGAAATAGTTGATCCCTAGGTACCGGAGTGTGCTTAAAAAAACTGGAAGTGTCTACAATTTGGGTATGCTGTAATGTCAGGGTAATTTAGTCACCTAGTATATGTAATGTGTATATCTCTTGTGATGTTTTTTTTTCTTTTATTGTAATTTCTTTGAATAATCTGTCTCTCCTTGTCTGTTCTCTTATTTCAGTTGTGCATGTGCGTCCTGCTGTTTTTTTTGTGTGGATTGTTCTGAGGTTGTTCAAAAAAATTGTAAGAAAGTTGTTCTATACACACTATAAAGTGGTTACATGTAAATGATGCAGGAACTTCAATAAAAGAAACTTTACATTGAAGGTCACAATTTATGCTAACTTTCTATTTGCAAATGTTGTCTGTCAGTGGTTAAAACAAAGTTATACCTGCATCAAATGTTATTAATTAATATAGAAAGATTTTCTATTCAGGGTTATCTCTATGTTTACGTTTTAAACATTATGTCAGTGAGGTTTGAATCTGTGTTGGAACAGCCACCATTTTCTTTCCCTAATGATAAAAGATTACACCCTTAATCTCGTAGCAGGCAGGACTATGACAAACAATAATGCAGTGATTTAGTAGGAAGGTTCTTTGAGACCCAAGATAAGAGAAGGTGCATGACCTCCCTGAAGAATCCGTATACTCTGTGCTTAGAGTCCTGTACATGCTGTCCATAATGTAAACAGCACATACGCTAACACTGTCCCTGCTCAGTGATGCCTGCAACAGATAACTGAAGCTTCCTGTTAGAGCCTATGGCATACCTAGCATCCTTTACACACTACAGCAAGAAGAAAGATCATTACAGACACATGGATACTGTAGAAGTTAGATGTTAGCTGCACTTTGTTAGTTGGACCCATTCTTTTAGTGACATTGTAAAAACACCTGTGTCAGTAGCAGGAGTAGTGTTGGGGTCACCTTGGCTTTGCCACACCACTGTGGTGCAAATCAGTAAGTTAAAGAAAGCAATCTTTTTCACATCTGTCTAGTGAGTCTCACATCAGAGCACAGAGAAGCAATTTATCCTATCAGCGTTGCACAAAGTAAACACACAAGCTGCAGTCATAACCCCCCCCCCCCCCCACCCCCCCCCCCCCCCCCCCCCACCCCACACACACACACACACACACACACACATGGACCCTGTCGTTCTGCGTGTGTGTGTGACTGCTAAAAAGGTACACGGACATGAAAAGACTACACTAGGTACACAGGTAGATGGGCAAAATGATCCAGTTTGCCTCATTAGAGACAAAACGTAATGTTCCCAGCAATTCCTAGCAGTTGTCATGGAAACGGAGCAGCATTGTCGCAGAGTATTTCCACAGGGTTCTGGTTGGTCTGTCTCTCTCCACATTTGCTCCTCATCAGAGACACTCAGATCACTGATATTCTACACCACGAGGCTATGACTCATACACATCATTTTTTTTTGATTTGGAAGAAAAGGGGGGTAGAAACAAAACAACACACACAATTTAGAGCGGCTGTACAAGCACACACACTGTGAGTGCAGATTCGGCCACATGTTTAAACATATACAAACATGCACAGAAGTGTTGCATGTCTTAAAATCAATTATCAAGCATGCCAATCAACATAGACTTTGAAGATTGAAAGTTTGTCTCTTATTCCTCTTTTATAACATGACAGCTGTGTGCCACACCATGTATTCCCCCTCATTACATATCAGGTAGATTATATGCTTTAATCACCCTTTAGTCCTCACAGATCGGCTGATGTGCTCAGTGTGTTTTCTGCTTATCTAGGCCACCAGATGTCAAAATCCGAAGCCTTATGGAAAGTCGGAGCAGCACCCTCACTATTGGGCAGAGAGCAGAGAAGGAGATGAGTGATGTGGAGGAGAATGCCAAAGTTTGTAAGAAGGAGACAATCTGTTCAGGGACGGCAAGATGCAAGTGTTTGCCAGAGATATTTCAGGTGCACCAGGTGATTTCTGTTGTGAGTTGAGGATAGGGAGTCCAGCATATTGAGGCAAAATGCATTCACACATGCACACACACACACACACACACACCCTGAGGTGCTTGGGAGAACAAAGTGACGAGTGACCCCCTGTCTCATCGTTCTCCCGCAATTTCCTACAGCTGTTTCATCAAAGCCTTTCTTCTGGCACCTCTTCATGGGCCTGCCTCAAACACGCACGCACACACACACACACACACACACACGCACATTCCCCTCTTTCTTCCTTGCTTTCTTCCTCTATATAGTGGTATAAATGAGATACAGCTTAACTATATTCTACATTCCACATATGGATCTATAGACGGAGAATGAAAGCATTTTCAAGACATTTGAATTTGATTGTCAGAAAAAAATCCTGATTTAATCAATACAATCCGTGTGCCGCAGCAACTTCTCCTCCTCCTAACTTATAGGTTTGCACTTAATGTTAATGTGATTAAAAAACAAACAAACATATGCAATGGTTTACATATGAGCTGCACATTAAATCCTCAACACGTACCAAATGTTGCAGAATGATATTTAAAACTTGAGTATACAGATGTGTGTTAATGACACTTTAGAAGCCTCAGTTTAGCAGCAACAACAGTATGAGCAAACACATTTGTCCATATTTGAGGTAATAGCCACATAAACTCCTGCTTTCTGTTATAAAAAAACCCCAGCATGGTTGTTGTTTGGGCCCCTGTTTGTCTCCTAGACTTTGCTTCATGGTTTCATGCTGACAGATAAACATGTTAGCTGTGATTTTTCAAGCTGTCTTTTATGTGGTCCTCTCTCTGCTAGTTCAAGCTGTGTATATGCAGGAGGAACAGCAGCCTGTCCTCCTTCTGATCTTTACAGTAAACAGACATTTTGAAAATCGGACCCAATTTGTCACAGGTTTGAATGTTGTGAAAATCTCAATATTACATCTTTTATTGCCGGGCTTCAGCCCCAACTGTTTTAATTTTATTTTTTTTCAGCCAGCAGCTGTCCTCCTGACCTTGAAAATCTCTGCTTTCTTCTGCGTAATTATTGGTTTTTATTATTTACTTCTAGCCTACTATTGTGAGAATACATTTGAATTGTAATGTTACAAATTATATTTCAATACTTTAACACTTCAGGATTATTACAATTAAAGACTAAAACACATTATTTACACTTTACTTTTAAATATTATATCCACATATTACTGCAAATGTTATGAGACGAAAAATTATAAGATACTAAAAATTCTTCCATGACCTTGACATAAAAGAAAGGTCACAAACAATGGCATGTGTGCAAAATTCTGCCCTCCTGCGAATGCCTCTCTGCAAACCATCTGTATCTATCTCCCAATGCATAAAACAAACTAATGAGGTGTGAAACTGGCTGTTAAAGTCCTTAATTGCAAAGTGTGGGGCGGCTTCCATAACAGAACAGCATGTAGCATGTAAAGGGCGGCTACTTTCGCAGCCAACTGTAAATCAAACATCAGTTAACAAGAAAGCCAGGGAGTCTCATGTGTGAATCTCACCGGAGTCTTGAGCTCAGCCGTGCATAGCTGATGAGTTTCCTGCACAACTGCTTCCAACCAGCTCGCCGCTCCCTGGCAAACCATCCCTGTGTATGACTCATCACATGAAGCATGTGATCCTGTTCTAAATGCACACACATACACACACACACAGGCACACATAAGGTCTGCTACAGACACATTTATCTGCAAGGAGTTTCCCTCCCTATCAGGGTTTTATGTGCGCTACGAAATCCCTGCCAAGCATACAGAGAAGGAAAGCCCTTTGTGTTTAAGTTTATCTGAGTGAGTGAGTGAGTGTGTGCATGTTTGATAGTGTTTATATCATTCGATGTGTAAATGGGAGTGTGTAGATTTTCCTCCAGGGCCACCATTTGATGGGGGATGAGTCATCCGGATGGAGACCCTGAGAAAGACTGGCAGGCTGGTGATTCACCCTGCTTAAAAAGTGTGTGTGTGTGTGTGTGTGTGTGTGTGTGTGTGTGTGTTCTTGCAAACACACATGTAGAATATCTCTTTAAACATATTCCCATATATGCATGCACTTTTAATAAGTGTTCTTTGCGTGCAGATATCCATATGCATAAGTATGTACGTGTGAAAACATTAATGAGGACGTATGTAAAAATGTACTCATTACAAGCATGTGTGTGAATGTGAGGGTATCAAACGTGCACATGTGTATTTATGTGTCACATGATAGACAGCTTGCTTTGAGCTCTTTTTGTTTATCCTCCGGTTGGATATGGCTACTCGGTATGTGCATAATTAGAGAACCGCCACAGGGAATTGTTGACTCCATTAATCCAACATGCAGACGAGTGTTCCTCATCCCACACCACACACATGCAAACACACACTCTTATCAGCGAGGTGAAAAAATATAAATGGCGTAATGCAACATGGATGCAAGCATCTGCATTTTGAGCTCAGATGTGATTGAAGTGATCTCATTATTTTCTTGTCAGATATGCGCATACGTTCAAAGCGGGAGAGTGAAACGAACTGCAGAAGAGGGGACTTAATCAAAGATATCATAGAACAAATTGATATTCCGGTTGCTCCTAATTTCCATATTTTTCTTTTATTCAAAAGTCTTTTGTGTCTGGTGAAAAACATCCTACATTTTCTGACAGAGTTGCATTATGTTTCATCTTGATCATCCAGTTTTGCATAAAATAAAAACCTTCTGATGATGTAAGTATGTGGTCAGTATGAATTTCAATATAGATTTCTATGACAGGTTTTCAAAACACAAGGAAATATTTCAACAAATTCAACTGCTTAACCAGCTGAAGCCACAAAAGTCTGTATAAACTCCTTAAACTGCCTTAACATCATTACACCTTAACCATGCAGATAAAACCCCATCAAACTTGCCACAATTCCTGGTATGTTAAGTGTTGTTTTTAAAAATTGTTTTATTATTATTTATGTTTAATGTTTTGTGCTTCCTGTTTGTTTTGTTTTTTTGTCTTGTTTTTAGGTCTGATACTTCTTGATAGCCTTGGTTCTGACCAGTTTTTACATTTTTTGATGTAGCCTTTAGTGCGTTACAAAACTACCAAAACACAATTTCTCATAATAAACTGGATGGACGAAAATAGAGGCAACCATTTTTGCAAGGAAAGCCCCCATTGTCACAAACAACACAATGAACTAAAATAACTTCCAGTTTGGATGATTGACTGAAGAGTTCACTTAAATGTTTTTTTCCCACACAAATCAGGACATCTGTTTAGAATAACATACTGTAAATTACCTTTTTTTTACTCCACTAAAGTTTGTTTAACAAACATCATAAAAGCAGCCATTTAAAATGTGGCCATTATTTCTGCTATTATTTCTGAATATATCAAATGGTGAGCGGACTTAATAGTGTTTTTTCTTCTTTTTTTACAACACAGGTCACATACCCACACACTGACAGTCGAGGTTGCTTTGTAATGTGAGATTAAAAATGAACTAATCCCATTCATATAAATTCACAGAGCACTGATGAAGCGGCAGGAAACACTCTGGGTCAAGTATCTTGCTCAAGAACACCTTAGACATGACGCTGCAAGCAGCTGAGGATCCGCTGTTTTTCAGGTTGAGAGACAAGGAACTCTACCAACTGAGCAGCAGCTGAAAAAATAAGTTGGAGACAAAAAGATATTTTGTTATGTTTTTTATTTTACTGCAAAAATAATAATAACAGTTTATTAGCAATACTGTTGTTAATGCAAAAAAGGGCCATTTTTGTGAAAGTGTTTTGAGGTGGGTACTTAGAAAAAAGAGCTCATGGACATGGAAAATGTGGTCAATAAACGTATACGGATGTGTGAAGGTTATAAGAAATTACAATGTAGGATTTGGCCTTCACAATATGTTTCACTGGCTGTGTAAAGAGTTTGACAATTCTTATAATATTGATCAATGTGCATTACACAAAAGGCAATTTAAAAGACAAACTAAAAATTAAGGAAAGCGTTGAAACCTCCGGCTTGGTTTATTAAGTACATCAACTATTCACTCAGAGTCATTTAAGTTTAATAAAACCAGGCAATAACAGCACATTATGGACAAACTGGGAACATTATAGCATTCACAGGAGGAGTTCACAGCAGCTTTAATGAGCAATCATCAGATGAATGCAGCTGTGTTAAAGCAGCCAGAGTCTATCTCTTTACATTAAGATGATTGATCAGCCAGGCGGGATGCTTCGCTGGTGATGAGCCAGTTATCTAGAGGAGACAACAGCGCAATCATTAATCTTCCCCTGTGATGAGGTTGCAGGGTGTGTGTGCATGTGTGTGTGTGTGTGTGTTTGTGTGTGTGTGTGTGTGTTTGTGTGGGTTTGTGCCAGGATGCCCATGTGTGTCTTTTTTTCTTGATGGGTGGAGCTGCACTTGTTTGTTTACAGCGGCACTGATGAGGTTTATCAAAAAAGGGAAACACTCTATCTCCAAGTTTTTTTCTTGAGGTCTCTCTCACACACACAAGCACATAAGCGTGCATACACACACACACACACACACACACGCACACACACACACACACACACACACACACACACACACACACACACACACACACACACACACACGCACATACACTGATTTAGTCTCCCAAGGGTCACCTTCAGCGGCACAAATTGGCTTTGGTTGGTTGAGGTCTCAGCACTTGCAAATTAGTCAGGCACTGCATCTCTTTGAAAGTCTGAATCGACGTACTGTCTTTCCAAACATCATCCTTTGTTCTCTTCCTTCACTCCCCTCCTCTTTTCTGTCATGCAGCACTCACTCTTGTTCATCCCTTTTCTTTCTAATTCCCATTTTCTAGCCCTTTCTCATTCATCAAATTCATATCTCATTCTCATTTTATTTTGGTCTCCGTCTCTCACTCTTCCCCCTTTCCCTGCTGATGAATGCAGTGGAAAGTTCCCCCCGCAGTATCACTAAACACAGCTGCTTTGGCATTTCTTTACTCATTCATTCACAAGGCTGTTAAATACAGTTCCTCTTTTAAACGGTTATTCTTCCATCCGCTGTTTATGCGAATGCATCACTTCAGCTTTACTTATCGCCGCTAAGAATGAGCTTCTTTTCTCGGTCTACGTGAAGGAACTTGGAGGATTGCTTTCATTTATGGAAAATGATAATGCAAAGTCAAGAAAGAAGCTGGAACTTTTAATTTCAGGATAAACAAGCGCCTATTTAGAACCTGACATCTGTGTGTTTTATTTTAAAATGTAGACTCTGAAGTACCTCAACAAGGTGTGCAAATGAAACCCTGATTACTCATAACAAGGACAATAACAGTGAGTATTAATTAAATAATCATGGATGTTAGCATTTTTAGTTAGCAGCCAAAGTTTACTTCTCAGTTTTGTCAATTAGGCACTATGTTTTCTGCAACAAATATTTAAGCAAAGATGTAAAAACATTTATTTTTCTTTTTATTCAAAGTTTCAAATATACAGTAACTAATTCTTAATCAGCCCAGTTGTAGTTAGTTTCCTGTTTCACTTCTCATTATTCACAACTACCCCCTATTCTACAATTAGACAAGAGCTATTTTAGTCACACTGTTACGAGGCAGAGTACACAAGTGAACAAAAATAAAGATATATCAATATTTGACAAGGCATTAATGAATTCCTCGAAGTCACCACTCAAGTCACCAGGTGGTATACAGATCACTTGACTAATTGAAAAGTGAATTATATAAACATATGTATATCAACGTGTGTGACGAAGAAAAATAAACTACAGAAGATTACACTTGTGTTTGGCTGCTCTTGAGTGCATGATCTGTTGTTAAGGCTGCAGCTCGGGGCGGCAGTAGTTCAGTCCGTAGGGACTTCTGTTGGAAACTGGAGGATTGCTGGTTCAAGTCCCGTCTCAGACCAATATATGGAAGTTGGTCTGGAGCTGAAGACTACTTCTCGGGCACTGCTGAAGTGCCCTTTCGCAAGGCACTGAACCCCCACCAGCTCAGGGGGCGCTTCCAGTGGTTCTAACAAGTTCTAACATCTCTCCATTAATGCATGTCCAAAGGTCCTGCTTGTGCATGTGTGTGATTCAGGCCTACAAAAAGAGTGCAAACCTCAATTTTCCCCCTCAGGGATTAATAAAGTAAATAAAAAAAAATAAAAAAAATACATAAACAAGAAGGCTTATGCTAGTTAGCTTGGTGATGATAAATGTACTGCAAGCAGGTTTTCATGAGGAAAATTAACCCTGAGGAGTTAAATGCAAGGCAAGAAACAGGGGAAAGCTAATGGCCAAGCGATTGGTTGCGCCCTTTTTATAGAGGCTATCATCCTCCAGTTGGATTCAAATGTGACCTGTTGCTCCCTTTCTGCAGGTCATCTCCCACTCTCTCCATGCCAGAGTGTAATGTTATTGGCTAAACACCAAAGAAACACTAGAACTAGAAAAGGGCACAACCGAATACACATGCTAAAAGTGATGAACACCTGATAGTCTTAGCTTAATACACTAGAATGCCGTCCTAGTAACTAGATAAATGTTCAGTTCAGTTAATAATGTTACATTATGTTGTACTGTAACTTCAAATGCTTTTACCACCGTCAGATATACATTATTCACATTATTTTACAATATCCTCCTATTAACTGTGGTAAATAACATGAAGTAAATTAGAAACACATTTGGAACATGACTTGCTTTGTATATCTCTGTATATGACATGGATCAGTTTCAAAACAATGATAGCAGGAGCAACATGTTGAAACAGTGGACTTTTTGATCAAGACCAAGTGAGACCTCATCTTTTGTCTTGCGAATGGCAGCGTTGGCATGGAAACTCCAGCAGAGCGGGGAACACTGTGGTCGATACGCAAATAGGTCACATGGAGAGGAAAACGAGCAGAGACCCGCACACACACAAGCACACACACATGTACACACACGTACTTAAAAGTTGTGTGGCAACCCTCTTAGCATCAAGTGCAGTGTTACAAAGTAAAGAAACCCCTGACCCATTTCACAACCAGGCTGGAGAATGAACCCTTTTCTTTTGCACAACATGCTTATGTTGCAACATGCTCTACAGTTAAAGTATAAGCTGTATGCCATATGTCTCATATGTCACTGGTGGAAGATGGAACGGCCATTTGGAAAGCAGATGCATAGAGAAGAGTCTTGAGGAGCATTTTTGAAATTAAACAATGAGCCTCCTGCTGGTGTTGCTGAAGCAAGAAGAGGGTTAGGGAGGCGTCAATCTCAGAAGTCATTAGCTTTTGTCTGACAAATATAAATGCCTCTGGGAAAGATGGCCAACTGTTTTGACAATTCTGATGTAGCCGCCTGGGGCAATAAACCACTTCCAGCCAAAACTTGCTTCCCTTAATTTTTCTCGTTTACTGTCCAACAAGTGACTTAAGATGGACCATGCGTTCAGATCAAAGGGAAGCAACATTAACACCTCCACATGTTTTCAGACAGCAGCATTTCTTGGTTCTCCCCCTGAGTTGCGTCTGTTCTGTTATAATTCAGCCAGACAAATGTTAAACATAAACCTATACTCGTGATTTAAATGCTACTATACAGGGTCTTAAATTTGAGGAGTTACAACACCATGATGCTGGTTTGTAGAAAGTGTGAATGCAAGCTTTCTTAGGTCTGTCCTCAATAGGAGGAGAAAACAATTTTTAAATTGCTTGTTTGTTGACTGGAGGACAGATCAATAATTTCTGATGCACTTCAGAAAGTCAGGTAATCTAGGTGCTGAATGGCTTTTGTAACACAGTGTCAAACAGATTTGTGGCTTAAAGGTCCTATATTCTGCTTTTTCTGGTTTCATATTCTCTTTAGTGTGCTGTTCAGGTGATTTGTGCATGTTTAGGCACATCTAATTGCAAAAATTCAAAGTCTGCAGAAACCCGGCTTCTCCAATGTCCTCCTGTTAGCAGTAGCAATAGCCGCATGAAACGCTCGCTTAGATATATTAACCCCAAAGAGAGCATAACATGGGACCTTTAAAGTCAAAAGTTTAAAGGCAGGGTTGGTAATTCATGATTTAAATCATGATTTTGAAAGTAGCATCGTCTTCGTTCTCCATATTCACCCACCCCCTCCCCTCGGTGCTCCCTCAAAAGCCAGACCCCTCACTCTCATGCAGTAGTCATTGGTCCAGAAAGGAAAAAAAAAAAACTTAAAAAGTGTATCTGGAGGAAATTACCTTCCCGACCTGTAATGTAGCTATCTTTTCATCAACAGATTATAGCTGATGGGGGGCCGGGATGTCATTATGGTGGATTGAGTTCCGCTTACCTGTGCTGACAGTTTTCCTGCTTACAAGAGCCTGCAAATATGTGATTAGTCAATATTACTCGGACTACAAACAAACAGAAACAGAACACTTCCTTAACCAAAACCCAGTCCTGTGTGTACTGATTCTACATGTTTTGTCAAGAACCTGTGAACAGAGACTAGGGATACCCCCTGTAAGACAAAGCAAGTAAGAAAAGGGAATAAAATGGGGACAAGTTAAGGGATAAAAGAAGAGTAACACAAGAAGAGAAGAAAACAGAAGAAAATAGACAAAGGCAATTCCTTGAATTCATTGGGATGTCTCACCAGATGCCATCATGGCCAAGTCACAGCCTGAAACAGTGTGTTCTTGGCTCTAAAAAAAAAAACGTGCTTTGTTAGTCAACAAAACCAGTCAAAGATTTAGTGTAACAGGAGTTGTGTGTGCTTGGTTGGCTGCCACATCTTGGTGACCTTGTAAAAGTATCTGCAGGGCAACGTGATGCAATAAAAAGATCATGTTTACTGCAGCGAAAATATGCGGCGGCAAAAGGGGAGCAGCATAAATAACTCCTCTGTCTAACGACCTTTCGCAATTAGTTGTAAATAGTGATACAAATGATGTAAAGAGACATAAAGAATTCACACACACACACACACACACACGCTTACACAAGTGCCAACACACACACATACACACGCACACACATACAGTTCACCGTGTCTGGCAGGCTGGCTCTCCTATTTGGTTCAGGGCTGGCATTCAGTTACATCATTCTTCAGAGAACGGAAGCTCAGATTACAGGAAAGGCAAACACAGGCCTCTGGGGTCTGCATGAGAGTGTGTGAGTGAGGGTGTGCGCTTGCTCTCCCTGCATGCCCTTCTTATATAACCAATCAGAATGCCCGACACGTTTCTCTCTATGGATGCGGTTTCGTTTGGGTTCAGATTTCATCATTCAATTCAACACACAGTTTTGGGGCTGTTTGTATAATTGAGATTTGGGGGATGTTTTTGTCTCTGAGCAGTACACTTATATGCATAATGTCATTAATGCGGTAGCGTACAACTTAATTAACTTAATAAAATATTTTTTTGTGTCCCATTAAAAAAATATTCTGGTTGTATTAAAAATATTTTGTGTTGTTTCCAAATGCAAACCAGTTTAAGAAACGCTTCTGATACAGCCTGACATGCTGAGAATAGTACTCCAGTCAACACACCATGCTAATATCATAATTTATTGGCCCTATTACTAAAACTGTAACCTACACAGCAGTAATGAGGGACCAGTGGTTCTCAACTGGAGGGTCGGGACCCACAAGAGGGTCAGGGAGCTGTTTTCAGTGGATCTTGACAACATTGTGTCAAAAAGTCTGTAAAGGCCTCGATCTGTCACATACTGTGTTACATCTCGGATCCAAACTGTTTCGTTTGCAATTTGTTGTTAGGTCCTGATGCTTGACCATTTGAGAACCACTAAGCCAATCCACTGCTGCCAATAGCAGCCACTGTTTTTCAGTTAAAATAGAGATCTGAGTTCATATTGAGCTCATGATGATGGCAAGAAAGGCATAGAGTCACTGAGATCGTCATCATCAGGCAGTTTGAGCTGGCGAAGTCAGGACAAGGTGCTCCACTGTTCACAAAGCAACTCCCCGCTTTGTCTTTACCACTAAATGCAAGTTAAATTAGTGTTGTCTAATTAACAGACCCAAATGAGCCAACAGATGTTCCAAAGTCAATTGAACATCAATAACTCCATTTAAGACCAGGGACTGTCTCTCTCTTTGTCAGTCTCTCTCCTTATTACCCATCCTTCCTTTCTCTCGTTCTGTTTTGCCTTTGGTCTGGAAGTCAAACTCCCTCCCTCTCTGCCTCTCCTCAACCTGTGGAAATGGATTTTACAGTCTGTTTGAAGATGCTCTTCAGCCCTGTGGATGGATAGGTACAGTACATTTCTGTATGCTGCTGCTGATGTGGCCATTTCTCTCTCTGCATCGTAGGGTTTGTTGGTCTGTCACCTACTGAATGTCGACTGCTGCTGTCTGTGGCCCTGCTTCTCAGAGCCTGTGTGCCCTGATCAATGTGAGCTGGCCCATATCATATGTGTTATCATAAATCATTATAGGTCAAGTGTTACCCAAGCACCATTAACATGACATGCTATGACTAGACATGCTGCCCTTTCAAGCTCATATATATTATCCCACGTGTTTAAACAAGAAAATGAAAAGGGACTTTGGAATGTGTCTCAGGTTCTTTAGCAGCTTATTTCACATTTTCTTTCTCACCCTGCAGGTTCAGGTTACTGATATCACTGTGACATAATCAAAACAGTATGAAAGCTATAACTGGCTGCATGTACTGTAAGTGACTGGATTTTTTTTTTAATCTTCATTTCTTTTCCTTAACTGATCAGAAACCTGTAAAGGTGGTTACATGTGCATATATTATTATTTATAAGCTTCAAGAACTCTGAAACCAATTTTATAAAACCATGATATGAAATTCACATGCACATCAATTAACCTCTTTAACTTCAAACATATCAGATGTCATTTAAGCTTAAATGATTAAATTAAATTCTAAAAACAACTCAAATTCTCATGGCTTACTTAGTTGCTGATCAAAGCATTTCCCTCTTCCTATGTTACTATCAGGCACACAACCTTGATCATATTGCAATGTGAGTTTGTTTATGCAACCCTATTGGCAAAAGAAAAGACGAGCTCAGACAACTTTCAGTTTTCTCTTTCAACATTATCTGTACATGACAGATAAGCTATAGTAAGGGTTCATAGCAAGTTTTGATACGTTTGTGATATTACATGGGGTTTGATGTGAGGATTTGTGACGCATGTTAGCTAAATATTAAAGGGAAATGTTAGCTGGTATGTCTGAATAGAAGAAGGATGGAAAAAATTACAAAGAAAATAAAATCCATAATGTGCATATTATTGTTGTGTTTTAAGGCATCAGTGTCAGAAACCTTGGGCCCTACAGTATGCTTGGCACAAAGCAGACTGTTGCTCAGCAAAGCGTCCTTTCTCCCACACCTGACACAGTTGTCAACGCTCGCAAGTGCAACGCTAATGTTGTTTAAATAGTAAAGGAACTTGCTCCAGTGCATTTGTTGATTCATTTGATTCATTTTACGCCCAAAACACACCTTTATGTATTAATCAAGGGACTGCATCCTTTTTGCGCTGGGCAGCTGGCATTGTGTGCCACATCATCAGCAAAATGATGCTTAAGTACTTAAGTACACACGTTCAAAATAGGATATTGTTAGGGATTATCAAGCAAATTTAAAAATTAGGCTAATCGCAAATGATGCTTAAACATCATAACTGTCCATGCTTAGAGTCATATATTGATATGCTGACTCGATTTTGCCTGAACTAGGCCAACATCCCTCATGACTGCAGAGGCTCAGAGGAAAAATAAAAACCTACACACACATTGTGGTTTTTCTCAGCAAGGATTCACTGAGCATTACAATCTTTAAAAAAAATGTGGCTAGAACAGCACTTCTGCTCTTAATTAGTTCAAGAAATAGTGCACTTCTGCCCTGAGGCTTTATTAACAGAGCATCAGATTGGGCTATGATTAATCTGTGCTAGCTGTGGTGAAATTGAAACAAAAGGACACACACCCTGCAGATGCTGAACTGTGCTGTAAGACAGAAGCTCGCTGGAGTCTGAAGGCTAATTCACAGGAGGGCAGGACACAAACTCCCTGCTCACTGAGTGCAGATTGAATTCACCCCTGCCTGGAGAAAACTGTCTCTCCTTCCTTCTCCTTTTATTCGCTCTTGGGATTTGCTCACTTTCTCTAATGTAATTCAGCGAGGTGACAATAATGTGGCCCACATGCAAAAAACCTGCCGGCCGTATGCAAAATACAGTCACTCAACTCGGGGGGAAGAGAAAGCCGATAAGATGGCAGTGATAAAAGAGAGCAAGTGATGGCGGGAGGTTGATTGTGTGATGGTAATTCGTTTGTAACAATTTCATCAATAATACAGAGATAGATGGTTACACCTTTCTTTTTCTCTATAAAGATGACCAGGTGCAAAAGTGTTGTAGTTTATCTACTTTTATGCCATACTGAATGAAGATATTGCTCGATTGCTTCTATCTGTATTTCACTGTCCCTGAACATGGCAGCCGCATGACTCATGCACATAGACTACTCACTCTGTTCCCAAAGCTTTTCCACGAAATATCACGAGTTACTCCCCACCCTACCCAAGGCTGGAGAAGATGATAAAAGGGGAGAGTAATAGAGTAGAAGCATTGGGGCGACATTGACAGAGCCGGCGAGACCCACTGAAAGAGAGAAAGAGAGATAAACTTTTACTTTAGCTCTTGAAAGAATAATCAGCAAAAAAAGAGATAGGCAGACAGAATAAGAGAAAAGGTTAGGGGAGAAAAATCCCTACTCCTCCAGGAGTGCTTTGTTAATACAGATGAGACTATGGCGTAGCTCTCAGCAATTGTTCAGCCAGGATAAAGAATAAATCATGTATGATCCTGCCTGTTTGTAGACATCATGCATGTAATAAAACAGCATGAAAAACATTGTGCAACTGAACTAGAAGGGCTTCTTTGAAATAGCAGCTTTAGAGTGACCAATTCACGAGGAGCAACACAACGCTGGTTTAGGATTTTTAAAATGTATATGGCAAAAAAAGGAAAAAAAACAGGATTAGCATTTATTTGGGTCTGTGTTTTGCAAACATTAGACTATACAAGTATGCAATCATCTTTTATTCTTGTATTGGTCTCCTGTATAGGGATCATAGTTTATGTTTGGTGACTGCGCTCTGACCTCATCACTACTCACAGTTTAACCTTTTTGCACAAACAGATTGCTAAGAACAACACGCTTTGAGTTTGATTGAGTTTGTCTTCACTTTTTTCCCGAAAGTAATCCCTCACTGAAATATTTATTAGGAATGTATTTTGTCTGCTATATTTACGTTTTGAATGGACTTCACTGTGTTTTCAAACAAATGTTGTATTGGAAGCATTTAACAGGGTTTTCATGCTTTGAAACAACATATTTCTCCAGTATTACAAAACTGTGATAATCAACAGAGATAAAGAGTAAACCAAAACCTGTAAAACTGCAAGCAATAGAAGATGCTGCAAAGCTATGTTCAATTAATCCCTATCTAACATTGAATAATAATGTGCATTGCTTTGAGTTGCCCCTTTCAAATACAGGTAGTCATGTTTATCCATTTTCCTCCTGGAAAAGTGTTTTATTGTTCTGTTATCCGTGGTTTATTTAGAAAAAAGAAATATTGTCACAGCTTTGAAAGATTCAAGCTGTATATATGACGAGATATGGTTTTATGGCAGCTTCAAAGAATATCAAAGCATGGACTTTTCTCTCCATTTAATTAAACCACTCCATCAATGTGGGGAAAAAAAGCGAAACAACCTAAATTAAGCTCAATATCAATGCAATTATGAACAGCAGATAGGGAATTCTGAATCGGTGTAGAATTTAAACTTAACAACTTTGTCATCATAATGTTTTTTCTTTTTTTTTTCCCATGGATCATCACTCAATGTCAACTAATGTAAAACTATGTAAAGTGTATGCAAATTATCCAAGAATAATGCACACAAGCCACCTGTTAGTAAGTCATCATTGTGAGCAAAGTAAAAATAAAACCATATGAGTGGTTATTTTCTGTAAGCTTTTTGATCTTACAGGTTTGAAGAAATGAGATTGTAAGAAAAAGGCAGATCTCACTGACTGATGTTATGTATCAAATGCCTAAAGGATCTTGTTCTTTTAAAAAACAGTTTGAACAGTTCTGTCACTTATTGGCTATTGGCCATCTTTTACTGCAGTGCCGTACTGCATTGGTTATAAAGAATCAAACATTTAGTTTTCCATATCTCTGATCAATATTGTAAGCAGAGGACCAAATATGTCACAAACTGTGTCGTCTCAGTGTTTCAGAAGATGGCCGAGGACTGAATTATTCACTGGAGCATCCTGATTAAAAAGTGATTAATCAGATGGTCAGGCCGGCCCAAATGGAAACACAATCTTCAAACAGAGCAGAAGGTATTAAGGTCTGTTGGAATATTTGACGGCAATCTCATTATAGAGGCCAACAGCATGTAATCTCTTTTTTTCCCCACCCTCTTTGTTTCCCAGTAACATTCTCTGGCTCTTTTTTTTCTGCCTAAAATATGCAAAGGAGGCATTTCCCCTCGTGCTGTAATTAGCACAGAATATGCAAAGTAAATCAAAAGTTGGAATTTAATGAGTTTCATATTCACAACAAATTAGCTTTTTATTGAAGTGTCTCCTCCCCCTATGTTTGATACATTTATAAACTCAACCATGTTTGATTGCTAAACCTCAAAGCTGACCTTGAAACAATACATTTAGATGAAAAAAAAAAAAAGAAATCCAATTTTCAACACAATTATAGTCAACCAGAGAAAGACGGGATTATAGAATTTGGGATTAGAGAGTTCAAACATGAGCAGGCTTTAAATTTTATCTCTCAAGTGATGATATGTAAGTACATCAGTGACAGTGCTCTTTGAGCTGATTGAACCTCAGCTATCTGCACTGTACAAGGTTTACTGTCTGTGACACAGTATCTCTTCACAGTATCTTTTTCAGTGACACTAGCGAAATGCACATTCATTTTTAAACTAACCCTACTGAGTCACACATACAAAAAAGTCTCAGGCTCTACCTTATGTTTATGTGTGTGTGTGTGTGTGTGTGTGTGTGTGTGTGTGTGTGTGTGTGTGTGTGTGTGTGTGTATGTAAGCTGTAAGTCTGCACTAATGTCTTTAAATGTGCAAGTACATGTATAAACGTGTCAGTGTTGTGTGCATGTCCATGGGTACTCATCATGTCATAATGAAAGCACACATCATGTTTTCCCCTGATAATTTGTTGTTGCTTAAACATGGACCCTCAGGAGTAATGAATTACCTTAAACTCAGAAATGATACAGCTAATGAGTATTGGGTGAAAGCAATGCTCCTCCAGAGAGTTGCTGGGTTTACATGCCTTTGACTGACTCATTTTATAGACAAAATTTTTTTACACAGCTGTACTGCCCATTCGTCTGTTTTTTGTGCATTCCTTTTAAAACTCCAGACAACGCAAGCCAATGCAGAAAAAAAACAAAAAACAAAAAAACTGCCGTTCCTCAAGTGTCCTCTTGGCTGGCTCCAAAATACCTGTAAATCACATACATGTACATCCCATATTAAAATCTACAATTTGTCAACACAAATAAACATGTTTACAACATGGTACAAACAAGTTTTTTTATTTATTTATTTTTGACAAAAAACAACAACACCACCCAAACAGAACAAAACAAGCAAACAATATGACGGATAGACCAAACAGAACAAAGCAAACAACATAAAATAAATTAAAATAAATCCCCTCAGTATGTATACATTTAAAAAAAAAAAAAAAATCAGTCCCAGTACACCTCACAAATCTGCATGACCTGCTGAACTTGCCTCCAGCAAAGCTACACAAAAAAACAACAACAAAACATCAGCCCCCTTGTCAACAACTACCACGAAGGTCCCCCCTCTCCTTCTTCAGCTAGATGTGTTCGGACCCTCTCACCTGGCATTGATCTTTGAATGTTATTTTGTTTGTATCCTATTATCCATCATTCATTAGTACTGAAAACTTGTCCCATTTTGCCTTATGATATTCTACTTTGTATTGGTTTATAGCAATTATTTTTTTCCAGCTGATATTGTTGTTTGTTGTTTGTATTTTGCACTCACTAACCACACACCACACCCACTTGAAAGCCCTCATCACATATAAATATGACATACACATGCTCACGCACACACTTCCATGGGATTGGATTAGTGGAAAAGAATCAGTTTAACTTCTTTCCTCTAAAGCTCTGAGAAGCCGTTCATATTTGGCCTCTGCCTGTCTGAGTTGGAGGAATGAATCCGGCACGGCTTCCAAGAAAAGAATCAATTCCCATCCAGGCGTTAAAGCCACCCTTCAACTAAAACACATGAATTCAACTGATGCATTTTAAAAGACAAATAATAATGAGAGAGAGACGGTGGTAATTAGTGTGTCTGTTGGGATGAGCACCCAACATTTTAGCTTCATCAAAGCACTGACAGGCTTACACTTTCACAGTTTCTGCCTGGGTTTCTCTTCAAAACATGCATTCAGTATTTGTGTCATTGTTGTTGTAACTCCTTGCCAAAGGTTGCGCATACAGTACACACTTGTGCCTTGTTTTTGAAATCATGGGACATCTTTACTGTCTTATCATTTCAAGAAGATCTCGTCATGTGCCTTGAATCTTTTCCTCGGCTGGAACACAGCTTGGTGTCTGAGTGCCTGAAGTGAAGTCAGCCTTCATCAGCTACCATCAAGGTGAGGTCCCTCTCCCCAGGCAAAGCCGAGCCACCAGCCACATGTTTCCCACTCACCGCACTGCCTTGCATCATGTTCTGATCATAGCCACAACAAGAGACATAACATTGGAGAGACAGGGGGTTGCGTTGCCTGAAGCTAAAGCGAAAGCTGCAAAACTTTGCATCAGAACTTTTTCTTTTTTTATTTACAAGTATGGGTGTGTCTAAAAGTGCTACAAAGTTCCTGAGAACCTATCAAACCTAATTTATAGCTGCTGCTTACATGCCAAACTTTTGTGATGTACTCTGTAGCTACATTTGTACTTTTACCTAATGGCCTATAAGACTATTGATTGCCACTGTTTTGCTGGCCTGAGCCAAGCAGCTACATTATAGGCCTGTCTGCTGTGAGTCTGCATCAAGCAATGATGAATGGGAGTGCTCTGGTACTCCCCCATCAGGAGACATGCTTCCCTGTGGCCCTGTCCATTAATGCATTATAAATGAACCCACCAGCATCTTCAGAGAGACATGTGAGGCATGTGAGACACCACAGACCAGGGCTTCCTGTCTTCCAGTAAGGAGAGGCGGACTCCGCGTGACCTGGCCAGCAGGAAACCATGTGACACAGCAGTATAGACCACCAGACCAAGGACCGGCTGCAGATCTTTAACATTTCGAGATAATGGTAATACGAATTCTATCTTAGTGTTGTTTGAAGTATATAAAAAATATTTCGTATATTTCGTGTCTCTCAAATAACCAACCAATATCCAGAATGCACCATTATATCTAGATCTATAACAGTTAAAAAGTTTCCCTTGTGCATATGGGAATTTATTTTATTTCCTGCAGCCAGTTGAATAAGCAGGCTCTGTTAAGTCACACATGTTTAAGAAAGAATGGAGGCCTTAGTTAATTAATGTTTTCTTGCATAGTTTAAGGAGTGAGATACAACAACTTGTCCTTAAGTATGATGTCGGTGCTCTAACTACTTTTGTGCTTGACTTTTTTTAATGATTTCCCTCCCACTTGCTATGTTTTATTTACGTCCTATTTCTTCCTCTGAAATTGTAATTTTTTTCTATGCCATACCAATTCTTGGTTGATAAAACCACATTTGTATGCACAGATCTCCAGATTTCTTTTGTAGAAATACTATCAGTCGTCCTGCACGTATATGATTGGTGGTCATGCTGCTCTGTTTTTGATTGACAGCCAGTAATGGATGGCCTCATTTATCTCTCTCCCTGTATCAAAGGCTTGATTTCCGGATACTTTCTCCAGGTAGACCGCACCAAGGAAAATCCTGTCCTTTTCATCTATCTCAAAGTAACAGCGATACAGCGTTTGATGTCAGGGCCAAGATCTCTCTGCTAAAGCACTGCTGCACTTTGAAGTTGTTAGTTGCGCATTTGAGAACTCATTTAATGTTGTGATAGTTGCAGTGTGTCACATGATGAGTATGATTATGAAAGCCCAAGCTTCTGTAGAATGAGAATAAAGATTTCTCCCCCCCTTTGCTTGATCCTTTTTGCACAACCATATGCTCTCTGTAGCTTTATCCTGCCTCGTGCTCACGGCGGCCGCTAGCTATCTCTTACAGACGTGGAGCATAAATAGAGCATGCAGCACATTAGCTGGACAGGTAGGCGGAAAGAAAGATACTGTATTGCGATTCACTTTGGTTGCTAAAGCCCCAGAGCAAGCACAGTGGTTTTATGAACTGCAACAGACAAGTTAGACACACACACCAAAAAAACAAAAAACATGAACACACACACCTGCACACACACACACACACACATACACACACACGCACACCCACACGCACACACATTGCACTGGGAGAGTGAGAGCTGCAATGGAAACTCTGAGTCATGAGCACTCCTTTGCCATTCTGAACCTAAATCTTGTGGCATTGAGTCACTACAGGGGCTTCCTGTGTTCATGTGCGTGTCTGCATGTGTGAGCGCGGACGAGCCATCTATGGTCTGGATTTTATTTTCAAAGATGTGAGGTTGTATTTTAATGCACATAAGGTCTCCACTTAGTTGCAGTATACAGTATGTGAGTTCAGATTTTATGGGTGCATGCAATATATGTATAAATATGTGTACACGTGTTGCCTGCGTGTGAACAAACACATTGAAATCCACCACAAGAGAAAACCCCTTTTATGAAACCTTTGAAAACTCTACATAGCCAACGGTACCCTGTTCTGCAGAGGAGCTTCTGTTGCAATGATGAAAGAAAAAGAAAATAAGAAAAAAAGGGGAGAAGTGAAAAGAAGAGAGGAGACGCTAACCTGTGCTCTTACGCATAGTCTGTAGGCCCGAACACATGTCTGGTGGGCAGCTTGTCTTACAGATCAAGGGTGTAGGTAGTCATGGATGCTACAAATAGCAACATTGAGGGGGATTTTTATTTCTCTCTCATTACCGTCTTACACATGTTTCTCACCTTTCACATCTTGCTGCTCTCCTGCATCCCACATATTAGACTTTAATTTTCTGAACAGCACAGCTCAGTCTCAGGGCCTCAATCCATTTTGATCGCACATAACAGTGTTGACATGTCAACGCAACCCTGGTCAGCAATCATGCAATTTCCATAGAGATAATGATGGCTTTTAACATTCCTGTTGCACCAACAAGATTGTGCAAATACAAAAAGGCACACTCACAAAGATACACAAAGTTAAGGGGATATTCGGAGGGCATAATGACCCGTAGCAGTGCTGAGATCTGTTTGTGGTTGCAGTGGCTTGATAAGCAGAAGGCCTATAAAAATGCATGTGATAAGCCATTGTACAATGTTCTTCTGAGTATTGTAATTTGCTCTATTTGTCGATGCTATAACAGAAGATCTGGCAACAAGGAACATTCCCACCACTGAATCTAAAGATAGCCTTTATGGACAAGTCAACACTCAGAGATATTGCAGCATATGGAAATGCAAAAGAGCTTTTGGGTTCTGCTGAGGGAATGGAAATGTTGGTTTTAAACAACGATGTGAAGTTCACATTGTAGCCATCCACGGTCATTTGAAGTAATCATAGAAGATTGTGTGGACACCAAACATCCTTCTAAGACCGCACTCAACATTTTTAGCCATCACTGTTGCCAGTTGTTGATCAGATGTCATCTCAGTCTGAACTGGGGCCTGGATTGATTCGAAAAATCTGTAGGAGTGATTATGAGACAGGAAGGTGGGAGGCTTTGAAACTGAAACCAGCCCAAATGGAATCAGATGTATGTTCAGCCAACCGCCATCAGCCCACTGCTGGCTGCATAAAAGCTTCTGACCTTTGACAATTAAACGGATATGGAAATTGTTACTTCACTGGTTATGAACACACACACGCAGATTGCATGAGAATGCACATATACACACTCACGCTTTTGTGAACATGCAAAAAACTTCATAGATTAACAAAAACTATCAACAACTTAAAAGTGCATCCAAGCAGTAATTCAGTCTCTAGTGTGGTGCATGCTAAAAGTTGCACCTTATCACAGACTTTAAAAGGACCTGATCCACCAGAGAGAGCAGGTAGTAAGTGAGAATTCGACTCTCCTCGACTTCAGGCAGCCACACCAGGAGGAATGAAGCGGCTGGCTGCCTCGGATGACTCATCCCCATTGATGAGCTTAACAGCCATCAATTCCACTCTAGGGAGCAGAGCCCAGTGCTCCCCCCCCCCACCCACCACACTCCTGCTTGGGCTCGGCTTCCTCTACACTCCCCCTCTCCAAGCAGAAGGCCTGGAGCTTAAATTAGAGCTCTGGCAGCGAGCCATGGGAGAAAAAAGCAGTTAGCAGGCAGCAGCCATTCATTCCTCTGGAAGCCTGAGTCACATTCATTGTAACGCTGAGACAGCGCCGGGGGCTGGTGCAGAGTGGGCCTGTTAGTTTTTCCACAATGGAGCTCGAGATATGTTCCATCACAGTTTGAGAGAAACATTTTGCTCTCAAGATGCAACTCAGCACAAGTTACAGAGCAGCTAATGGCTTTCTGTGTGAAATCTGTTGCTGTCTCTCAAGATGTATGTATGTATGTATGTATGTATGTATGTATGTATGTATGTATGTATGTATGTATGTATGTATGTGTGTGTGTGTGTGTGTGTGTGTATATTGATGATGAGTCGCTACAGCTATATATATATATATATATATATATATACATATATATATATATAAAATTGATGATGAGTAGCTACATTTCTCTCAATATTTCAACAGACTAGCAACATTTTTACCACAATTTGTGTGAAAAATATCCCTAAATCAACAATTTTGGGGCCTCACAGAAGTACTACATGTTGTGCAGTATCCAATAATTTGATCCTCTGATATTGGCACCAAAATGAAATACTTATTACACCTGCATTTGAAAACCGTTGTTGTATGACATTTGATATTTTCTGTCATTCCAGTGCCTTTGTTTTCCGCACCTCCAAAGTGTGATGTTATCGCTGTCTGAGATTGCTTTTTGCTTCTCTACCTTATTTCTTTGGCAGTTATTACATCTGAAATCAGGGAGGTCACCCCAACATATTGCTCAGGTTGTAGAAAGCCATCTGTTAGATTTCATATAATGTAGCGGCCCGCTGGCACTCGTGGCACATTTCAGAGCAATAATACACCATTGCCAAACTATATCCCAAAAGTAATTTACACAGCAGGTAGAGAACGTGTGCTGTAGCTGTGCAGCATCTGATTCGCAACTGCAGCACAGCAAGACATGTTTCAAAGAATGATGTGACATATTAAAGGGAGAGTTTTTTCCACATCTGCAGGCTTTTGTGATTCTTAATGCAAAATGTGTGAACATCTCATTCCTCTAATCACCATTCTGAGCCACATGATCACTATAATTGTCATTTGGTGCAGCAGCAGTGTAGTTTCTCCAGACATTGTTATCATTATAATCCCTATTAACACTTGTTGTCATGTGAACAATCAAAGAAGGATATTTTTTTTCCATTGCCACTTTATGTGGAAGCAGAAGGGTCTAAAGCTGCTTAATATCTGTAAAGCTGCATTCCCTTTAGCAATAAAAGACAATACTTCCCCAATTGTAGCTATAATCACAGCTAAATTAATTCAAATAACCCTGTTTATCATCTGTATAGCTAATGTCAATTATGCTAGTCAGTGTGGAATATGAGTGAAACATCTGTTTAGCCAGAGAAGCACATCTCTTCAGCACAAAGAAAGACTTTTTCTTTTTCCTTGAGTACACACAAGAACTTTGCATGACAGTTTCCACTTGGGAGGAATGGCTGGCCTGCCTACACACTTTCCAACCTTTTGAAATCTTGTTATTTTTTTACTTCATTATATGACAATGGAGATGCTTCCTGCATATTTACTTAGCATCTTTAATTATGTTAGAACAAAGCGTCTTGTTTTTTCAGATCACTAGGAACACCAGGAACAGAGAGAATTAACCAAGGTTGCAATAATTACATCATGCTTGTGTTATTATCATTGCTGTGTACATTGTGTGTGTGTGTGTGTGTGTGTGTGTGTGTGTGTGTGCGTGCGTGTGTGTGTGTGTGTGCGTGCGCGTGTGCGTGAAAGGAAAGCTAGGGAGCGTAATTAGATTCGAGAGAAAATTAAATCAAATAGAAATGCATCTGAATCTACGGGTAAATAACACAGCAGGAGGTTTGTTTTTGCAATCCCGAACGCATCATCCTCCAGGAGTGTGTTTGTAGTGTGAGGATATGTTTATTGTTAACATGAAGTACTAATGACCCATGATGTGGACACGACAAGTGATGACCTTTGAAAACAAAAGAACCTGTTGAGAATGTAAGCAGGCAAAACTTCCTCTTATTTGCTTACACACACATACATGCAAACACACCTGTGTGCTCAGCATTAAAAACGCAGACTGTGCGAGTCAGCAGAAAGCTAACAGCTATGGTGCTACTCTGAGAAACTAGCATCTAAGCGTTTCTCATCCTCCACCTTATCTGCTCATCACTTGCAGAGGTGTAATGTTAAAAGGGGCTGTCCTGCAGCATCAAAGACACACTAACTAAGAAGATATCTCAAAGGTCTGCTGCTCATATTGCTCCACCCACAGACACCCCCAGTCTCATTATGATGCACCACATTAAAGAGTGATCTAAAATCAGACTTCGAGTGAGCAGACAGTGGGAGAGGTTATGGTATCAGTTATCTGAGCCTTCATCAGTGGTCTGTCTCAGAGCCTTATGAGCGCTGCAACCTTCTCATTATCTGTTTCAGAGTAAGCCATCATTTTGGGTAAAGGGAGGAGAAAAAGGATAAGCATTCATCGTCCCTGGCTCCCACAATTCAGTGTGAGTTCTCATTTGAACTCTAATGTTATACTAAATACACTGACCCTTGACCAGCACTGATTGCCACAGGCATGGTTTGTTTGACATGCCAGCCTATGTTAGCTTGATATGCTGGAAACAGATCATTACTGTCACAGCTAATGCTGCTAATGTTGCTTACTGTGACAGTAATCGCAGGTCACTCTTCCCTCTCTCTTTCCACCCTCCTTGTTTGTCTCTCTCCTTGTCAGG
The DNA here is from genome assembly GCF_947650265.1 of Symphodus melops. NCBI lineage: Eukaryota > Metazoa > Chordata > Actinopteri > Labriformes > Labridae > Symphodus > Symphodus melops. The sequence goes on from NC_136691.1 coordinate 15,395,700, forward strand.
CTCGAGGCTATTCTGCCGGAGGCGAAGGCCTTTGGAGAAGAAGATCAATTATTATCCTAATAGCTGCACATCCCTTTTATGTGAATGCAGGCCGTATTCAAATCTCTGCAGCTAACAGCCCACACAAGGACCTCTGAAACTGCCAAAGAAATCACTCTGCAAATCCCTCTGCATTCATAGTTTTTTTCACCAAATGATGCACTCTCTTATTGGATATCTGCTGCACTCAATCTAGCGTGGCCTAGATTTTCGTCCTACATCAACAACGATTCCTCCTCTGTTGAGATTTTACAACATAGAACAAAGTTTAGATTTCTCTGAAAAAGCAGAGGAAACAGGGGAGAACCTTGTTTGTTAGACGTGATTGTCATGCTGCAGCTGTCCCCGCTGTCTTCAACATTTCCAGTTTAATGAGTGATTGCAAAGAAGAAGGATTTCCAAGCAGCCTTGTGTGTGTGTGTGTGTGTGTGTGTGTATGTGTGTGTGTGTGTGTGTGTGTGTGTGTGTAGCTGCCACAGTCTGGTAGGTTTAAACACAAAGACCACTGGCTTGTCACATGAAACATAACAGCATTACAGGCAGGAAGTTGAGCAGAAGTGATCAAGTGCAGTGGCAGCAGCAGCAAGTGATGTCCTGGTTGTCTCCTCATCAACTACCCTATACTCCAACTCACAGTCTGTAGTCTAGTGTCAGAGGCTGTTACACCTCATCAAGAACATGTGAAATACTCCGCAGTGTATAAAATGAGTACTTCATAATGGCAATAAATGGTAATTCACTTAAGATGATGGAAGTGGCACTAAGCCAACCTTAACTATGCTGTGATGAATTCTGTGACTTTATCCTGATGTACGTATGTTTAAGCGAAAAAAAAAGGATCTGAATTAAAACTCCTTCCCATATTTTTCCTTTCTAAGCAGGCATGAAATGTACCTTTTGGCACAAAATGGCTCATAAAGCGAGCCGAGTGTTCCGTCTTTCCCAGGAGATTAGAGAACGGAGTCCCTTATGTGTGTTTCAGTGTGTATGCATGAGTGTGTGTTTGTGTTTGCAATCCTGTACAATACTCCCTGGGGGTTGGAGACACGTTGCCATGGCAGCAGCTGCGTATATTGCAGAGATGTGTATGTATGTGTGTATATGTGTGTATGTGTGTGTGTGTGTGTTCTCAGGCAGGGGCCAGACAAGGACAATGTGCTCTCGTCATTTCATAGCTTATTGCACAGGCTCTGAATCATTGCAAAAGATGAAGAGTTTCATGTGACCTTTACACAAAATGAAATCCCTTAAAATGCTACAAAAATGTGCTCATAATGTACTTAATATCTGCCTGCAGAGTCATAGATATTGCAATTTTTTACTCGTTCACATTCATATCCTTCTTCAAGCCATCTGTAAAGGTTTTAAATTACACTTTTGCAACAAAAACATGTCACAAAAGACTGTATGTTGCTTATTTATTACTTCCTCATGTGTTGGATATATAATAATAAATGGATGTTGAAGTAGATAGTAATATGTATGAAAAAGAGTATGAAAGCAGCACCTTGATCTATCTCCTCTCATGTTATTCTGTTGTCGTCATACATGGAGAAAATAACAAGAGTTCATAATACAGTCCATAACAAACATCAATATATTTAATATTTAAATATAATATTTAAGAAGAGATTTCTTTGGATTTGCTGACCAGTGTCAACAAACTGCATGTTGTTCAGACCATTATTAGAATATAAATACTGATCTATGCTTTCATATCCAGCAGACTATTAGATCATTGTAATGCCCTATATGCTGGACTTCCCAAAAAATCAATAATGAAACTCTAACTCATTCAAAAGGCAGCTATCAGATTTGTAACTGGGACAAAGAAAATAGAGCACATAACACTAATCCTAAAAAAACTTCAATGGCTTCCAGTTCACTACAGAAGTGACTTCAAAATATTACTTCTAGTTCACAAAGCATTGCATGGAATGGCACCTCAATATCTTCCGGATCTACTCACTGAATACAGTACAATAAGACTCCTCGGATCAGTAGGTTTTGGTCTGCAGAATATACCTAAAGTCAAGACAAGATCTGGTGAAGGTGTATTTAGTCACTATGGGGCAGTTTTATAGAATAAACTACCTGCTGATCTGAGGTCTGTAGAAACTGTGCGGTCATGAAACATTGCTTTTCTCTCATGCCTTTGGTTTATCTTTGCCATTTAAAAAAAAAAAAAAAAAAGTTTTATTTATTATTTTGAGTTTGTATTCTGTTTGTTTGTTTATCTTTGCCTTTTGTAAAGCACATTAGCTTTATGTTTGTATGAAATGTGCTGTATAAATAAAATTTAATTGAATAAATGTTCTAATTTTTCAAAGCATGAAAACAATCATGTAATCACAGCCCCTACTGTGATAAACCCAGATAATATTGTTTACATTGACTGACAGTACAACTCTGTACATTTCACAAGAACTTTATGTGAAAACAAATATTAGGGAAAAGACCCGAAAGAGACAAATAAGCAACAAACTTTAATCCCTGCTATCTTAGAATCTTGTCCTTTTTTACATCAGTTCATATTTAGCCACAGAGGTAAAATGAGACTTGCAAAAAAAAACCAAAAAACAATTGCAATGTTTTGATTTAATTTCTTTGTGAACTCTGACTTTTTTTCCTGTACTTTTGGACTAAAATGAAACCAACATAAGAAGACTGAGAAGAATTTACAGAAAAGCCACAGTCTGGCATGAGACAACAGTGAAAACCGCCGAGCCACCAGGTGTCTATTTGTAGTCTTCTATGTATAAAACATCCCCAGCCACCAGAGTAAACCAACAAAGATCACATGTCTTTGATAAGGGGTGAAACTTCAGTTCTTCAATGTCTTATCACTCGACTGCTTGATGTGAACAGAAATGTAATAAGCTTAATGGGTAAACAATGTTACAATTTTTAAACTTTTTTTATTTTAAGAAGCATTACAGATACCTGCTAAATCACGTACTGAATGCAGTCTTTTTCGATGCTGTGCATCTCTGCTGCTCCCCAGCAAGGCGCTGAGACTCGTGACTGACTCATCAATATCACATGCAGCATAATGTTGGTGTTTTAACCTTGCCTCTCCAAAATGTCAAGATTTAATAGATCTGCCTTCTTTTTTTCTCCCTTTGACGCCTCAGGCAGTTCCATGCAATTGCTACAATGACAGGAGCTATCTCTTCTATGGGAGACAACGTCATCTGTCATAGAGAACACACAAATTTAGACTCCAATGATGTAGAATTTGCTCTGTTTTTTTCCTATCTGGAGGGTTATTGTTATTTAAACCTATGCTGTCACATTAATAAGAGCTAGGCTATTTGGAAGGCTTATTCTACTAAAGCTGTGATTTCACTTGTAGCGACTCTGAAGAATGACTATTATTAACCTCTCTACTTATGAGTGAGTGAGTCACCCTGTCCAGTGACAGAGCTGCCACAAGTCCTCGCTCTTCTCAGCTGTCTGACTTCATGAAGGAGAGATCCAAGCCAGTGACGCCAATCCCGTCTCCCCCTCGAGCCAAGATCCTTCCTCTCTGCACAGAAGGGGGGAGGTCTCGTCTGTATGACCTGCCACTCACAGCCGCTCATATTTCCTGCGGCCTCAGAGCGAAAAAGGGGAAAAAATGTACTACTCTAGGTGGGATTACAGGAAATTTCCAGTTAGATTTGGTCTCATGTAGCAGCACATTAACAATGGGTCAGAAGCCAGAAGGTTGAATTAAAGTCAAAGGAAGCGCCAGTGTTTGTTTGATCTGCTGAACTATCCCCATGGGTTCACATACATGCTGACTGGACAGTTTTCAGGCAATGTGTTAATTAATTAGTACAGTAGACAAAATTATAAAGAAGTCCCAAGACAAATCATACAGTTTGAAAGATGTTTCAGGTTTGACCTGTTTTATTGACCCACTTTGATCATGTGCGTTATTTTTTCTCTCTCGTAATGTTATTATAATAAAACTTTATTGCAGACACAGGTCCATAGCAAACACATACACAAGAAAACAGCATAAAAAGTAAATACAGTTTCTTTAGTAGTCAGTTCCTTGCTTAAGGAACAAGTCAACTAAATCCATCTTCCTATTTCCACATAAGCATGTGTTAATTTAGTAGAAAGCTTCAGAGTCTCTTGACAACTTTGTAAAGCTGCATTTGAGAGACAAAACATTTTTACTTACTAAACCAACCCCCCATTTTCATTCATATTTTTACACATTTTATTTGTCATTTCGACATTGAATTAGTTGGAAATTATCTAAGTAGACAAATCACTCATTTTGCCAATGGATTGCTTTATTAAATGATTGAACCCAGACGCTTACAGTGGATTGTAATTTGTTCAATAAAAAAGGTCACAAAACCTTACATCTTAAAAAAAGAAGCTGTTGCAAAGTCAGGCCCTTTTGGCTGCAAAATCACAGAAATTCTAAGCATAATTCTGGGGTGAATGTATGCCTTAAAGTGCACAAAAAAAGCTATAAAACATCATTGTCCTTGGTTCTGAAAAAAAGATGGGGGCATTACCAAAGTGAATGAATCATGATTTAAAATGGCACGTTTGAATGTCTCAGGAAAAGGAAAATAACACATGACACTTCCACAATTACAAATTGTAGCTTTCCTTTTGTACACCATGTCATTTGAAAGGGCAGATCTCATTACAGAGGCATATAAAACAAGCTTGCACTTATAATTGCACATCTTGTTTTATGATTGCTATTGTTGTATGATGAGCGGCATTGGCCTTACCGTGACAGGAAGAATGGGAAGAAATATGAGCCTCGTCACATCATCAGTGAAACATTATACTCCTTTCTTTTCCTCTCTTGGTTCCTGTTTTCAAATCCACAGCTCTATCCCTTTCTCTCTTAAACACAGGCCTTCGGTCCCAAAGTGCCATGCCGAGCAGAATGTGGCACATGTAACCATCCCCAAAATAACTTGCTTTTTCCACTCACTTGAAATTTTTGGGTATTGCAGCTGTTAGCCCTGTACCAACATGCTCACCAAGGGTCAGAAAAAGATGAGGATCATGGGAATTTGAATAAATCTTAACAGTTAATATAAAAATAAACTTGGAGGAGCCATGAGAGCAAGTCCTCAGTCAAAGCAGAACTAAATGTCTGTAATTTTCAGTTGATGCAGTGCTTTCATTTTGGCTGTCATGTTTTTGTTTTTGCTGTGCAGCCTCTCTGCATTCCTATGTTATTTTTGATGCCTTTAACTTGAAACCCTGTCTGTACAATCTGTTTAACGTGGCTAACTCGACAGCTGGCATAAGGCTTGACAAGAGGTATTTTACTTTTTGTCACTTCTTCTAGTTTTTATACCACTAGTCACGTTCTCCGGCTCGCCTGTTTTTCCCTCCTCTGTCCTCCTGCCTCGCTCTCTCTCTCCCACACATCCTCTCCTCTCACTGGATGATCTCATTCCTCCTATGTGCCTCTGCATCTATCTTCTCACATATGATCGAGTTTCTCAGTGGAAGTTACCCGCAGGGTGTAGTTATGACAGCGCTGATTCTTGGTGCTGTCAACATGAGCTGGCTGTCACTGTGTTGCTTAGTGATTGTGCATGGGAAATTTGGTATTTTCTGCATTTATAATGTGAGGAAAATGAGTCTCATCTGAGTGAGTTCATGGTGCTTTCGAATGAGTTTCATGTGAAAACACATTCCTCTGGTGGATGTTAACCCTTAGGCCTTCCTATAACATCAACATCAGAGCAGAAACTGACCTTAGATCATTTTGTACAGGGCAAAACAGCCTATTAGGAAGTGGGTAACATCATAACACTGCCCAGGGGATTCACAGACACTCATCCATCCTCATTGACCTCTGTAGTCTTCCAGGACACATCTTCCTTCACACACACACACAGGCGCACACAAATCCAGCTCTTGCTGGAAGGCACTGCTGGGGCAGCCTTTCGTTGCTCTTTGGCATGTCTGGAGAGCTGATGAGCCTCAATGGATTTCTCTCGAGTGCTGCTCTCCACTGCGAATGAGTCACCGAGTGTGGCAGGGAATGGGGGCAAAAAGGAATCTTTGGGGATTATTATTCTGATTCATGCACAGCTGTGGTTTAGGCTTAACAGAATCCCTATCTGGGGTTAGTGATGGTTGGATGCAGAGATGTAGGGACATTAAACTGAAATGTACGATGCAAATATTAATTGATCCTTTCTACATGCAACATCTTCTACAGCAATTGTAAAGTGAAAGATTCCTGCATTGTAGAAAAGAATAAAGTGGGTGGTGCATATAGAGATTATATCACAGAAACATACATACACATTGGCTGGAGAATGCGATGTAAAAGCTTGTGGGTGCAGCCACATTCTGCATCTGCAAACCACCATCTCTGAGATGAGAGGCCTCTGTGTGAAAAATGTATTTCCATGTTGCGGGGGTTTATTCAGGCAGGCAGTGCATGTTTGTGTATGCTTGTGTGCGCTGCTGCTGCTGCCCGCAAGTATGGAGAAATGGAGAAAGGAGAAAGGTTAAATCATACACTTCTGTCAGTGTCTTGAGTCCAGCTGCAAGCATTCTTCTCACCGCCCCGCCATTCCTATGTGGAATTGCACAATCCTGCTGTCACACCCCCTGGTAATCTAGGAAGAACAATAAATAATGAACCTCTTCCATCCTCTGCTTCGTAATGCATTACAGGAGCACAACTCGAAAATACAATAATTTGTTATGAGAAGAGCACTCAGTGCTGTGCCAGCTTTTAATCAAGTCTGCACTTGGCACATAAATTTGGAATAAGATCCCATATCAAAGCAAAGCTAAAACCTTCCACATTTCAAACAAGCAATAGGCATTTTTTTTCTCAAGGGCAAGGCTTAACACAGATCAATGTCAATGCACTCTTTAACAGGCTAAATCCTATAAATCTATTTTTTTTTTTCTCTTATTCTCACCTGCCGTTTTTGTATCCATTTCATTCAATCACAATTCACGTTTCTGGTGTTTTCCGTGTCATTTACTACATGCAGTCGTGGAAACGACACGTTATCATTTACATGTTCATGTTAAAAAAAATCATTGTCTATAATCTAGCATGATAGCTTTAATACAAAGATTCTATTAATAAATATCACCACGGTATAACTGTGCTGGATGATGAACGTCCCGGTGCTATTGTGAGAAAGGGATCCCCCTCACTTTCCCTTGAATGACATTTCAGGAGGAAACACATTTGTAACACAGCACGTACAGTAGCTATACTCTCTCCCATCACACCCCCCCCCCCCCTTCCATCCAATTTACCAGCGTGCGATGCATTTAGATTCATGGGGGTGTAGCTGCAAAACATGCTTCTCACATGACTGTGCTGCATATTATAACTTCTTTCGAAAGCCAATGGGGTTTCGAGTTGGGAATGACGTAGGGGGGAGGGGAAGAGAAGGGGGGGGATGTTTCCTGTGTGTGTGAGTATGCGTGCGCGTTACGTGAGCTCGTGCGCAAACAGAAGCTCCCTCCTCTCAGCGACTCAGCTCCTCTCTCGGTACAGGCGCAGTGTGTATGTGCAGTGTGTGCAGCCCGGCTGGCCTCCCCTCCGCACTGAATGGACTAGATTCCCCGGCCACGTAAGAAGCACAGCGGTAGCACGGGAGAGAGGATGTCCTGCTGAATCAAGGGATAGGCCTGGGAAAGACGGCCGGCCATCCCTTCCTTCCTTAAAAGAGGCTTGCAGCAAGAGACATTACGACATTGACGACATTTTTCTGTCTTTGGACTAGACCGAGAGTAAGAGAGAAGACGTCGACTCCCGCATACAAAGAGCCACTGCATTTTTTCCGGATGGGGTTTTTCTGTTCCTGTCGTAAATGACAATCTTGGTGCATGGATATTATCCTATAGGGAACAAGGCCGGGTACTAGTTAGCCAAGGAAGCTAACTTGTTAGCTCTGCACCTGCTAGCAATCATTGGTTTATGACATTTTTGCGTAAATACAGTTGTTAGAATAAGCTTGCAGACTCGCTTTATATATTCCGTGAGCTTTTATTTCTGTGCCTGCAAGCTGCAACCAACAAATTGTTTCCGTTTTATGAAACGTGCCATACTATTAACCGGCGAGATAAGCTAGGAGACCAGCTGGGGTTAACTTAGCTCTCTCTCCATTCATTGTGAAAGCTGACTTTTTGTGTAGCCTTTGTCTCCGTTTTTTTTTCTTCGTGCTTGAACGCATCAGTAACGTTAATGAAATTGCAGCAGGTCTGTGCAAAAAAAAAAAAAGGTTTTCGGTCGACGCAGGGAGGTGACTCTATCATTTAAACCTGGCTGTATCTTTTGAATGGAAAACAAAGGGGGTCAAATGTACTCTGCAAAGAAAATTACAGACCTATTTTTGTTGTAGGAAAACCAACGAGGTAGCCTTGCTTGCCTTATAGCATCTCTCTTTTTTCCAAGCGGCAGAAAAGTCGGTGTTTAATATTTTTTTTTTCTTCACTCAAGATTTTAATAAAAGTATCGCTTCGGTTTGCAAAATTGCAGAGAGTTTGCAACAAAGTGGTGCCCTTTCCGAGGACGAGCAGAACAAGGAGGAGGAAGCGCCCTTCTCTGAGGAGTTAACTCACTTATTCCTCATGAACATACAGAGGTCAAATCCTATTAACATTTCACGTTATGGGAGATCACGTCACAAATCGCATGATTTTGAAGAATTATCTTGCCTAAGGACTACAGAGTCACACCAGAGTTTCAGTCCCAACCTCGGGTCGCCCAGCCCGCCGGAGACCCCGGACTCCTCTCACTGTATCTCCCGCATTGGGGACTACCTTTTGTTGGAACCACTGGAGGGAGACCACGTTTTCAGGGCCGCCCACCTGCACAGTGGGGAAGAGCTCGTATGTAAGGTAAGTAGGCAGCTCAAACCTACGTATGTGCTCCCACAACATCCTCTCTCCACCTTCCTCTCATGCTCCAGTGCACTGTTAAAAGACCAAGTACGATACAACAGCACACTGTTCCTACAGGTCCCTCGGCTTTGCATTCATGGTGGCATACATATTTAATGTTTTATTTCAGCGCACATCACTTTTAATATATGCACATACTGCACACATTTAAAATAGGTATTCCGAATTGCTTGGTTTATAAAGGGGGTTAGGCTTTTGCAGAAAGTCCTCAGCAACCGACCTTTTAATAATTGCTTGAATGGTAAACAGAGAGCTGGCAGAGCTGCCTAATGGAAAAAGTGAATGGGGTGAGCTGCGTGGTTTGGATTGCATGATGTAACGTTGACAAAGGAGTGAGTAACCACGCACACACACACACACACACTCCTCTGTGCTATTCTCGCTTTCCCTTTGGCTTCCCTCTTTCAGGGCTCGGCTATGACAGTATTATTATTTCACTCATGGTTTTGACGTGGTGCACAGCCACAGTACCTTTTCACCAGTTAATTTTTATAATATCAGCAGACTAGTTTGACATCAGCTGTGTGTTGGGAAAAGCACAGGGGGTCCAGGAACTGCACAAGTTCATGCAGCTGCCCTCACATTGGCACCTACATTGACCCCACTGATTGCAAGAATGAAACCCCTTTTGACTATGCATGAGGACAGCCTTCCTCATGGCCTTCATTGCTCACATTAATAGCCCATTTTGACTTTCTATATCACTGATTATAAGGGCAGTGGGGTTTGCCCCAGAGGAAGATTCCTGTTTTATGCAGGATTAAGTTGCGGGATAAATTGAGACAATGACTACATGCACATTGGACTCATTAGACATGTATATCCAATAACCCGTGCTTTTTGACTCCAGATATGGTTTTGTCACAGCTATAACACATGAATGGCCTTTGGCACAGCTTGTGAGATGACTGCCTTTTGACCTCATCAGCTTTGTGCTGCTTTCAATACAGAGGCGATCAATCAACACGTTCGTATGACTGATCAGTGCTGCCAAGCTGGAAGCCTCGGCCACAGTTTAAGATCTCAAGGGCCATGGGATATATTTGTATTGAGTGAGAGCAGAGAAGCCCTCTTCCCTGAACTGGTGGTAGGAAAAGTCAATTGGGGGGTTACTATGGAAACGATAACACTGCAACTTGGAACTGCAGTACAATTGTGTTTATTAACTGCTTTCATTTTGCCCCTGTACAACCTTTCACCGTCTCCGAATGAGTGAACACAAGCTCTGTGTCACAGCAACACTTTTTTTTTTTTTTTGGTGCTTTTTTGGACAATTTGAAGCTTTCAGTTTTATTTAGCTGTCCATAGAGATACAAATGGAAAATGCACAATTATTGGCAGGTGTTTTCCTCCAAATCCTGCCAAAAACAGTCACCATATAGGATGGTTGCACTACCAACGCACCTAGATTAAACCCCCCCCCCCCCCCCCCCCCCCCCCCAAAAAAAAAAAACCTGCTTGTCTTGAGGACAGACTTAAAATCTAAATCTTTTCTTTCCCCTGTCATTGCAGGTGTTTGACATCGGACGATACCAGGAGTCACTGGCGGCCTACTTTGCCCTCGGCCAGCACCAACATATAAACCAAATCCTTGAGATCTTGCTCGGGGAGACCCGAGCCTACGTGTTCTTTGAGCGAAGCTATGGGGACATGCACTCTTTTGTCCGCACCTGCAAGAAGTTGCGGGAGGACGAAGCTGCCAGACTCTTCTATCAGATAGCCTCGGCTGTGGCACATTGCCACGACAACGGACTGGTTCTACGTGACCTGAAACTGAGGAAGTTTGTCTTCAAAAACGAGGACAGGTCAGTGCTTGGTAAACTAAAGACTCAGTGTGCATGCTGTTTTGTGTGTAACGCAACAGGCCTGTTAGCATTATCTCTGCTGTATGTGAGCTTACAGTGGTGTTGGTATACTGAGACCATGCGAAAATGACATGCCTCTCTAGGCCAGATGTTATGCAGAGTGCAGGAAACTTAAGCCCTTTACAGCTCGCTGGGCTATTTTTGTGCACATGGTTTAATAGTGGACGTGACGCGTGCTCATAGGCACAAAGTATGTGCAATCGCATTTTAGGAAGAACTGCTGCCATGGAGTTATTCCAAAGCTATTGAAATGAAAAGCTAGGGCCCGGGAGTAACCAGGACAAGTGTTTGCATCATTAAGAGGAGCTTTTACCACTGCTGCACTTCTGTAGTGATCAGCATAAGAAATCAGTAGGTTCACATTTATACAACACTGCTTTACTGACCCCTGGTGGAAAGCGTTCACACCTACATGAAGCAAAATACAGGGATCTGTTGGCACAGTAACACTAGAGCCTTTTTTTATTAATACTGTAAAATATGTTCTTTGAACTTATTTGAACTCCAAAAGTTTTTCTTAAATGTTGCCTTTTAGCAAATGCAAACTTTCTGAGGAGAAACTTCTTCACAGCCCTGACGCAGACTTGACTCGACAGCCGTCTATCTTTGAGCGTGACATCACTCTTTGGCGTGTATGTCGGAAAAGGAAAGTTGAGCTGCCTATTCAGTACCGGTTCAGTGACCTTGAATATTACACCAGGCTGATGCGAGGATGCCCAGTGCCCCCCCCCCCCACTCCACTCCACTCCAATCTTAAATGATTAATGCTGCGTGAATTTTAAGAGCAACAGGCAGGACAGTGATGGGTCACATTTACCAGATTACCCGTCAGGAATCCTTTACTTGTCAGTCCTCCTGGCTCCAGAGTTTCTATAGAATAGTTAGTATATACTTTTAATAGAAACTAAAACAAGGCTCTCATTTGGCTTGTCTGCATAGAGAGGCAAAAGGAACCAAAGCAGACATTAAATTATATCTGAGCAGGCGTCTTCGGGCTTTCCTGACAAAGGTTAGCCTCAAATCCAACCCGACACAGCTGCTTTAACAGGCCCTTTAGTTTCTATACCCCAGCCCCAGAAGACATTTTAGAATGTGCTACTAATGACAGTGGGGTTAGGTCTTTTTGGAGGAACTTAAATATCTCTTTAAGTGTAATTTTTACTTCTGCACAAAAGTCCAAAAATGGTTATTCAGACAGCAGCATGCATTATTTGAATAAACACATGACCCTTAATCTCACTGAAGATTAATGGGCATTTGGCTCAAATGAAAAACAATACAATTCTCCTGATTTTCAAATGTGAGAAGGCTTTATTGCATGTTCATGAAAGTCCATTCCCTGTGAAAACAATGAACTAGTGAGTTGGTTAATATAAAAAGCATCTGCATGTGCCACAATTGGCAAAGAACACATTCTTGAATTTGTCCAAGCACGTACTGTTGGGTTTCCTCTTTCCTATCAGTTGTCAGTACGAAGATACAATCACACAACTCTGGCTCTGTGTTTGCTGCATCAAGTCTCATGGACCTCACACGCAGACGGCAGCTTTTAAAAAAGACAGACTCTCTCTCACACACACACACACACACACACACACACACACACACACACACACACACACACACACACACACACACACACACACACACACACACACACACACACACGTGTCTCTTAAGATGCATATGGAAAATGCCCTTACACTAGCCTCTCAAGATTCTTAGTTGTCAGTGTGTCTCAACAAAGATCCCATTTTTTTTATTAGCACTCAAGGGTATCATGGCTGCTATGCTGAGTCCAAATAGATGTTTCTTTGACTGGAAAGACTAGGAGAACCAAATCCACATTGGCAGGTCCATATTACTCTGCAAGAAACAGTTCATGAAAGCTAAGACAGTCAGTCATCCTCAAGTGTGTTTCTTTTGAATGGTAGAAGTTTTTCCTTTGTTGTTGTTGTAGTTTTTTTTTTGTAAACTCCTGATGACGATGATCCTTCGCTTTTATCTAAGTGGAAGAGCATTACGTGCTCTACTTCCTTTGATATCCCAAATCGATTGATCGGTGACACTTGCAATGTCCCAAGACATAAGAGCAAGTTACCCCAGTAAAGTGTCACTTTGTTTCACATTTGTTTATGTTGGCATCCAAAGATCAGAAACAATCTTTTCAAATCTCAACAACACAATCAGACGATGTTGTTTGGTCTTCTTTTTTAAAAAAATGCTGTCATCATATTAAATGAGTTTTTCTTTCTCTCTTGGTTCCTGCAGAAGCCTTGTAAAGCTGGAGAGCCTCGAGGACACTTATATCCTGGACGGTCATGATGACTCCCTGTCAGACAAACATGGCTGCCCTGCTTATGTCAGTCCTGAGATCCTCAATGCCAACGGCAGCTATTCGGGGAAGGCAGCTGATGTCTGGAGCTTGGGTGTCATGCTTTATACAATCCTCGTGGGGCGCTACCCTTTCCATGACGTTGAGCCCGGCTCTCTGTTCAGCAAAATCCGCAGGGGCCACTTCAACATCCCTGAGACACTCACACCCAAGGCCAAGTGCCTGATCCGCTCCATCCTCCGCCGGGAACCCGCAGAGCGCCTCACCTCTCGGGAGATTCTGGAGCACCCCTGGTTCGCCTCCTCTGGGGCACTAGGGGGAGCTGCAGTGCACGGCAGAGGAGAAAGGGAGCAGGAGCAGACGGTGCCTGAGGTGAACATGGAGGAAGAGCTGGAGCAATTCTTCAGCTGAGCAAACAGCAAGCACAAAGGAAAGACTCCGCCACGGTCGGCTCACCTCGCTCACAGCAGAGCCAAAAACAGTAGTTTAGAGATTAATAGGTGAACATTTGTCACTCATAATAAAGACGTTTCCATCCTGTTTCCTTTTCCACCATTACATGGGAAACCTTGAGTCTGGCATGACAAATGGCACCTCTACTTCACCTGGTGAGGCAGCTCCAGTTCGGGGAAGTGCCGCCAGACATGCAAGTTGCAAACAATGTAGCAATGTTTTTTTTTTTTTTTTTTTTCCCCACAATCTGTTTTGGTTAATTGTGGTGCTCATAAAAGTAGACGCGTTCACAATTTTTGACACTATGGAAAGCATGAAGGGACATAAACAAGCAGGAAACCAAGGAGAATTCAAAATAAACTGACAAGTTGCAAAACCACACCTTTTCTTTTCATTTTATTTGTCCTAGCTTTACATGCTTACAATTAAAACCACAGAGCCAGTGTCAGTAATAACAAAGCCCAGTTTTAATGTTAAACACACAAAAGGGGGATTCTATCTGACCCGGGATCTGTGGTGAATAAATGGAGCAGCTTCTTCTCATGATCATCAACATGGTTGACCTCGTCATTGTCTCCTGTTTTCCCTCATTAATCCATATTTTTTTTTAGAGTTTATTAATAATCTGACCGTGTCACTTGACTCCTTGTTAGCCTTGTTTTCAGTAGTTTGTATGTTTCTGCTTCCGTTGTCTGACATTTTTCACTTTTATTCCCCTTCCACACTTTTGTTTCTGTGACTTTTATAAACAAGTCAATACTTCCTTTTCGTTAAAAAGCTATTCCACTCTGTTATTACTGCTGCTTTGAAATCACTCCCTTAACCTCAATCTTAAACTGTTTTTCTTGGTAAACTCCAAACATGGCATCATGCACTTGATGTGTTAGGTGAACGGACAATTCCACCTTAAAATTAGCTGCCTCTTATTTAAATTCATTCTTCAATTGTAGGAAGAACAACGTAACATTTATTTAAACTGTAACAGCTATATATATATATGAATCTAAAAATATATATAAATAAATATATATTTAAAACTACATTGCAGGGTTTTCTTTATTCAGAGATTCCTTTTCGTGTATGATGTAGGCAATATCTTGACACAGGACAGGCACAAGAGGAACACGTCTGTCTGAAGTTTTAGTATACACAATATCTTCTGTGCCAGTATTCTGGTGCCCTGACAAGCCCCATGTCACCCTGCCCCCCCTTATTTCCCCTTTTACAAAACTTGATGCGAGATATTCAGTGATAGTACTGCTTTGACATGCTCACTCCAGGACCTCATGTTAGTTTTCTACTGCCTGCGTAGGTTCTGTGATACAATCACGCTCGGAATGGGTACCAGTGGACATATTATGTCGTATCTCAATGTTACTTGAATTTGTGTTTTTAAGTCTAGTCATTGGCATGTGCCCCATGAATGCTATAGCCTGCCTAGCAGGGGGGGAGGGAGGGAGGGAGGAGGGGTGGGGGGGAGAGGAGGGTGCTTGTTTTTTAAGAAAAGTTAAAAACATGAAAATTCTCAATTTGCTACTTTTCTGATTGCTTTTCATTAAAAGAACTATTACTTTTTATTGTTTTCGTAGACTGAGCTACCTTTTATTTAAGTTGGTGCTAATGTTTAGTCCTTTTTTTTTGTTTCATGGAGGGGGGTGGTGCATGGTGGGATATCTGCCTCAGATGTTCTGATTGTATTGTAACAGATTCTGGTGTTTTGTCCAAATTTATTCAGTAAATAAATTGTGAACTCCTATTTGACTTTGTTGTTGTTGTCCATTTTAGTGACCACTGCTGGACGATGCATGCAAATATAGCCAGTAAATTTTCTTCCTCCCTACCTTACTATGCTGTTGACAATTTCACTCACACACACACACACACACACATTATTTTCCACTCCTGCTACCCTCTCAGCTGATTTGCCTTTACGACAGCACTTCCCAGTCCATTATGAGATTGCAATCACCAACAAAATCCGTCTTGAATGGATTCCAAATTAATGAGAGGAAAAAAAAAAGGCTTCGCTCTCTCTCGGTCCCACTTCATCGAAAAATGATTGCACACAGGAGGCACCAGGACACAGTAATTTAGTCCAGTCATTTTCCTGGTGACATCCCTGTGAGAGACCCTTGGGGCTTTTCTTTCCCTAAATTAACGTGGTTACAGTACATGGTGTTTATAAACCAGTGTTTCTTAACTGGTCTAGCCTCAGGACCAACCCTCAACTCAATGAAAAATTGTGACCAATATTTCAAATACTTTCCAAGCAATCAGATGTATTTACTTTGTGAAAAACGGTTCAGTTTGAAAATTAGAAGAAGAGAATTAAAAACATCCAAATAGAAATAACATTTTCATTTCAAGACACACATTTATGACCCAATGGAAATGGCTCTGTGACCCAACTTTGGGACTCGACCCACCAGTTGAGAACCAATGTTCAAGAGGTCTGTTGGACCCTCTGATCTGATAAACGTGTTATATCTGAGGAAGAAAATCACAAACAGTGCGTGTCTGTGCTATGGACAAACAACTGGATGTTTGTTTGTGTACTGGGAGCTCTTCCACCTATCACTTTCAAACAGAGTAACCCTGGTTATCTCTATAACACAACACAGACAGCAATCTTCCTGTTTTTAAGTAAGGATGAATCAGTAGTTTATTTAAAGGGATGTCATGCCAAACAACTCCTGCAATTTCACGGTTTCCAGAATCCCTTTTAAAGCCCTTCTGCAGAGATTTCACTGAGCTCACAAAAGATGAACTGTAACTGTAGGCTGAAACATTTTGAGACACTTAAGTCACTGGAAGCTTTCAGCTTGCCATATTCTAGGAAAGGGATCCTACTTTCTTGTTTTCATAACTTACTGACTGTGTCTTTAAAAAAAAAAAAAAACAAGTAACAAGCAGAGCAGGCAAATAAAGGATGCAAGAAATACAGCCCTGGACTCCTGTGTCAGTGAACGCTATAGCCTGACCTCTAGTGGCAGTAATGGAGAAGTACCAGAGTAGTTCTGTTATCAAAATGTATTTTTCAATAAAAAAACAAAAAAAACAACAACAATTAGCTGGACAAAAAATAGTTTTATTTTGTTTTTTTTTAGATCAAAACTAAAATGATGAATAGTTCTACATGAAAATCAAACCAAGATGGTGCCAAACTGCACTACTATTTCTGACAGAAGCTGATCAGTTATGTAAATTTAGAAAATTTGAGTAAGCAGAGTCATTACTGGTCGCAAAGACAGAGATTTGAAAGCTATTTAACCCTCACCCTGGAACCTGAAAGAGCCATCTAATCAGGACCAGAAGATATCAAATGCTAAAAAAACCCGTTTTGACAGGATGCAGACCTGACAGGAAGAGGGAGGCAGTTCCACAGTTTAAGGTTTTAACTAGAAAAACCTAATCTCCTTTTAGCTTGAGTCGTGAGTGGGAGACAGCCAGCAGGCCTATATCTGATGATCTCAGGGACCTCGATAAGGTGTATGGCCTAAAGAGGTAACGTATGGGGGGCAAGGCAAATCAGGGCTTTAAAACAAACAAAGCAATCTTTAAATTGATTCTGAATCTTATTGGGAGCCAGTGAAGGGACGATAAGACAGGCGCCCACCTCTTGGATCCAGTCAGCAACCTTGCTGCAGCATTTTGGACCAGCTGCAGACAGGACAGGGACGACTGGCTTATTCCAGTATATTCAAAATTGAAGTAGTCATGTCGAGAGGAAATGAACATGTTTCATGTGTTGATATAATGTCTGTAGCTTTTTGTTGAAAAGTAATAAAAACAGGCAGAAAATCTCCCTTTAAGTAACAAGATCAATATCAACTTCACGGACATTTTGAGAATCTTATTTTTCTTGTCATGTAAAATCCAAGAAAAATGATGTGCTGCTGGATGCAAAATATACACAGTGAGCTGCTGCCCTGGGAAATCCTGTTGACATGCTAATCTTCTTTTGCATTCCCATCTCTACATAGATTGAAGTTATAATATATTAAGTTAGTTTGTGTCAGAGAATGGACTACGTTCTCCGACAAATGACATCAAAGGCAGCTAAAAGCAAATTCATATAGGGTTAAAATGCTGTTATACATTTTTCTGTCTTTGAGGTCAAAAGTCTGAAAAAGAAAGAGAATTTAAATCAAATGTGCTACTCTATGTTCCATTTAAAATGATCTGTTTTTACATTTTGCTTGTGAGAGTGTTCAAATGTAGAGTTCTTTGCCTGAGGTTCTTAACATTATTGCACATTTTACATGTCACTTTCTGCACAACAAATCTTAATTTAATTTGTATTCATATATATTTCGATATTATTGTCACCCATATGCATGCTCTGCTCCTTGTCTTTTTTTTTTTTTTTTTTTTACTGTGAAACACTTTTTTGAAGTCAGGGAGGTGGCTGCCTTGTGTAGAAGTGAGGATTAATTGTTGAAGATTGTTGAAGGGCTTGAGCACAGGGGTAAAAAAAACCTCAGGAACTGAAGACATCAAGAGAGGCAGAGCAGTGAGGAACACAGATAATTTAAACCCCGGGAGAAACACAGGTAAGAAGAAAAGTTTCAAGCTGCAAACACTGTAAAATAGGCAGCCTAACAACACGAGGTCAACACACTTCAACAACACTGAAGGGAAGTATTCAGACCAGTACCAAACAAGATACAATTATCTGGCATGTAGTGGAGTGAAGACTAGGCTTGTATAACTGTCAGGTATGTGAGGTTTCAGTTCTGTTTTGTTTTTCTGGTGTAGTTTGTGTTGTCTTTTCTCCCCCTCCCTCTTCTAGTTTTCTTCCTTCTGCAGGTAGGTGAGTGGCAGGGGGTGTGGCTGGCTCCTCCATGCAGCAGACGAGGCACACCTGACTTCTATCTCATCAACTCCTCCATAAAAGCCTGGCTTGCACTCCACTACTCTGCCAGATAATTCCGTCTTGTTCGGTAGTGTCACGTTTGCGCTCAGCAAATTGTTTTGTAGCCTCCTGTGGATTTTGTGCTTTTGTTGTTTTTTGTGTGACTTTGTGGACTGATCTTGTTTTTTCTTATCTCTAGTTTTCGCTGTGTGCCTCCTGCTTGAGTTCAACTCGTCTGTGTTCCCTGTCTTCCTGATCAGCCAGCCAGCCAGCTCCCTGCCCTCACTGCCTGCTCTCTTTTGTTTTTCCCCGTTGGAACGTTAAATATCTTTTTGTTAAAACTATTTTGGTTTTTGTCTGTCTCTGCATTTTGGGGTCTGCCAAACGAAAACGTAACAAGGTAAAGTCTGGGAACAGGTTAGCCTTATCTTCTGCAGTGGAAGAAGTCGCCCATATCCTGCCACAGACAAAGCTGCAGGAAAAGAAAGTAAAGAGGGGAGCGGGAGGAGGCAAGAGCAGAAACACAAAAAATATACAACAAAAACTAAACGGAGTCATCACAAGTTAGTTCTCTCTCAGTCCTGAGTAACTTCGCAAATGTTTTGTACCATCTATCAACTAATGGCTGAGTATTTAATTCCTCAACAGTGTGCCTACCTTTTTGTCAAGTGTTACCCTATTGACTAATATTAGACCGCAGTTCATTTTACCGTTCAACTACTTCCAAGCTAATAATGCATGAAATATTGATTGTTTTTTTGGTGTCACAGGATAAAAGATTGGAAATAAATTATAAGATGTACTTTTTTCTGTTTTCTTTCGCCGTTGTTTTTTTAAGGTACTTCCTTAATCACTCCACTGCGATTATGTAAAGTGCTGTATATTAAATGTGCAATATAAATAAAGCTTGCGAGATGATAAAGGATTATCTTATCTTATAAATAAATAAACCTGACAAGCCTGTGGCTCAGTGGGTAGAGTCATCGTCTCTCAACCGAAAGATCGAGGGTTTGATCCCCAGCTCCTGTGAGCAACATGTCAGATGTGTCCTTGGGCAAGACACTTAACTCTGAATTGCTCCCCCTGCTCTGTCAGGGTGTATGCAGTTCGCTACTCCTGTGGTCGAACGCTTGGTGCGCTAATTGCCCCACGGGGACAAATAAAGTTTCGAAAAAAAACAAAAAAACTTGTCTCATGGCACTGAAGGTTTTTTTTTTGTCTTTCACCCATCTGCTCCAACTATTGTTACTATTAACATTAAATTGAGCAGTATAACTATTGTGTTACAAAGCCCCTTCAAACAATGGCTTTTAAGTCAGAGTCGTCAGAGTAGCTTTCCCCCATGGAGCCAGTGGAAAATAGAGGAGCCGGTCCCAAGGTGCAGAGCCATGCACCTGTGTACCCTTCGGTGTTCAGGCAGCAGAGTTTTATGGCAAAGCACCAACCAGAGAAACGCACACACACACACACACACCAGATGGCCTCAGTTTTCTTCCACACAGACATGAGACCTCGGCTGACTCTTGCTTATAAAACATGCAGAGAAAGAGAGAGACACAGAGGCTTGGGACTTACCTTTTTAGGCATATTTATTTTTAAAACAGAAATGTATTGCTACTCACGCTGATTTCTTACTTCATGAAACACTACTACTTTGAAGGTGTTGAACAGCCTCCTGTGCACATACGTCAAGCAAGTGAGAGTGGCTTGAAAAATCCATTAATCATAATTTCACCACTAGATGGTGCTCAAAGACAGAGTATGTGTTTCAAAGCTTCTGATAACGCAAATGAACAAGTTTCTCAAATAATATTCAGTAAATAATATTTTGTGCAAGATCGTCAAGTCCAGGCCAAAGAAAAAGTATGGGAAGAATAAAAAGTGGAGCAATGTCTACAGTAGAGTTTTTTGTTACTACCCACTGTTTTGCTTAAACCAGTGGCAAATCTTTATTTCTTTTATTAAAAAAAACGATAAAATGTTTCTTTATGGATTGTTTATTAATCAATAAAGTTTGAGCAGCAGTAATCCCTTTACAATATGAGGTCAAAAAGCTCCTCAGAAGTTTCTTTCCTTCGAATAATCATACGTTTCATTATTTATGAAAACATATGTCACTATCTGTGGCCTGACAACACAATCAAACAACCTAATCTAGGTTTAGATTGAATCATTTAGATACAACTGTTGCCTAGGCCTAGTTGGTGCAATACAACAATAATAGATTGATGTCCTTTTAAATCTTGTGGCCGAAGCTGTGATTAATCTTTTAATTTGTCTTCACAACATTTGTAGTATCATTTTCCACTTCGACAAATGTTATTAGGGCTAATAGGAATTTAAAAAAAAGGCTATACGGCAGCATTAGTAGCCCAGTGGTTCATGATTGTGCCACATGTACGGAGGCTGTAATCCTCAAAGCGGGCTTCCTGACATGTCATTCTCCTCTCTACAGTCTGTCCCTGATTTCTGACTCTATCCCCTTTCCTATATCACAACAATAAATTCATAAAAAGCCCCCCCAAAAATACTGAATAAAAAGGCTAGGCCCCTCCATATTTCCTCAATCATTGAGTCATTGTGGGATTCCCTTGGCACATCAGGGCCCTCTGATTTCATTAGGGCATAATTTCATTAGGTCCAAAATATCTTGTTTTTAATTTAACGGCTTTAACTGTGATGTGTTACATTTTTCTGTGGCACTGCTCCCAATCAGTTGACCCTCCTCTTTTTAAAAACAAAAACAGTTCAACCTTCTCGATATCAGTAAATCCAGCTCTGGGGAGTCTGGAAGTTTGTGTTTATCCAAAATTTAAATACTACAGAAAAAACATCCAAAATAAACATTCTTAATCACTTAATACAAGTGTCTTGTATGTGATACTTTCATCCTAAAATGTTTTTTTCCAGCGCTGCCCCAATTATGTGGTCACAAACAGCATAATCAGAGCCTCAGGATGACAGAGTAAATTGGAGAGTGGTCTTGCATGCTGCCTTTGCTTTTCACACTCTTTTGTCAATATCCAATTATTCTCTTTGTTGCTGGTCACACTGACAGCTTGGGAGCCTAGAATGGCTTCTTCAATGCATTGTTTCCTAATTGCCAAGCCACTTTGACTTGACACATTGATCAACCATTTATAGTTTTAAAAAAATGTGCAAGCAACAACCAAAGCAGAAGAGAGATCACAGATCCTGCAGGGGCTCTGCAAACATTTCAAAAATTTTCCCCATCAATGGTTTAACTTCATCTCATCTTCGGGTGCTTAAGGCATTGCTCCTATTAAGACTACTTTATTGACTTCAGTAATAAGATGAAGCATTGGCTTCATCACTTGTATCACTCGTACAGGACAGGGAAGTGTTTGTGCTAGATACCATCTTATTGTGTTTTTGTGATTTTAAAGGGAAAAAACAAAAAACTATGTAAACTCCCCAACACTTTGGGTGTTTCAGAGTTATTTAATCATGTGGTATTCAACAGTATGAATCTTTCAAGGTGAAATACATCAGCAATCAATGTCTGCTTAACTCAATATAAACTGTTTTTAGCTGTCACTATGGAATGCAGTTTACCTCACTGTATGATTTACAACTTTCTTTGAGTTACAAATGAACAATAAGAAACATATTAACAATCGCTTTTTATTTGTGTCTCTTCCACCAATCAAAGAGGTGTTTTTCAAATGGGCTTGTTTTTCCCCCAAAATGCTTGAAATCGTCAGCTGTATGGATCTGAGCTAAACTCTCTGACTGTGCCCTCTGGGAGAGATAATAACGTTACGATTTGTGCCTTATTGAGATGCAAGACAAGCTGATAACAGAGAAAACGACATGGCCCCCTTATTTTAAGTGAAACCTCTGAAGCATGCAGGCAGAGTCTTTTTCATCCAATAAGGCAGCAGGATGGTCAGGTGACTTCCTGCCTGCATGCTCTGTTATCCCTAAATATACCGCTAAAGTTAACATTTAACTCTTTCCCTTTTATCATCAATCAGTAGATAATGTATTTTGAAATATATATTTGTAAACTCGTTGGGACAATTCAGCTAATGAGTCACAACAGCTAATTTCGTTAACCATTAGCTGGCTTACTTCAATTTATATTATATACAGCCATTTAAAATCACAGGTAACAGCTGTTTCAAATTGAGTTGTTCATGGCAGTCCCTTTGTTCTTCCATGCTATGCAAATGTAACTTTGTAACTGTAGAAATTTGCTGAAGAATGGAAATAATAGGAATAATATGAATAAATGAAAATTTATTATTACTATGAAAATATTTTTCCATTTACTGGTAATAGGTCTGACTTTAATAATCCAGAAGATGACTCTGTAGTGTTATTTGAATAATGAACTGGCATGGTAGATATTTTCCCTTTAACAAAATGTTTCATTATTGAACTCTTTAGTGCTCTTCATGCCAGGTAAGATCATGTCCTGTCCCTGGACCGCACACACAGTATCATTGTGCTCATTGTGCTTCCTTACCATATACACAAGCACACAGACACAATGAATAGCAGACAACTCTGCAGAGGTGTTGTATCATGAGACTTGTTAATTGGAATAGAGCCCTACTTCACCTGCAAGAGAGAGAGTGTCTAAAGGCCCTGACACAAGAAGGAGACCAGCGACCGTTGGTGAGCGGTTGTCGCCCTAGTTTTTGCGATGTGATCACCTCCATCGCTACCCGTCAGCCCCAGTTGGCCTTTTTTGTCATGTTGTTGTGGGACATGTTCCATATGTTGAATCTGAATCGGCAGTTTTGGTTGGTAAGAGGAAACTCTCTGATTGGCTGTTAAGTGAGATAAGTGAATCAATGCACAACAACAAAAACAATCGGACAACACCAGTGCCATTTTCAACTTTTTCAGACATTTTCTATTAGAAGTAGGCTACCTAAAGAGTCATTGTGCTCGACTCCACAAATGTATCATTAAAGAACACTTTGGTAGTCAGACTGTTTTTTGAAAGAAGTGGCTTGGAGACTGAACCTCTGATGTTCAATCTCCAGACCGATATGGATTTCATAATGGATAAACACAGACTCACTGTCTCCTTCATCTCTTCTAATGTGATGACTCTCCCTTTCCTGCAACACATTTGAAACAGTAATGTGAATACACACCTACCAACCTGGGTAGGTTCCATACTTACTCTTTTATAATGACTAGAAGGAGTTATGATACATCTGATAAAGTTTATAATATTTACCAAAATGACATTTGTATTGACATTGATAGCAAAGAAGATAAAAGATGTTCACTTTACAGTCTGGGGGCTGTGTTGAGGAAAGTTGTTTGAAAATCTATCTTTTTATAAAACTGGGTTGTCTTAAAGAGTAAAACTAATCCTACAGCAGTAAAAGACATTTGAGGAATATGTTATACCAAATAGTTGTTTGAAAATATTTAAAACAGCTTCATGAAAAATGCAGCTCTCTTTTTTCAATCAATATCAGATTTTGTACTTCAAAAAATGGGCTTGAGAAAAGATCCTTTATTTTAGACTAAATAGCCGATCAAGAGTTTTTACTCAAACATAAGTGGAAGCTCTAGTACGAGACTGTATTTGCCTTCATGGTTGATCTCTCATTCATCCCTCTCATGCATGCTTACTCACATTTCCCCTGTCATTCTCTCAAGCTGTCATTTTTTAGGGCTGTTATTTAGTAATCAACTGTTTTTGTCGGCTGTACTCATCTCACCAATTGCATGGTGTTCTTCCATCATTGTTTGCCTGTTATTGATCTGCTACTCTTTATGATTCTTTCTCTGCCTTAGTTCCTTCACCTCCACCTGTCCATCACTGCCCATCCTCACAGAATCATCATCCATCAATTCATTACCCATCTGGTCTTCAGCATCAGCTTATAGCCACCACCAGTGACAGGACTCCATGGGGGGTGTTTATCCTCCAAACAAGTCAAGTGCCATAGACCTGTAAAGTCACATTTCCATATTGTAATAAATACTTTCATTTATTCACTTGTCTCTTCTGATTGAACTTCTTTTGTTTATGTACCCATACACAAAGACAGTGGAAAAAATAGACGTTGAATTTACACATACTATATCAGGTAGAAAGTGGGGCTCAAGTCAAAAGTTTTGAAGACAAGAACATCTGATCCACTTGAAAAAAGCACTGGATCAGTAGCTGGAAAGGTATGGATGTGATGTCATAAAACTACGCTGAACTGTGGGCTGAAACTAATATTTGTAAAATAGAAGGTGATCGATAATTCTGTAGAAATAAGAAAAGTCATCTGATTAGAAGAGGTTCCCTAGCTTATGAGTTTTTCTGTTTTTTACAACAAGACTCCTGCCTGGAATGGCTCCCTGAGTTTGCAATAGTTTCTGTTTTGTCATTCTATACCTCTGGATAATTAAGAAAAACAAATCCGTAAACAAGACAAAGTAACAGTTATTCTTAAAGATGGAGTTTGTTTGCACTCACTGCCCCCTGAGCCTAATTACTATAGTTTACAGGCCCCAGAGTTTGTCACATACATGCTTCACTGAAAAACGGGTAATACAATACACTGCCCTGCAGATCCACTCACAGTAAGGGATTACAGATCCAGAGATGAAACATGTAACAAAACAAGTTCCAACAAGCCTACAAAAACAGAATGATTAAAAAGCATAGTTGATATGATAAAGCTTCAATATTAAATTTCCCAAAAGGTTATCGTATTTCAACCTTAAAATGGTAACATAATTCAGCAACCTCTCTCTTATCATCTCTAAATAGTGCCTCTGCACCTGGTTGCACAAGCTATGTGATAAAACCACAAAAAAAGAAAAGAATTTAAAGGAAACCCTGTTTAAACATCATTTGTCAATTTAAATCTAAAATTATGGATATAGTTTATGCACTTTTAACGTTTAAATCAATGCAACATTAATCATCATCGAGCAGTATCATCTGCTCCTTCCTTGTTTTTGGCACCACATCCCCAGAGGATACCAAGCTGGAGTGTTCCAGAAACTCCTGAAAGAGGTGATTGGTTGGTACCCAGAGGACATAAGCAGGGCAGCTTGTTTGTCTGACAGGGAGTTATCGTGACCATCAAGGATATTCTGTAAGTGTCTTAGAGCAGGGGTTCCTAAACTTTTCATCCCGCGAAATAACGTCATGAGAAAAATAACGAGATTGGGGACGCCCTCTGTCCCTGGAAGAGGACACAGCATTTAACGTTGTGCACAACTAACGTGCACTAATTGGCCTATCAGAAGACTAACATAAGAACAACAAACAGCCTTAAAATAATTACTGAATAATATATCAGTGTTTCTGTGTCCATTTTTAGAGCATAACAGGTACCGACACTATTATGGTCAAAAACAGCTTTTATTTCAACACGAATCTCACTAAAGGAGATAAGGTTGGCTGTACAATTCAGGATCCATTTTAAAATGTTTTGCTGTTAAATCTCTTAATGGCCCTTCCCCACCCTACTACTCTAAGCTAGAGCCTTACACACCCACCCTCTCTCTCAGGTCTGCTGATCAGCTGCTCCTGAGGGTGCCAAAAACGAAATGAAAGCTCAGAAGGAACCGTGCATTTGCTGTTGCGACTCCGAAACTGGGGAACGATCTGCCTCAGCACCTTAAACAGGCCTGTTTTTAAGTCCCCTCTTAAGACTTTTACATTTTACACCTAGTAGGACGTTGATTTTATTTATTTTACTGCAAACCTTGAGTCATGTTTCATGTCTTTTAATTTATTTTGTATTTCATGTTTTATGCCTTTTAATTTACGTTACATTTCAAGTTGTTTTATCTCATGTGAGCTGTTCTGTATTTTATTAATAATTTTGTACAGCAATTTGGTCGGCTGTGATTGCTTTAAAGTGCTTAACAAATAAAGTTTAATTGGATATTTCCCATTATGCATAAAATATGTATTTCAAAATTGAAGAATGCCCATAAATCTCATATAAATACATATATAAATAAATAAATTGTATATATATATATATATATATATATATATATATATATATATATATATAATTTGTTCATTTACAACTATGCAGACGCTGTAGCCTTGTGTCACACTGAAGTCAAATAAGATTATTGTATATTGGTTTCTATTGAAAAGTTGTCTCTTTTAACTCTGAAGCCAGGAGGACTGAAAAGATGTAGGAGGATTCTTGCTGGTTAATATGGTAAATGTGACGTAACACTGTCCTGCATGTTGCTCTTAAAATTTACCAAACATCAGTTTTATTAAATGGGTGTAGCTGGTGTAGCATTCAACGTCATTGAACCAGTACTGAATATCTAAGGCAGGCCAACTTCCCTTTTCCGAAGTAAGATCCAAAGAGTGATGTCACACCTATAAAGGGCTTTGAGGTGAAGTTTGAGTCAGGTATAAAACTGATAGAACAAAAATCAAAAGAAAAGAAAATTACCAGAAAGGAAGAGAGAAAGTCACAGAGATTTAAAAAAAAAACAAAAAAAAACAGAAGGGACAAAAATGTTCCAGTCTCACTGGTGAGACCTCTGGAGTTGGCTGGAACACAATGCAGCTAAAAATTCCAGTTTGTGTGACTAGTGTGAGCCCAGGCACGGACATTTCCTCGGCACTGGCGCAAATGGAAGTAGTGTGCTTCGGCATGGTACAGTTCATGCACAAGCACTAGCACGGGCATGAAAGGTCAGTAAAGTTGCAGTCTTGTTGCAGGCCAATGGAGAAATAGGGAGGTTGGACAATTATACTTCAGCATGGTACAGGATGACTGGGCATAGTTTGAGGATACATTTTGAAAGACCTCCAGAATTGAAAATAATACAGTAGGAATTTTGCATCAGAACAGTTCTTTTTTTCGTGTCAAGAGCAAAGTCATGACTGTATTTTCTGAATCAAAATGGATCAATGGCTACAATGGTGAGGCTAGTTTTTGAAAAACTAATAGCCTGGAGCGAAAATTTTAGTTAATATCAAGTCCTGAAAATAGTATAATTTGTAAAAAGAATGTTAAAAAACAACAACATTAATAAAACAAAGTGACTTTAGTATACTCCAGCAACATATATCAAAATATATAATTCCCAAATACTCCACCAGGGGTCAGTATCACACACAACATGCATTTTGACTGTATGGTTTGTCTTCAAGACAAACTTCATACGGACCAATATCTTGTAATGAAAACGTGCCATAGACAAGGTTAACTGATGGAAGAGTCTGACAGCTCCATCCTACCATAACTTCTTGAAGGTGCAGATAAACGAGTGCTTGTCCCTATTGGTTCTCTCGCTTTTCCAAAACAAATATATCTCACAGCTCTGTGAAAATCTTAAACTTGCCAAGACTGATCAGTCTTACTACTGTTGATTATCTGGTTCTGTATATATAACGGCACAAAGCAGATGAGGTCGAAGGCAGTCATCTACCCCATTAGTTTGTTATTCCCATTCCCAAACAATATCTTAAGTCAAACGGTATAGATTATAAATGTGTTATGAGTCCAACATTGCATGTTACCAGCGGCTCAATTCATCCAGCCACTGAATCCTGTATTCAGATAGACTGTCCCTCAGGGATGAACCCTCTGCCCTTATAATCAGTGAGTCAATATGAGCTTTTAATGTAGAGGCCATGAGGATGTCCTCAAACGTGGGCTCAAAGCAGGTGCCAGTGTAACATCAGCTGGTTGAATTCATGCAGGTGTGTTGTTCTTCCAACACAACTGTTCTGATATTAAAATGAAGCACTAATATGGAGTAAAAGGTAGACCATTCATAGACAAGAGTGTGAATGCATGATAACTCACACCTTTGTCAACGTTACATTATGCAATCTAAACCACGCAGCTCACCCAGTTCACGCTCTGCCAGGTCTCTACATATAATAACGTTTAAAAGTTGAGGGAAATGGACTAACTGAAAAGGCCAACCCATAGAAACCAATCAAATCAGTATTTTTCTAAAACGTTTGTGTATTTAATGGAGCAATATGTATTGGAATAAAGCACATTGCTCTGCTGGTGTTTGACCTTTAACCTAGTCACCCTTAGCTGCACTAAATGTACGTTTTGATGACCACACAGCTGTGTCTGGAGAGCGGAGGGACTGTTGAAGTGTCTATGTGTTGGTGGAAGTATCAAATGTTGGTGAGGGTTAAAAGCCTTATTACCACTCATTCAGAGAATGGATTGTTAAACAGTGAAAACAAAAGTTCATAAATCCCTCTGGGTTGTACTGCAAATTATGTTGCAGCCAGCAGCAATATAAAAATAGTGCTCTCGGTTCCAATAATTCACAATTGCATTACACCTTCTGGCATGTCCATACATTTGCAAAGAAAAAAGAAACGGTGCATTTGTTGGAAATACAAGAGTGAACAGGTGAGAAAGTGCATACTCTGCAAACTGTGTAATTCAGTCTGATTGCACATGAGGAAAACAGAGGTATTGGAGCAGAACCACTGTCGGATTATAGATGATAGTAAACTAAATGAAACAGTGGCTAGTGAGGAATGATGCCACTGAAAGCCTGCCTGTTGGGCAGCAGCGGCCCTGCTGTATGGGAAGTGAAAGTGGATTTCAAACTAACACCAATTTCTCCTGAGCAGATTGCAGCTGGCCAATTAACAGCATGCATAATGCACAGACTGTCCGTCCTGCCACTGGATCATAATGGACGGACAACCGCTGCAGGGGAGAAACAGGAGGAGAAGAAAGCCTGAACTCTTAATATTCATTAATGGCAATGGAAGCTCTAATCAGCCCTTGTGTTATAGAACTACCTCCCTTCTCTGTATTTGTGTCAGACTTTTAGACTCTGGGGGACCACAAGAGATTTGTGTAGGGAGTGAGGGGGAGACTGTGAGAGATGAAGAGGGAGAGCGATGGAGGGAGGGAGGGTTGTTCCTGCAGCTATCCCCACCGGCTCACTAAAAACATTGCTGGACCAATTTTACAGGAAGCACTAAACCCCTTTCATTATCTGCTTGCTCATTGGCTGTCAGGCGCAGGATCACACTAAAAGATTTGTGTAAGTCCTCCACCACAGCACACACACACACACACACACACACACACACACACGTGCATGCACACAGCCGCACACAAACCATGCAAAAACATTTTTGATGTAACCTCCTAGCTTATTACACGATTCATGTGGGCTTGTAACTTGGTCCCAGCAGGGTTCTGTAGTTGATATGAAGTAGGGAGATGTCGTGATTTGGCTTTTTTCACTAAACCTTTCTGTCATTCCCAGTCTAAAAGCTCTGTAATACCATCCAGCTTTAACCCCAAGCAAACAAGGAACAGAATCATAAAGTTGCTCAAAGTAGTCTTGCTCCGCAAAGGCTCTAATAACAGAGAACATGTTTCTGGGCAACAGAGCTGAGGGATATTGCTCCACACTGATTCTTTCATGACACAATGACATCTTCTTGTCAGGAAACATTTAAAATTCAAATGCATATTCATCCCAGTGTTTCTCTCTGACACCTGCTACACCAAGTGTTGCCTGCAGCAACAGAATTTGAAATAATAATTCACTTTTATGTGAACAGCTGAGCTCTTTGCCCTGAGAATCCATTATGTGCCAACATGTTCAATAGGGTCATCTCACAGCAGATGTAACATCTTTAATTGTGCAGAAATGTAGAAACAACAATACACACAGCTTCTGAGAAATATTTTCAAGTATGGAAAACTGACTGACAGGTTAACATGTTTTTGCTTCACTGCATGAATGGACATGAAGGGGTTTCTCTATGAGTGCAGAATGAACTGAAAACACCCATAAAATGTTCACCTTTATACAGTTATCTAGTGTATGACACTCTTTTACAAAGAACAGGTAATCAGGATTTATGGATTCAACAAGAGAAGTTGAGCACATGACATGGAAGGTGTTCAAGAGATATGGTATTGAGAGCATTGTTGCCAAGCAAGAGCGAAGCCATAATGAAGGCCTAAACACT
Source organism: Symphodus melops (assembly GCF_947650265.1). Taxonomy (NCBI): domain Eukaryota; kingdom Metazoa; phylum Chordata; class Actinopteri; order Labriformes; family Labridae; genus Symphodus; species Symphodus melops. The sequence goes on from NC_136691.1 coordinate 15,426,122, forward strand.
CCTTATAGCTCACTAATGATAAATGGGTGATTGAAGGAAAGCATGTCGATAAATGCTTAAAAAGATTTTGCTGCAATATTTGCTTTTTAAAGTGTTTCATCAGGAAATCAATTTTGCCTATCAGCAAATGGAAAATGTTAAATCATAATTTGGAAGGGAACAAGACATGTGGGAATATCAAACCATAACTAATTTAAAAAGGAAACAACAGTTCTGTCATGTAACAAACTGCAACACATCCCTCAAGAAAGCACACGTCTTACATAAGTTGAATTTGAATGACACCTGGAAGCGCTGGTTGCATCAACCATGCTGTGAGAAAGTCGCTAGATGGGTGGATTAGCCTTTGGGAACTTTCTCTTTGTGGGTCATGTTTGTGGCATCAGCTGCACGGAGGATGGGTTTAAATCTATACCGTTCAAAAAAGTTGAAATGATTTAGTGGTCAACAATTGAAAAAAAACCCAAAGACCCCCCCCCTCACGAGAAAACTGAAAAAAACACTGGAAAAAAAAAAACACTCCCCCTTACGAAAAAGTACACATTTTTTATGGTCAAAAATTGAAAAAAAAAAAGTACCAGGAACCTTTTTTAAGAATCAGGAACTTTTTTTTAGTCTCGGGAACCTTATTGTTAAGTACCAGGAATTTTTTCGAAGTACCTGGAACCTTTTTTAAGTACCAGGAACTTTTTAGACGTTCCAGGAACCTTTTGTAAGCAAGTTACTTATTTCTTGAAAATCAATCAGTTTTAACCAAATCCTCTCTAATTGATTCAAATTGTTGTATAGGTAGATTGTATCATATAGGTTTAATTGATATCAGAGTGTGAGGCCCGTGTATGTGAGGCATGTTTGTGGACAGTAGGCACCCCCCCTCTCATATTATTTAAGTATTTTTGTTTTGTCAGTTGTCAAGTCGCATTGTTAAATATATCTGTACAAAGGCACTATGATGTTTTTAGTGGGTGTAATTGTGGATCGAACAAATACAAAGTGTAACACAGGCACTTTTGGGGCAGCTCAGGGCAGCACAAGGGGTCTTTGATGCCATGCGTAGCGCAGTTGACCAAGGCGTCCGAGAGTGTGCAGCCACGTGAAGTTGATGTGTTTGTGTCTCTGTGTTTCAGAGCAAATTAAAGAAATATAAAAATCCCATGCACGCTTGGTCCTTCGGGTATAAGTGTGCAACAAGAGCATTCTCTGTATATCATGTGTAGTCTTATATCATCAGCTTAAAAAATAAAGTGCAGCGAAACAGCTGATTGTGAGCCATTCATTGAAACATGAAATGTTCTGCAGCCACAGTTCATAGACATATTGTGGTAACGTTTTCATTCTTTCTTGTGTTCTCTTTGCCATCCCGCCCTCCTACATCCCTCAGCAGTACTTTCACACACAATCAGCAAAATAAGTCTGGGGCCAAGAGAAAGACAGACAGAGAAAGAGAGGCAGAGTAAAAGAGAGACTGGTAAGTGGTAGAGGTTCGGAAACATCAGAGAAGGAAAGAGAAATAATGAGAACGCCTGGAGAAAAGGTGAAACTGTGCCGTAACTTATAGCTCAGCCATCATTACCTCTTTGTACATTCATATTGTGTCTGCGATAGCGTCATATTTTTGTTCCAGTCAGCGAGTTTACATTGAAGCACAGCACGGTGGAAGGTCCACATACAGTTAGACATGCACAAACACACAGTGCTATGCTTACCTGCCAGCTTAGCTGATCCCGTTTAACATCTGTAACGTCTCTGTTACAAACCACAGACCGGCGTTAGAGAGAGGATCACTGTGTGTAGTGGCTCGGTAGTTATGTATGGACTTGGATAGTTGGTGTGCACATATAATAGGACAATAATCATGATTTGTTTATCTTGTGACTGCTGTGTTTGGTGCGGCTAAGAAAATGTTGCAGTTTTTCCCTTTTTATCAGACTTTGTTCTCAATCAGTAGCCACACATAATAGAAGTGGTGTTAAATACCAGAGATAATTACTTTTTGTGTTGGCATATGGCACAACTGTCTTGTACCCATTTTTTTCCCCAAAGAGCTTTCTCCAACCTTTGCTTTTTTTGGGGGGGAATCACCTGCAATTGACTTTATAAGGCAAAGGAGTTTCTGTAGTTGGAGTTTCGACAACACTGTAACAGCGTGCAAACACTCCCTTTTTTAGAATAGCTAGAAGCTTTAACACAAGCTATTTAAAGCCAAACAGCGTGTAGTGGAAGACTCACAAAGAAAATCTGTATGCTGCTCATTCAAGCGATTACTCTAACCTTTAAAATAGTGATGCCAGTGCACACAGAAGAATGCAATGTGAGTTGGTCTAAAGAGAGAAACTGATGCTCTAGATACTGCCAGGGTGCAAGTTGTGCCCTGAAGTTATAAAGTCACATTAATCCCTGCAACAGCACATATCCCAATCTCTCTCACATGATGACTGTCACTGTGTCTATCTCACATTCTCTTTCTGCTGCACAGACACAGACTCAGATTCACAGGCACACGCCATAATGGATGACTAAACTGTGCTCCTGTGGCATAAAATAAAAAGTGGAATTCATTTACATCTTTTGCAGCAAAATAAGCCAAAATGCCAGTGATCAGGTTTTCTTATTTTGAACTGTAAGGTGGTACATGTAGTGTTCTGTGTTTGTTAAGAGACATGCAGACTTCACAGTGTTATTGTTGTGTGGGATGTGTGGGATGTACAGACACACATGGTAAGTACACACCAACAGCTCCATTTAAGTTTAAAAGCCATGATGTATTGGTACTGGAAATGTTTTTTATTATCTAAACACACTTTTATTCTAAATACACATTTTATTTCAGAAACTTACCTTAAATGATCAGAGATGACATCTTTTCTAAACTTGTTTGTATACATCTCTGTTTCCTGGGCTGTTAATGTTTTATATGAATAGCTGAGTTTGACATGTAGTGACTAGCAAAGAGCTATTACTGTCCATTCATACATATCGGGCTACAAGCAGCACATACAAACACACATGGACACAGACCTGTCACCATTATCTCAGTGAATAAACTAATTCATAGTAGAAATCTCTTTCCTCAAAGTGTGAGAACCAAACCTGCCCATGTATGTATACCAACACACATTCTGCATTTCAATCTGCAGTCATGGTGCACAACTCTTAGGGTGTTACCTTAAAAAGGCACCTTGAAATACTATCAGGAAGAGAACTGAAAGAGCAATGATAATAACAAGTGTGTGTTCTTTAAGTCTGAAGCCTGTGCCGGCATGTGGAAAGAAAGTAGGCAAAGATTTAATTGGATGGGAAGTCACGTAGTAAAGGGGACATGAGAGGTGCTGCAGTGTAGGTCATACATCAATTACTGCTTAGTGCTCTTAAAAACTAGATGATAGATGGAAGTCTGAGACCCCACTTCATTAACAAAGTAAGCCTGGTGTAAAAAGAGGTCGTGTAGGACAACTCCATGCGGTGAAGGGTAGTGAGAGGGGTTGCTGAAATAAAAATGACACTGGAGAAAGAACAGACAAATGTTGGAGATTTGTTTGGCTGTTTGTTTTAATTGTAAGGAAGGAACATCTGTCATGTAGTCAAATTATTTTGAAAATAATTATTGCAAACAGTGACAATTACCATAAAGGTCTCATAGTAACAGCAACATTGAAAATTCTGCATCTCAAATTGTGTAAGTGCTGTAAGAAACAGGATGAGTCGACAGTAATGCTAGCAACTCTCTGGGGCTGTACATCGGTGCTGGAAGCTTCATCAGAATCAGAATCAACTTTATTGGCCAGATGTTTAACACACAAGGAATTTAGCTTCAGTAGACTGTGCTCTCTTTGTACAATGTAAACATTAAATAATGACAATCAACTTAAAATATAAACAAGTAATTCAAGACTAATATGTACACGACTAAATAAGATAATAGTGCAGTGGTGAATAGTGCAAAATGATTACAAGATATAATACTTTATTCATCTTGCAGATGGAGAAATTTACTGTGTTACAGCAGCAAAGCAGGATAGCAGAAAAAAACGTTGATTAATGCTTAATGTCTGAATGCTAGAAGACTGAACAATTAAACGCTAGAGTTGAGCAAATATTATTATGAACACACTGCCATTTCCTTATAGGCTATGCAGCTAGTATGTCTGGATGACGTTGAGTTTTTGTTTATTTTCCCCCCAATGCATCCTGGTACTGACATCCAGAATGTAGAAAGGGTTTCTAGCGATAAAGGGGCCAATTAGAAAGGGATGAACAGAAAACATTCCAAATTGAAAATAGCTCTGTTATCCTAAGTTGAAGTGAGAAACTTGGGCAGACACAGAAACAGGGTCTATGATAACTATGACTGGTCTATGATAACTAACTTTACCACCTCCTTGAATGCTGCTGTCTGGATAGTATAAAGGTTTTCTTGGGGCTGTGCTTTCAGTCAGCTGTCACTTCCTACCATGGGTGAGAGTCAGTGATCTGACTGCCAACCATCACTGCTGCATTGTTCACATCCTAACCGCTGATAAATAGCCAGAAATGCACAACTGAAACCTGACTGACGACATGAACGACCAGAGATAAAAAGAGTAAAATAAGTGAAATGTGTTTCTTGTCGGTTTTATTTTAACAAAGGGAAATAGATGGTAAAATATAGCATTGGAGGACAGAAAAAATAAGAAACAAGACAAATGACCTTCTTTTTAGTAAAGTCTTTAAACTGTATGCGTTGGAAACACATACAGCTTGTACTTTCTGCGGCTTCTCTCTGCCTTTCACTAATACCAACCCGAGGCATAATGCTGCTGCTCTCCAATGTTTCTCTTTACAGTAGCTGTCACATGCTCACACATGCACACAATCTTAGCATTATCTAGCACCAGGTGCCCTGTGAGAAGACGATGAGGGCCAATGGGAAAGAAGGAGCAGGAGAGATGGTGGTTACAAAATCAAATCAGGGAGAATAAGAGACATAAAGAGAGAGAACTATGAAAGCGATTTGAATACCTGTTTGGTTTAGATTCACTCTGTGCAGCACAGAAACAGTCACATTTATTTTACACAAAGGACCTGATTTACTAAGATCCCAACGAAGAGTACTAAATTGCGTGTTCACTCTGAAAGATTGCGCGTTTGGTTTGTGAGCGTTTTGCAGGTGATCTACAAAGGATATTTGCATGAATGATAACAGGTGCAAACCTTGTGGAGGCAGTTGTATTTCAGACAGGCTTTTGCGTGTTCAACTGGTTTACGCCACACATAGTTTGGACGGGAAGCAGGGTGACTGCAAGCACACAATTCAGTATGAGTGGGAGAGGCAAATGAACCAACAGTATTTTCAAGTTATGGCAGATCAATCTGAAGATATCGAAAAGAACATTTTTTTTTAAAAGAAAACCTTGGCATTAAACATGGCCTCTCTTTTCTTCGCTTCATCTTTTAAATGAATTGTGAAACTAGAAGCTGGTCAGCGCTGTGTCTGATCGGACATAAATGCTCTGGCAAAGAGGTATTGAAGGTGTGGGTACAAGCAGTGGTGATGTCTCCTAATCCAAGTGTCCTATACGGAGCAGCAGTAGGGGACTGTAGAGAAAGGAGATGAGCTCAATAAGGACAGGAGCGCACCGGAGAGACGCGCAACCCAAGTATAAGGAAATCCCCAGTTTAAAAATCATTAATGTCATCAATAATTTAATCATGGTGTATGTCTTTGTTAACTATTATTGAAGCAAAACAAACAAAAAAAATGCTCGTCATTTATTTTTCTGTCATTCGAAACATGATAACAGGTGTGAGGGAAAAACGATTTTTTTATTGTGCCTACGTCTCGTCCTAATTACAATAACTGCAGCCTGTTGTGCGTAACACTGGGCTCTTAATAGCACGTTCCTTTCAAAGGTGTTAAATTCAGACACTGTTACAATCATTTTTACCTGGCTTGGTAAATCACAATGCGTGTACTAACTTAACTTCCTTGCATTTTCTCCTCCCAGTGTTTTGCACACTGAGGCAGAAACGCCCCATATTGCATATTCATAAAGGCAAACGTACTAAATGGATAATATGCGTTGTTTTGCTCACACAATCCTCACTGCCTGCCGTTAGCACATATTTGGGCATTGGTATCAAGTTTGCACACGTTTTAAGACGCAAACGCTTCGTAAATCAGGCCCAAAGTGTACAATAGCCTGCACTATCAGGTATCAGGCACCGGGGTTCCATATAGACTGCTTCTTGATACCCATAGTGGGTCGGTAGTGGTCTGTGGTGGCTAAAGTAGAGTTTGATGAGAAGTGAAGCTTTTACAGCTCAGTAGGGCCCCATAGTGTAAAGTTTGATAATCTGGAGAAGCAGGGTTTAGCTCAGTGGGAGGGGAGGTCTGCTCAGCAGGGGAGCTTACTGAGCCTGTTGTCCTCTAGCACAGTGCCATGCAGTGAGGGATACTGGAGCTGACTGCCCCCACCGGCAACCTTTGCCCCTCCCTCTAAATCTAGATACAGGCACAAGCACACTTAACAGAAATACCAAACACTTCATGTAGAGATCTTCATTTTGCTATCTCGATGCTTCGAAATATCCTTGGCTTGCTAATTGTCTTTTTATTTTCTATTTTTTTCGACTGTCCCCAAGGTTAAAAAACATCTGAGGCTGCTTAGTGTTAGGAAAATGTTTCATTATCGCAACATCCCCATGCTGATTATTTCCACACTGTCTCCTAAGAGAGTGCTTTTTGTCAGGGAGATGAAATTGGCAAAGAGGGACTTCTATCTCTGGCATGTCTTGTGTGCCTGAGAGAGCACCTGCTTGCATTGCATTTGCTTTCAGGGAGTGAGATCTCAAGATTCATGCCATCATAAATAAGCTTCAGAAGAACGGACCTTGCCATGATCCTGCTTAATAAATATTCAGCTCTCCGGACTGATGTGACACATTGTGACACTGACACATTACTGCATTGATCCCTCAGATATCAAACTGATACACAGTTTAATGTAGACAAGATGGTCACTCAACTGGAAAGTAACATGTACTGTACGTAGGGTCATAATGCTTGTTCATCCATACAGTGCACTCTACGAGTGAAGAGAACTGCTAGTGCAATACAATGAAACTCAAATGAAATGCTTTTTGACTGGTGCTGATATTAAATAGCAATATCAGGACATAGTTGCAATACAATAAGCCAATACTGATAGTCACTGGATATGCAATTATTAGCCCATATGCTCTACATATCTTACAAATGATTAAACTACAGTTCATCAATAAATCTCTTCTGAAAAGCTTCACTGCAGGTCAACACTAGAATTTTCTTTGTGATCAAAAAAGTATCTGATGATCGTTTGGGTTCTATCTGTCTGTCTGTTTTTTTTTTTTGTTTTTTAGGTTGATAGATGAAGAACAATGTTATGTGATTGTATTTTCCCTTCTATTCAGTATTTATCATTCACAACACGAAAATGTAATTCCAGGAAAGTTGCTACAGTAGGTGAAAGTAACAACAATTAATAAAATACATTACATACAACGTGTAGTGAAAAGTGGAGTGATAAATTACATGTGATGAAATTTCACGCAAAGTGAAAAATGATGCTATGTGAAATTTTGAGTTATGATGCAATAACATGATTTACAGTGCTGAATTATTGTCACTTCTGCTTTGAAGTGTCAATCATAAGCCACGCCCACTGAGGTCTATCATCAAGTGCTTGCCTGAAGTCCAGTACATTTTGTTGGCCCAGAGTGACCGCACAAAATGCGGATTTCGCTGAAGCCTGAATGCCATCGATGTACCGTCAGCTCTCAAATGAAGCAACTCATAGATGGAGGACTCAAATGTGTAGCCACTGCAGGACAAATCTTCCATAACCCTTGTTTGCTGCTGTTTTGATGAGTGAACCAAGCAATAACCTATATTTGTTTGTTTCAGCTCCCTGTTATCTGTGTATTTTGACATGTAACACCAGCAGAGACTCAGTGACCCTGAGCTGAGTCTGAGGAAGGTCACCGAGCGGAGCCTGTAGATTGGCTGGAAAAACACCTCTGATTTCTCCACTGTCTGTTGGACTTACAGCGGACACATGCAGACCTGTTCCAATGCCCAAACACAAATTAACATTTATATGAAAAGACAGCGAATAAAGGTACATGCAGGAAAAATCCTGCTGCAATTCCACAGTGCACTGTCAAATCTGAGCACTGTGCAGGAATATGGCACAAATGAAGAGTGGAGAGAGTCACCGGGGCAAAATAGAAAATATTCTTCTTAGTCATTTGAAATGTCTTATTCAAAATGTAAGGTATAGACTCACTTTCAAAGACTGATGATGCGTTCTTTTGTTTGGATGTTGACCAGCTTTCTTTTTCTCTCTTCTGAAACATGATGTAAACAATAACCTGGATATTCACTTACTTCCAAGCTCACTATGAAAAAAAAAAAAAAAAAAGTTGATGAGGGATTTACAAAATCAATAAGTGAGAATCAATATGTGTACATTTGGTTGTGGAGATGTGCTATACTTGTAATACTCCTCACTTGATCCCTGCTTTCACATACTCATGCACAGCCACACAAACAATCACACACACTCTGTTGGATAAAGACACCAGCGATCCAAAACACTCAAACAGCTTGGCAGGCTGCCACCTGCATATCTCAGGTCCCCTCAGTCTTCAGCAGCAGGTTCCAGAGAGTGGACAACATGACAAGCTGATACAGAAATGAGCTGTGTGTTTGTGTTTGTAAGTGGCAGGCAAGCGGGGCAGGGATGGAGAGGGCGTGAGTAATAGAGAAAAAGATGCAACGGCAGAGGAGAGAGAGGATAGTGTAAAAGGTAAAGGAACAGATAGAAGGTGGAGAAAAGCTACCATTTATAAACTTCAAACCAAGACTGGTTCATTTCTTTGTAGATCTGTGGGTTTTTTCTTTTAATATGATTACATACACAGTGAAGTTAAGCTACAGTTATGCTATCTCATCACTCTGACTTATGGTGGTACCGAAGGCAAACAACAACACAATTTCTACTATGTAACTTTATGCAGTTTTCTCAGGTCAAAGCATGGCACATTGGGACTGATTGACTTACATGCACAAGTAAATTTATCCCCAACCATATTATATAGCTGTGTTACTCTGACTTCAGGTTATTTTATTGATGTTTTAAATAATTTTTAGAAGTTTTGTACGTAATAATCTAATGGCTGAATCAACAACAGTGTAGAAATATTTGTTTGTATTTAGTGGTCATCTGAAAACTGCTGTTTATTTTTGTGTGGGGCAAAAAGAAAGGCATCACTACAAACTTGAAAGTCTGGGGCAGTTACCGTACTCAAAAACGGCTATCATGACAAATGCAGAGGGTGTAGTAGTTTAGTTTTGCTTGAAAAAAAAATCGTGTTAAATAGTTGAAATCATGTGCCTGTTTATAAAACTTCATGGCATCATACATGACTGCAAGCTTCAAACAGAGTTCAAGCCCTCCAATAGACCTCAGGTATAAAGTTTATTAATGTGACTATACTATACTATACTTTCAGCAGACAGTTGCAGCTACAGCAGCTGTTCTTTGAAAATGCATTATAGTGAGAGAAAACATTTTGTCTTTTCTTCTATGACTCCAGCCATACATCCAAACACACATTAATTATGAAGACATTTCTCTGCTATTGTTCTTCTTCATGATTAGTTTGCTGCCATTACTGTACAAGTTAGCTCCCCATATTTCATCACTTGTACATTTTTAACTTTATTGAACAAAGAATTTTTTAAAACTTCTTTAGATTTTAGATGAACACATCTTATTGTATGAAATGCTCAGTAACAGTCAAGAGCTGTCATTTACTCGACTGTCCATAGGTCCTGTTTGTGCATGTGTATAAGGCCTGAAATATACCTCAACAATGATGGAGAATATATAGCTGTGTTCTCAACAGCAATGAGAATTTCTAAAAGACTACTGTGTATAATGGTTCTCAGGATAACAAAGTTTATTGACCAGTTGAATCAAGTATTTCTGCGTTGGCTGCCCGGCCATTGGTACTGCTGCCTGGCTTGAGTATGTGACTCGAGTACTTTTTTCATTAATACACGCACACACATTTCTTTCGCAATCCAACAAGCTCTATCCATGCATATAACTTGCCAGGCTTCTTTCAGCACTTGCAATCGATCTGAATGCAGCAGCCTCTGTCACTGTGATTTGTCTTATAAGTTGTCATTGCATTTGGTTAATCTCCTGGTGTGTTTTGCAGTAGACCCCTACATCATTGCAGAACATCAGGGAATTGCCTTCAAAGTCTGTATCTGTCATTTTTAAGGTAAATGTGAGACGTTTGGGTTGGACACGTCTGCATCTGCAAAAAATGTTGTTGCAAAAAATCTTCATGAAAAAATGTTGACCCCACCTGTGGAAAATTTTCATGAACAAATGTTAACCACGGACCTGTTCAAAATTTTCATGAAAAAATCTTGTCCAGGACCTTTAAAAAGTTTGCATGAAAATTTTGGGGAATTTTTTTGGTTGAGGAGCTCACATACAAAACATACAAAGGAAAAGTTGAAAATGAATAACTGCTGTCTTTGTAAACTGTAGAAAAGATAGACTCGTCATGTGTGTGGGTTATGCAAGGTTTTTTCTTATTCCTCCTGCAGGTTTTCTCCTTTTTTGCCCACTTGCCACAGCTGCAACTTCAATAAAAATTTGGCCTTTGATAAATGCTCTTAAATTAGGTCCCTGGCCTTCAGCTTGGTTATCTGTGATGATCTGAACAGTGTGTGCTGCTTGAAAAGACCCATTTCCCCTCTAGAACATCCTTTAACTTGTCTCATTTAGGAGGAAAATATGCAGGTCACGCACCCAGAGACTTTTGGTCAAATCCTTACCTCGCTCAATACAAATTCACAGGATTTAAATTACAACTATCCAGTTTCTTCCGCTCCAATTTGCACCTGATAAATATTAATGCTTTGTCTCATTTGAACACAATATATTACATTTTAAGGGGGTGTTTTCCGCTTTAATAGCCTTGTTATGTGGTAATAAAAGCTCAACCCACAACTTTGAAGGGTACGTTGAAATAAAATAAGAAACAGCAGACTTGGCAGAGGAAAATTATGGTAGGATGACAAAATAAATGGTAGTGCAGTGTTATATAAACAATGTAAAGACTAACACGTTACTGAGTTTGGCGTTACTGGGACCCACATTTACATTACTTTGTGAAACAGCCAGCAACAAGCGAGTTGATGCTAATGTGAGCACAGCAGCATGTCTAAAATGTTATTTGAAATGTCAATGCTGCCACAGCTGCACTAAATAAAGTGACTATTAAAGTGAGAACTGAAGCATAAAAAGTTGTAATGCTCCAGTTACTTTCCCAAGTAACTACTATTACTTTTATACTACAGTAACTCTGCTGGTATCTCAGTTACTTTTTGATCATAGTTACTAGTAACTGTACTCAGGAAAAAAATAAAATAAAATTCTTAAATACAAGGAAACCCAAACCAGTTACCAACATTGGCTGGAAATATTCGATATTGTATGGCCAAACGTTAACAGTAAATTTTCAATTTTTTGCCTGAATCAGTACTGCGCGCTATTTTTTGTTAACTGCTCAATGTCATTTACAACAGCAAAAGGTTCAGGAAAGCCACTATTCAGCCTGAGTGATTTCCATCACTTTTTCTTATGTGGTTGCGTTTGTATTAATAGTGAGAATAATGGTTCTGTACTGAACGTTGTAAGAATAAGCTAAAAAAAAATTGCAATAATTCAAGGAAACATTTGCACGAGCAACCTTTATGATCCTCGGTTTTTCACTTCTCTGTATGTGTCAAGACGAAATTGTGTATTCGGGACAGTTGCTGTGATTAAATTTCTCACGTAGCTTATTTAAATTTGCAGATTATTTTCTAAACGTTGTCAAGGTCATTTTGTGCAGGAACAGACACCCACGCAGTTTTCAAGTTCTCCTAAAATAGAAAATTGCTTGCTCCTTCCATTAATCTTCTTTGTTGTGGGATGTGATTTCATTGTTTCAATATTTATTTGATTTTGAAATGTCTTTTTTTATGCACCATTTGTATGCACAGGGAGTGTCAGATGATTTGAATAAGAAATATAATTATTGATGTTTCTTCTGTATTATATATTAAATTTTTTCTGTGCCAACATGCAGTTTATAGTGACAGATTTTGTGATTTAAATCTATAACCTGTAGTCTTATTATTTTATCTTTAGTGAATGCTAACAATTCCCGCCTGTCTATAAGCCACAGGACAAAATGAGCTTTTCAGCACAGAATTATACTTAGTTTAAATAACCAATACACCCAACATGCATGTCAATAATCAATTTACTTAAATTTGTTTTTTATATACTATATTAGAAAATGCAAGGGTCTATAACATAATAAAACATTCTGATACTAACAATAACAGAAAATAAAAAGCTAAATTTTGATTTTGGGACAGGTCAAATTTACTTCAAGACGGTTTAAATAGTTTTTCAGGACGGTTCTGGGGCGGTGGTGAGAAAAGTTATTCTGAAGCCCTGCATCAGGCGATGCTCAAGATGTGAAAGGACTGCACAAACAGACACAGCATCCTCTGGTGTCCACTGGAGCTGAGACAACAGCGCTACACTGACAAAAGATCAGGACATTTGCCACTGACAGCAGCAGGAAGGGTGTGTTCTATAATGATGCTGTAATGATACGAGGTCAGGTTACACACACACACACACACACACACACACACACACACACACACACACACACACACACACACCTGTATTGTAATTTAAGACTACATGAGCCCAGTATGGAGAAATAAAAGCTCTGCTTCAGCACCAAGCAATTATCAAGTAATTACTACATTGAATAAAGTTTATTAAAGCTGCCACACTGACAGTGCGAGATTACAGTGAAGCCAGTGCACTTCAAGTTGGTTGAAAATAACATTATAGCTGATTTGAATGCACACACGGCATACTGTAAGTAGAAGAACATACATTCTTGAATGAATATTGCATCTTTTTGCCATTTCCAAACACCCCATGTTCTGTTCATATTTGTATGTTTAGATTAAGATGAATCACTGTATTTTTTTATCAAACTATGCAGAATGTATTTATTTATTGTCAACAATAAAAGAAACAACTATTAACTCAATGCTGTTCCTTTGATATTTGAACTTAAGCCCATACACAGAATGACTGAGTTACCCCCCTGTCCCTGGTAAAAACCTCTATTGTTTATATTATATTATTCAAATGGCTGGCTCTGGATCTCCTGAGCACATTGTACTCTGGTGATCAACAGCAAATTGACCACAATGTAGAAAACCGCCAATCAGATGAGCCACAGAGTGATATGAAAATAGTGAGATTAAGTTGTCTGTAATCCTTAAAAAGCTAAAATAATAATGAACCACTTGTTGATTTTTTTCTTAAGCACCACTACGTGAAGTTATTAAACCAACTATTTGTGCCCCAGTAGTATACAGTAAGCAGAAACATATGTTTCACTTATAACTAAAATCAGAATCCAGATAAATCTGGAGATACCACCTCCCTGCACAAGAAAGGGCTGATGCTTTAAAAGCCTGCGCTCTCCATCACCTCTCATATAGAGTTAACCTCAAGGTGACAACTCCCTGAATGTCAACCCCTCCACAAATGGACCTTTTAAATGCCATCACTCTTTATTCTGCTATTTGGAACAGGGCAAGTAAAGAGAGATAAAAGCGGTGGATGAAGGAAAAGGAAGCCAAGTTTTTTTTTCCCCCATCAGAGGAAATAAAAAATGACATGCACTCAGCTGGGCTCAGCAGGGGGGTCATATAACTTGGAGGGGAATCTAAGTGTGTGTTTCTAAAGGGCTACAGAGCTGATCTGCATGAATCAATGGATGAACGTCTTGAGCTACAGAGCAGCAAGTCTATTCAAGTTCACTGAATCAATTTCTACTGCTTTAATTAAAACATTATACACTAAGAACACAGTAATTCTGCATGACATCTGAACCTTCAACACCTGCACTTTTCTATCCCACAATCAAATTTAAATCACAGGTGCACTGGTGTAAATGGAGAAAATTGCTGGTTTAAAACGTGGTTTAGGCTTAATGTCGTAGGCAATTATTCAGCTATAATCCATTCACATCACAAACTACTGTCAGGATCTTCCGAGCTTTGAGCAGACTGACAGATAAAGATGACAGCTGGACTTTTGCAATCTTGGAACCCATCCAGTCTTGTCTCCTGATGTGGCCATGGAGGTAACAGGTTTTATCAGACTACTGTGTAGCCAGCGGCTTTTTGAAGACAAGAAACATGTTGAAACAGTCTTAGCCTGGATTGTTTTTGATAAGATGATTCCTGTTGATAAGAGATTCATAAAATGTTTTCTGCATACAATTAAATAAACTGAAATAATTGGACAATTATAGTTGGCCAAAAAACAGACAATTAAAATTCTTCCATCACCAAAATTAGTGTACCTATCCAGTACTTGCTGTGCATATCTACACGTGCATCTCTTAAAACACATTAATTTAGTGGAAATCTGCATGCACTAGTTTTGTTTTAGGCTATTCCTCATTTGGAAAGCATCAACTTGTGACTGTAGGGAAATAATACATTTTAAGAAGAGATCACTCTAAGTTACAGAAGTTTGATGGGGAAAACATGTTGGAAAGATAACATTTAAAAAGTATGAGCCTCAGCAACAGGGCCATTAAGGTCCCCCCAATTAAGGAATATTAATGTTTTTAGAATAACAACCTGTTGCTGTGTCTGTTTTATTTCCTCTCAGAGGTTTTAAAACACCGCTCAGATGAAGTAAATGCATCAAAATCAGAGGAAGAGACAACACAGACTTGGACAGGTTTGCAGAATTGTGACAGCAAAGACATGCTATTGGATGACTGAGCTCCATTGTTGGTACAAAAGGTCATCTCCAAACCCCAACAGAGAAGACAGAAATAGAGACAAATAAAGGACATAGGAGAAGATACAGATTAGATAGAACATGTGGATAAAACTAGTCTGAATCTGTCCTTTGACACGTTATCATCCAGCATCTTGCAACTGGTTAAATTCTATGTGGGAATTATTTATTTTAATGGAAAAGAAGGCTCTAAGTATTTTTTTATTGCAAATAAAATTATGTACTTGTGGCTTTGTGATCAGTGTAAGATTTTAACACATTTGACATAAAATATTATGACCCTAATTTTCCATCCCCTTGATTTGTAACACTGATATCAAAGAAATAGGTTATAACATGGTTTTCCTCTGATGTTTTGATATTGCCGTGATTATGATTGAGGTGTCTCTCTGTCAAGCTCTGTATCTCTGTCTTTGATTAGCAATCACTGCAGCACAGCTCAGTCCGATGCTGATTGGGATAGATTTCATTCTCCCTACATTGTACTGAGCTGCCCAGGCCCTGCCACAATCATTCGTGTCAAACACATAATCAGACCTTCTGTTTACACTCTAGCTTGCTTTGCTCCCTTAAGTTTCACTGTTTCTTAATGACTGAAGGTGTCTTTATGCAAATCAAAGTTCTGGTTTTCGAAGACCTGAACTCCTGAATGGCACAACTAGTTTTCTTGGCCTCCTGCGGAGGCTCTTATGATCAAATCAGGTGTTGTTTTTGACAACATTTTACCAACAAATTAGATCATTTGTCAAGTCTAACTTCTTGCAGTAGAGACTTTTGGGGAAATTAAAGACCTGTCTCTCAAAACTTCCGCAAATCATCCACGTTTGTTACCCTTGTTTCATTTATGGTAACTCTTTGTATTTTGATGTTTTCCAGTCATCTCACTGTAGACAGCTGGTTGAGAGCACGGCTGCATGACTACTCGTTCTGCCATCCAGCTCATCAGGGAGGAGATGATGTGAAAATGTCCCACCTGTACTGATGTCTCTTCACTGGCTTTCAGTCAGTTTCAGGATCCAGTTCAAGATTTGTTTTCCTTATTTTTCAAACTTTACATGGACTGGCACCCTAAACTGAGCTGTTAGTCCATCATGCTTCTGTCAGAGCACCAAGGTCAACACAGCAGATGCTCTAAGATTCAGGCTGAAACCCGAGATTTAAATCTTTACATTGACTTTTAATTTAAGATGAGCTGATCATTGACCGTATTAAAATGCAAGTTTAACTCTTATTTATGGTTTATCTATTATGTTGAATATGTTATTATTTTTCATTTTAGCAATATTTTGTGTCTACGTTTTCTAAGCATGTGTTTAAATAAACTTTGACTTCATCCAACTTCCTAACCCTTTTAAACTCGATCTCATTTACAATACATTTTATAGCAGATTGTCACAAGGTCAACAACATTTTCAAGGGAAGTCTCCCCCATTTAGCCTCAACCTCAATAGCAATTAAGTGATTTGGGAATTTCTACTTCTGATCTGTTCATGAGGGAACTTCTCGACACCAGACGGATACCTACAGAGAGAATGTTGCTTGATGAAAAAATAAGTTTTAGAGCAGATAAAAAAACTTATTCAACAACTGTTTTTGGTGTCACTATCAGGTAAACTATACATTTTAGCGAAACGTAATAATAACTCTCACAGCAGTCATTCTTGTGTGTTTCTTTTCTTTCTCTGATGGAGTCAAAGAGAGGCCCTGAAACCTGCTGTGCTCTGGATACCTGTTGTGTTCATCAAAGTGTGGGCTTTGCTGCAATCCATCTAGTCTAGTGGACTTCACTTTAATCAATAATCCAAAAGCATTTAGAAAAGTATTCCATTTAGAAAAGTATTCTGTCTGAAATCTCCAGTTTTCATCTCCTCTGTATGTGAGCTCCCCTGCCGGTAATGCTGTTTCCTGTGTGTGTTGCCATTTGGGTGCTCTGATCGGTCTACAAATTTACATGAGATTTAGAACAAAATACTGTGGGATTTTAACTCCATGATAAATACATTTACTTTTAAACTCATATTGCATTTAACTTATCTCACAGTATCACATTTAATTTCATTTCAAACTATAATATTTTTAACTGCTGTTGTTGTTGTTGTTTTTTCTATGACCTAGGCTACATCAGTGTCTGATTTGGTTTGAAAAAGAGCTCAAATGATTAGTGATCACCTTTTATATGATGCTTCATTCAGCTAAAAGAAAAGCTTTTGGCAAACAGCATGAATTGAATTTTAAATGAAACGGAATCCACTCAGCCAGCATACTGATTTGAACATATGGATTGGATAATAGAGTTGACAATGATTATTCAAGAGAAACAGATGAAAAGATTGGTTATTGGAGGGCACCCTGGGCAGAACAGATTGCTTTATTTAATTGGTTGGATAACAACTGTTTAATGAACACCAAACAGTTTTGCTCTTTAGAATCACTTGTATCAGAAGATTATATCCTATATTCAGGATGGCCTTTCTATGAACACACACCTAATCAATAAGTTATTCATCACAATTGTACACAAACAATAACTTATTTGATACTTTAACTGATCATGGTTTCATTAAACTTCATTGTTGAGCAGGCTGCACACAGACGATTTCCAAATCTGGACTGATTCTAATAACATGCAGACCACAACACAAGGACAGCTTTAACCATTTAATGGAGCTCAGCGTAAGTTCAGGAAGAATGATCTTCTTTCATTCATTCACCTCCCCGTTCATTCTCAAACCACTTCCCCTACTATTACCTCTAGCTCTCTCTCTGGTGAGCAGCTGATCATGGGCGTGTATCATCCTGGAATTAACCAACCACACTCTGCCACAAACCGCCTGCTGTCAAACGCTAAAAACTCTCTCTCTTCCACAGTCATTCTGTTGCTTCAGGCTCACGCTGCAATCCTCCTCCGCCCCAGTCACCTCCATCCAGCTCAGCAGAGTCCAGGCCCAGGCTGAAACCAACTCCTCCTGCGTTGGCCTCATTACGCCTCAGAGTACCTGAAATCGTCATGATGGAGTTTAGCCCCGAAAAGACTTTGCACGTTTCATTCTATAATTGTTGCATATTTCATTGTTAATAAATAATTGTCCATTCTCAATTCAGTCTCTCCTGATTGAAACATTATAATTCTCAGAACACACACATTAGATGACTCAGATAAACTGCGAGACCCTGCTATTTCACTAACACAAGATCTCACATGACTTCAGAAGAAAAGAAAACATGGAGGGCAGGCCATACGTTTGGTATTACAGCAGAAACAGAAAAAAGAACATGGGTGAAATCCTGGCTGAGAAGGTATTTAGGCTGGGCTTATACAACTTTCAGCACATGCTGGAGGTGAGTTGTTAAAGTTAATACATTCAGTTGGTGACACTTCTTGGTTTGCTCTTCTTCCAGCCAGAGAGAGAGAGGGGGTTTTGAAAGGAGAAACCATAAGTAAATGTTTAACCCTCTTTTTACATGATTGCAAATGCTGCCAAGAGTCAAGGACAGAAGCAGTGAACACATAAAGGTTGTGAAAAAATGCCTGAGACTGAGTTCATGAAATTATTTAAAGCCTGATTAAAGCGATTAGCGATTAAAAGACAAGGCGAGAAAAGAGAGTTCAAAACCTCACCAGAAGTATGTTAGCCTCCTCAATCTTTCAGGGGAAATTAGATTTTGAATGTTCCCCCTGTGGACAAATAAAGTTTTTTGAATAGAATTTTGGGCCTAAGAGTATGTCCCCCACATGTACATCCCATGTAACGTATCTTACCTTGAATGAGATCAAGACATACCTAAGATCAGAGTATTTCAAGACCGAGACAAGACCAAGACCATAGAGGTCAACCAAAAATCATCATCTTGTGTGTAGCTTGTCACTCACTTAGACTGTTATTCCGGGGTGGTTACTGCCATAATCAGGGGATGCAAGTGTAACTATAATTGCATTCAAGTTATTCGTTCTTTTAGAAAGATGTATTTTTCTTCTTATCGCATGGTGTGGAAAATAGCCTATCAGTGATTGTCCCCTTTTACCAGAGGCTGTGCTTCATCCCCAACACTCACATGATTTTCTCCCTCTTCCTCAGAAACACAGACTCCGCTGCGCCTCCTTTCTTTAACCAGCAGTCAAGGAACAATGCATCTTTTTTCATAGTCCTACTTTTTTATTTTAACTGAGATGAGCTCAAAGGGGAAAGCAGTAAAGTAAAACAGGCAGAGAGAGGAGGGATGGTGAAGGACAGCCTCCAGCAGAGGGGCCTTGCTGACCCAGATCCAGGCTGAGTAAGCATGGTATAAGCAAACCATTACTAGGAGAACATAGCCATCAGGCAGGGTCACACTGACTCATTCTTGAAGTGAATATTGATTTTTATAGCCAACACAAAAGGCTTTTTATCAACCCACAAGTGGCTGAATCAGAAAAGACACAAGACAGTGGGTATGAAAAAGAAAGAAGTGTGGCGAGTATGGGTGGGATGTGAGGGAAAGAAACAAAGACTTTAACTTAACCCTGTCAGCATTTGTATTTCTTTTTTTCAGTACAGATGTGATTGACACGAGAGGGATTGATGTTGTACTAAAAATGTGTTTTGTTTTAATTAAGTCGTAGGCACAAGACAGCAGGCCGAAGATAATCACAGCACTCCTGAGACTGCTGCATCTTGATGTCTCAGGCATAAAATCTGCTTTTAATAGTCATACCTGTGCAGTGTTTGAGCAACCTGAAGATCAAGAGGTCATGTTACTTTAACGGCGCTTCTTGGGTGATGTTGGTTATCTTACCGTTTACTATAAAACTACACATACTTCATGAAATATATCTTTGGCTGTCGGTACAAGAGCACAGGGACAACTTCTGCTGTGCGTCTTATACTTTTATATCTGTCCGTAGCAAGCCATGACATACACAGACTGAACAACATCAGTAAAATGATTCCTCACTTGTCTTAAAGCAATATCACTCCCCCAACCGTAACCATGGGCAACCTTAAAGGCAAAGTGCATCATATCAGTTACTCTTGCAATTGTATACAAAGCACAACATTTTAATATAAATGAAATTAGTATTCAATAATGTTTATCATCTCAACTTGAGAAATATTAAGCTCTAGTAAATAAAATCTAATTTCCATCTTACATTTCTAACAAAGCCTCCTCACTGTATCATTCAGATCTGATAGAAGCTGAAGAACAAATCTTTGTTGTAAATAGCTTAATGTTGAACAGCCAATGACCTTTTGCATGCTGGTAATCGTTCTGTTACTTCATGTTTGTTTGAGCTCTCACATCTCTGCTGACAGATTTCTGCAATAACCATTCACAGGAATGACAGCAGAGCTTCTGTTTAAGTGGAAAATTGAATTTATGTTTTTCTCTGCCTCTAGCAGAACAACGTCTGTCACTCTTTCGAACAGCAGTGGGAAATTCCATAAAACATCTGTGTGGTCTGCTACAAATGTACAGAAATGGACATGTGCCATAATAAGTTGCACTCTGCAGATGGCCATTAAGGTTTATATCAACATCAGGAAGATATTCAAATAAAAAAAGGCAGATGATACTGGCAATGACGAGTAATCCAGCAGAGCAGATGAATAGGCCGCAGATGATAATAATACATCCGAGTTTCTTGATAAGAGTCCCTGTTGGGAAATTAATTTCAGCAGAAAACGTTTAAAGCATTCATTACATTGCTGAATGTGAGGGACCAAAGGGAGTTTTCATTGCAAGCATTGGGAAAGAAATTTCATTTTAAATGTACTTATCTTCGGAAATCAGACAGCAGATGCAGCAGATAGGCTGCTGCTGCTCACAATGTCAACAGTGGACAGGAAGCTGCTCTGTGAAAAACGAAAAACGATAAGAACAGAGCAAATCAGATTTCTTGTTGAGCAAACAGCTTTAGCATGTAAAATAACTGTTGGCCTTCACACATTCTTGGAACACTTGAGGTTCAGATGGAGAATCCTTGTTTTATATGCGCATCTTGTTTGTATCAATGTGGATGTGATGGTAAAGGAAAAGAGATACATATGTTAACTTGGATGTATAGCTAAGAAATTAAAATCCATGCAATTAGGAAAGCCAGATGTCGTATTATGAAATAAAAAAGAGGACCTAACCTAATTTGGGTTGAGCTATCATCTCTCCGTGGCCAGAGCAAAAACTTGAATAAATTATAGCCCTACTTGCATGGAGGCTAAGGAGCATATTGGGATGTCAGGTGGAGATGTTCATAAATAAGACAACTTACATAACAGACTCACTGTGCCAGAAATGTCTTGTGGGATATCGTTGGGCTATGGGACTTTTTTTTTTCTGTCAAGGATTGGTGACAGAGGGCTTAGACAAACCATGAATGACAGGATTTCAGGGTTAGTATGGATAAACAGGTGGTGATGCTCAGAACTTTTCAGCTTTCTCCTCATGTAATGTCATTTTTTTTCCTCACATTTCGCTGCAAAAGCTTGTTTAAGACAGGGATAAGAAATATTTTTGGGAGTTCATCAAATATGGCTCCTCTTCTGCTTAATGCCATGATGCCCTTTCTGTGACAACTCTACTGAGAAAAAGAAAGCAAGAGCTCGAGTTTTTCCTTTTAATCTGGCCTAGGGCTTTTTGTGATAAATAATACTTAAATAAAGCGAAAGAAATTAAAAAAAAAAAACACGAGAGGCTGAAGACATTTAGTTCCTTTCAGTGGCAGGTCAATTTTTCAAAGTTGTAAAACACTATTTTCATGGTGGTAGGCTTGTAGTGAAGCTTTAATAAATTACAATTTTTATAGCTTGTTTACAGACAGTCCTCCACCACAAAAAACAACTCCACTGGTCGTTTGTGCAAGTGTCAAATTATGACCCATATTTACATTTTAGAGTCAAGCGACCTCTTGCAGTTGTATATATAACTTTGATCTGGTGAATTTGTGTTCATCATCAAATGACGTTTGACCCCTAACCCTAACACAGCTAGCTAGCTTTTTCCCCAAAAGAATACTTAATTACCGCTTACTTTGGTAAGCGCGTCAAGCAGTGTGACGGTGCAAGGTGACGATTTACTGGCATTTCTCCGTTCGCCTGTATGGGCGCTAATTTAGGAAACGCTCCTTATTATGTGACAGACGACCTCTATGGTCGTATAGGTTGGAGGACTTGTTGCTTGTTTAAGCTTCTATAGATCATTTGAAGTATTAAACAAAAGAAAAGCTGCAATCTAATGATTCAAATATCCTGCTAGCTGATGATGGAGTCTATGAAGCATTGTTGCTTTAAACTGTAAATGATTGAAGTTTGATCATGTTAGCAACAAACTGATCTGACAGACACTCCAATTAGTTTAGACAACACACACATATTGTTCCTGCTCCATTTCTCTCTTTAGTGAGGACAGTAAAGCAATTTCCTCCATTTCTTCTTCCTTAAGAAGCGTTTATGTTTCAGTCCCTGAGGACAGGTTAACAAGAAAGGAAACAGATACAAAACTGATAGAAAAGTGCCAGCATGCCTCATTCAGAGATATTAGCTTGTATAAGATGCCATGCTAGCATCCCTGCTGTGGGTATGTGCTAGCTTCTATGGCCCTTCACAGGCAACCCCCCTGTGGTGACTAACTTCTTCATCACTGCAGGGGTGTGGAGGAGACAATGCCTAACTGTTAACGTGATGGATTAGAACCAGTTAAGTGTGACAGCCGTGTTCAGCTTTGTGAGATAATGTTGTGCTTCTGCTATGGTCTGGCACTGTGTCTGAATGGGATGCTTGAAACTTTTAAAATAATCAAAGATGTTCAAAGGCTTTATTTTTTAAAATGAATTCAGACAATTGACTTAATTAACTAACTAATGAACAAAGATTCACTTAAAGGATCAGATTTGAGCAACATTTGCTGTGCACATTTATAGTTCCCATAGTTCCTAAATTAAAGTAAATGTTCCTCTTGCACAAACTCCAAAACAGATGCTGAACGTAATCACTACAGACAGAAAAACTTTGTTTGGTAATAACAGTCAAAGTCCTCCTCAACTTGTTCATCAGGCCAACTGCCAGCTGATTGCACCATTGTCTGAAAAAGTATGTGCTATCGGGAGACATGTTTTCCTCCTCACATAGGATCAACATATATCGTTTCCTGAGGAGCCCTTGACTACTGCAGACAGCTCCAGCTTACTGTCTGGGGGCTTAATGTAAACAGCACACCGCTGGGCAAACAAGGGTGATAAAGACCATTATTTTCCCAGGTATGTATGAATTAAAAAAAAATACTAAATTTGATGTGTTTTAGTCTAAATTCAAGAGGCACGCCTGGCAGGGAGCAGAGCATCTTTGATCATTTGGATTTCATAATTTTACAACCCCCTAAAGATGCAGTTTTCTTGTTGGCACACTCTGCTCCTCTTATATTCAAAACCAGCATTTCATGTAGTGGTGGGCGTTTGAGTAGAATGTTTTCCATATAGTATACATATATATCTCAATAGTTTATTATATTAATGTCATAGCTGCTCTCTTCCTCAGTTGCACTGCTTCCAGTGCAGCTCATTTTAATTACAGATTCTATTGTCACGTCTGGAACACATTTCTGTGATTGTATCTGTATTTCATACCTTTGAAAAGAAGGTGTTAATCCAGGTGCACAGGGTCACAGTACTCATAGATGGCTGCAGTTATTAAACGGAGGAGGAGACACAGACACAATGAAAGCAGGCGAAAAGATGGTGTTTTTTCTTCACTTGTTTACATGTTAGGCAAATAAACAGCATGCATTTCTTTTTATTCCCCTTCAATAATCTTAAATGAAGAAAAACTCCACGATTAAACATATTTTCACTGCGTTGTTGCATATTTGAAACCAAAGGAAACCACTGTATCCTCAAGAAAATTGACATTGGCATGACTTACTATGTCCCTCCTTACACCAACATTGCATTATAGTTTTTCTCTTTTCCCCAGCTTGTCCTCCCCATTATGCTCTTCTCTCTCTCTCTCTCTCTCTCTCTCTCTCTCTGAAGACCCTGGCTGCTCTGTGGGACTGCTTGGATTGTTAGAACTCACCACCGCTAATTCCCCATCTTTGCTCCCTCTCTCCTGGGCACTGTCTGACCAGACAGCACTTTTGTTGAAAGGAAGTTCGGCCATAAATCATCTTTGTAATAATTAATTAAAGTAGCTATCTGGATGTGAGAAACACTTGGAAGCATGATACATCAATTTTAATGGCATTTATTAATTAGAGTGCTCAGCGATCAGCAGAGACTAATTAGGGCCTGAGTGCTGTTATCGTTTTAATCATGTTAAAGGTGCAATATTTATCTCTGACAAGCGGAGTTTAAAAAGAGTACTGAAGTCCGAATTCAAAACACTGGAGAGAGCTTTTTGCATGTTTCTGGTCATGGAGATTATTAGAAACATGCGGATGCTTTTAAGGTCGGGGAGAAGCAGAGAATCAGGGACAGATATAACTTTACATTGTGGCACATAAGCAATGACCAACACTATATTTACAACACCACTTTTAGCCACAGTCATATTAACATTAAGGTAAATTATGGTAAACTTTATTGTCAATAAATGTCTGTTTCTATCACAAGAAACAAATCACTGCAACACATGAAATAAAAGGTGCACAGAGAGTGAGCAGAAAAAAATGGCTTTCAAGTTTATCCAACAGGACTTTTCAAAACAAGGTGTTAGGAGCTCATATTGTATATGCAGCAGGAAAATTAAGAGTGAAAATCCACTGAGCCACAAGGATAAAAAGATGTCAATATAATATACATTCCCTGTGTATTGATGTCTAAAGCTGAACGCCCATGAAAGACGACAAGATCACATTTAGGTAAAGAAAAAACACTCACTGCTTTCATTATTGCATTGTTTTCATTTCCTGCCGTATCTTTCATTAAAGCAGGTGTTGAAACAGTGGAAATCTACTGTCAGCCGGTATGAATTGATCAACTACAGAGTGCATGCTTTAAAATAAAACATAGCTGGGATAAGCCCAACATGTAAAAGAAGAATACACACAGTTTGTAAATATGATGCTATCACAGATGCACATCACACCTTCTGCAAACAAATACCGTAATATGTGTTTCCCTTTGAGTCAAAGGCCACCTTTCAACTCACACTGCCTGAAGAATGCATATCAGATATTACTGTAAATCTTTGTTGCATTCCCATTACAGATAATAGTTTGAGAATGATAGGATAGGACATAACTTTAACTTTGAGCTGATGAAATTCAATTTGAAACCTTTATTTTAACTCAAAACACACTGAGATCTCCCTCATTTACAGGGACGTGGAGCTCACAGAATCAAAGAGGAGATACAAAGCAAGAAGAAAAGAAGAACGAAGGAAATCAGCTTAACAAACAAACAAACAAACACAGGAAACAGGACATGATCACTTAGAATAGACTACATGGAGAAATAAGAAGATCTGTTATCACTTCATGAATACACAAACTCACCTGTCAGTTCTGGTTACTTGAAAAATCTTGGTGTAAATGTTTTTTTTTCTTGTGCATACAAAGATCAGATCAGAAAAATACATCAGGGGGCGCTGGTGGCTCAGTTGCAGTGTGTGTGTCCCCATGTATTGAGGATGTAGTCCTCACGCAGGCGGCCCAGGTTCACGTCTGGCCTGTGGCTCCTCTCCTGCATGTCTCTCTCCCTGATTTCCACCTTTGTCCACTTTCCTCCCTTGATAATAAAGGCAAAAATTCCAAAAATAAATTTAAAAAAAAAAAAAGAAAAGAAAAAAAAGAAAAGAAAAATATATGATTCAGTTAAGATGACATATCGTAAATTACAGCATAGCCAATGCTTGTTGCAAGAAATGCTGAGGGGAATGAGTTCAAGAGACCTCAAATAGACAGAGCTGGTTTGAGTCTCACATTCCTCTCCACAATATGTTCCAACAGACCTCTTTTAAGCTCCGCTTCTCCTCTGGGCTGATTTAATTATTCAGTTTTAAATGATTACATAATACATTCATGTCCTGCTAAGAGCCAGTGCACTCTGATCATAACATGTATATTCCGAATTTTAATCAGACCAAATAATCCAAGAATAGATGTTATGTTTCATCATAGATGATGTTTATTTCATAAGATTCCCCTTGTTAAAATGAGTAACGTTAACAAAAGAGAGGGGAGCTATGGCTTTCAGAAATACACCTGCAGCCAAGCTTCAAGGGAGTCTGCACAAATAACAAATCATGGCTGTAGTTGTGTCTGTGATGATGACCTACAAGCTACAAGAAGATGAAGCCATACAAGCCTGAGTTAAAATCAAATCATTATTAGAAGGTCCCAAAACATGTCAGTGAAGTAAATCCAAACCATCAATATGAGTGCCAAATCAAGGTAATCTCTTATGTAGTAAAATGGCATTGGCATAGTACCGTTATGTTTGAATTTAACTAACTATCTGCTAAAGGTCGACGAGTTTCAGCTTCATGCTTCAGCTTCATGCTCAGGCTCTAATGGGCAAAGAAATAGTTGATGAACTAAACAAATATTAAGGACAAAATAACACAAGGACACAGAAGGTATGCAGCTCTCAACAAATACAGGGTGTGTGAGGTTAAAAAGTAGAGTAGATCCATCACAAATAATGACTTTTCACAATGGCTCTTTTCACTTATTGCAAGTATTTATTCTAATTCTTCAGAGAATCAGGAGTAAACTAAAGGATTACACAGGTAATGGAAGATGCACTTACCAAAACTATAGTGTAGGCAAAATTGTATACCATAAATCTAAAATACTCCATCTAGGCTACAAATACTAGAATAAATTACAATTGCATTTATTCCATAAATCAAATCAACGAACCATAACAATTTAAATCAAATGTTCAATGTTGAATTCTTTATGTTAACACTTATAAGGGAGCTACCTAAATACCCATAGGCATAGGAGGTTTAGAGCTTTCTGCATTTACAGACTATTCAGGTCTTTGAATGGCAAAACTGGAGGATTTTAAGGTGAGACCAGCATCACTGGTCCTTCAGTAACTGTGCTTAAGAGGACAGCTTCACTTATCACAATAGAGATTGGGAAGCACAGAGTTTTTTCATGGCCTTGTGTACAAAAGTCTTTTATGCTTTTTAATAACCTTTGATGCTAAATATTCACTAGCACATTCAAGATAAAATATCAATGGTACTAAGAGCCAAAGCCAATAAGCTATTGTAGGTAAGCACAGGACTGATTCTGCACTGTTGGTAAAGATAAAAATGTCTTCCGAAAAAGCTTAGACCCAGAGAAAATAGTAAATAAAAAACGTATTCCTGATTATTTTGTTTGATACTGACATCACTATTTTTACATTTGAATGCTATTTAACTAATGTAATATGGGCTTGTCAGTCCTTGAATGAATCTAAGATGGTCTGATGATTCAACTGCTCCGCTTTCTACCTTAGCAAGGCAACAGATGGCTCCAGTTCTTCTGGCACCAACAGCTAGTGCAGGTAGACAGAAGCCTTATCAAGTACGTACAATCATAAAAAAGAAACAATGGGAGGCTATTGTCTTACAACAGAATAGAAAACTTTTTTATCTGACTGTTACATGAAACAAAACAGCTTTTTTTCTATAGTCCATTACCAGAAAAAAACACTGGATTTCAACCTGATACAAGTACAATAAAAAACCCCAAAACCCATACGGTATTTAATTCAGTCATTTCCAGAGTACTGTACATAGACACAAATCAATTTAAGGTCTGCTTTCACCACCAAAGAGCTTTCTTGATTAAATGAAACGGCCTTGAGTTGACCATAACAAATGGATTTATTGTTCAAAATTAGCTAATGGTATAAACGCCACTTGGTAATTTTAAAATAAAAATCCCTCAGGCAAATGAAGCTCCAAGGCCAATGCTAAATCACATTTGCTATAGAAGGATTATCTATGATTGACATCAAGGCCGAGAAATCTTGTGACAAAGAGAATCCATAATACCTCCACAGAGGTAATACTTGCCTGGCAAATGAAACTACAGTTCATACACATTTCACACCTTTCCACAGTGTGGAATTGTGGAGGCAATTCTGTTAGATCCTACGTATGAGGCAAGAAGGCCCCTGCTAAACAGCCCCTGCTGTGAGAGCTGACCAAAGCCCTCAATCCTTCCCTTGATTCACAAAAACATGCAAGGTTTTCAAACGTCATCAGTGAGGAAGAGTGTCCTGCTCTTGCCTCAATGGGCCGGTTAACAATGTGGTAGTCTACAACAATTATGAGTCAACACATGCAGTTAGGCTGGTCGAGTGTGTCTGAATGTAAAATGCGCACATAAACAGGAATCAGTGTCTACAGTCACAAGGATTAACACAAGTTGTTCTGTGTGAGAGCTGAGACTGTGCACACATGGCACATTAAATGTGATAAAACCACAATCAGTAAAAAGTCTCTCATCAACATCTTACTTATCAGCAATTAAATAAAACACAGACCAAAGTGATGAACAGGCTGCAGCAGTAATAAATAGACTCAGTAGTGACAATGTGCCAGGAAAAGGCACAGTGAGTGTTATGCTTGTGAATTAATGATTCGTGAAGCCGGTAGTATACAAGGGGCAACAAGCTACGATATACCCTCCCAACCAGCTCCTGACCAGCAATCGGCTGGTCGCAGGAAAATCTAACCTGTTTGATTTTTAGGTCGCCCCTCACGTGTCACATATTTTATAAAATGACAAATATTTGTTAATCATTTGAAAACTATTCAACAATAGGAACAAATAACAGCTCCAGACACATTTGAAGCTCTTTGAAACTCAAATATCCACAGAAACAGACCCTGGTTTGTTTACTGCAAACCTAGGTTCTTACCTTCTAATGTTTGAAATTATACTTTGGAATTATTCAAAAATGGCCGAGTTGCAATTATTCAACACAATTAACAATTATGTGAGGAAAAAAAGGTCTTCCTTGAATGATTAATCAGCTGCATATTTTGATCAGCCCTGTAAAATCAATGATTAGACATAATCAGGGCACCTTAAAGAAAAGGGGGTTTACAGCAAATGTGGGCTGTTATGTCTCAGGCTGTCTGATTGGGTCATTGATTGGGACGGCAGTAGCACAGCCGTATCTACCAAGCTTCTCCAGTAAAGGTTAGTGGCATGATTATGTTACAATAAAAGCCTTTTCAAACACTGCTACTGTTGTGTCTGTGTTTTGGCATAACACCAGCATCCCCAAACAGAGCCAGTAGAAAATAGAGGTGCTTCAGTGAGTTGGTCCCCTAGTGCAGAGTGATGTACATGCGTGTCCTTGGGTTTTCTAGCAGAGGAGATTTGTGCAGAGCAGAAAAGAAAATACACACTTATACAAATGATGGCTTCAGTTTTCTTCAGAGAGGCTTCGGCTGGCTTTTGTTTACAAAACCCAAAGCACCACGAAACAACAGGGAAGGAAAGGGGACTGGGAACAAGCCAGGTGGTTGCGTAAATCATGTATAAAGATGGTTTCTTAATTTACAGTTAAGTTAAATAAGCAGAGCTGTTATATTATTGTAGTGTTTGAATATTTCAAGCTAAAATATACCCCAAATGACATGGATTTCAAATATTGTTACATCTCAATCAGTAATGACCCAATCAAAGAACAAGAGGCAGATGCACTATCCCACATGTTGGGTTTTAAATGAGCAGAATCTTCAACTATAACATTAAAGAACGCAGCAAAACAAAGTCTGGATAAGCAGGTGTGGTGTTTCATTCTGTCAGTTCATTCTAAATTGTTCTCCTTGGTTCCTTTCCAATTCCCTTCATGCTATCCATACTATCAAAAGTTGTGTTTCCTTGTATGAGCACCACATAAAACCAACACATAATCAAAAAAGAATATTGCATCTTGCACTTCTGGCAACCACTTCTTCAAGTCAGAGTCACTCGGTGACACAGAGATGCCATTTGTCATGCCAGGCTCAAGGCTACCCGGGAATTGGTGAAAAGAAAACAAGGTGGAAACCCCTTTTTTTATTAAAGACAAATGGTCACGTATTAATCCCTGAGCTACAGGTATGGTCTCTGCTGTGAGAGTGATAGGCTGACCATGGTGAAGTTGTCATCACCCCAGGCCCCATCTGCTTCTACTCCCTTTCTTTTCGGATGTGAACTGAAGCGCCCCTTGGTGTCTGAGATGAGGTGAACCAAGGGTGCTCCAAAAGTGAGTCTCTCTTTGGGTTTGCAGCCTTAGCCTGCAGAGGGTAGCGTAAAAATGACAGGATAAGGGTAGGGCAGTTTGTGACAAAAAATGGCAAGTCCTCTGTAGACCAAAGCAGGAAATAAATGCTGGATGTGTTGTTGGCTAGGTTCTTCAAAGAACACTACCTGGATTTGTAAATGACAAAAAGCCATCCTGCTGCAAGAGAGACTGCGCAGGTTACAACCTTTACAACCTGGAGCTGCTCTTCCTGATAAACAGAGGTAAGGTGTAGGCTTGTAAAACCAGCCACAGTAAAAAGAGAATTAACAGTTATTATTATCACTTAGTGCTGTCTCTGGGTGCTTATTTATTTTTTCTTTTGGCAGCTCTGGACTTTGCTCCCTGTCCACTTCCTTCCGCCATCTTTTCTTCTCTGGTGTCAGACTTAGTTAAATGTAGCAGAAAAGTTGCACTCGTGTGCCGATGTAGATCATCAATAACTCTGACAGCATGATTTATGTGGGAAATGACTGACTATATTATCTTCCCACATGTATTTGCTTCTGCCGCAAAACAAGTATTAAATGGCATGTACAATGAAAGCTGTGGCTTCATTATTCCATAAACTGCATACCTGAATGGTTAAACTGAGTGGGATATGATGGTTGTCCCCCTCTTGTGACTGTTTATGTATCTTCCTTTATCAGCCCTTATGTAAAAAGAGTTGTATACCATTTTTCATTTGTTGAGGGGAACAAACTGTTTTTGTGGTGAGAGGTTTTGGTCCTGATGGACCGCAGCCAGTTCATGTGCAGGGTGAGAGGGGCTGGCCACGATCTTATCTGAACACCTCAGGGTCCAGGAGGTGTACAGGTCGTGGAGAGATGGTAGATTGTAGCTGATCACCTTCTCTGCAGAGCGGATGATAGATAGTGGCTTCAGCGTACCAGACCGTGATGGAGGAGGAAAGGATGGACTCGATGATGGCAGTGTAGAAGTGCACCTTTTGTATGGATCGCACATTGAGGTGGCTCGAGTATGGGCTCCTCTCAGGATGCATATCAACCCATTCAGGCTTACTGCAGGGTCATATTTGTTATCTGAAGACACAAGAGGAAGAGAATGAGACAAGGATGGGGTAATGTTGTCTGTATATGTTATTCTCTCACATCGGAGAAATATTCAGTCAGATTGATGGCGTCAATTAATTATCTGACTGGCTGTAATGGTTCATCAGTATTTTCCTTATTGCTTTTCAAAGGAATTCTCAAGAATGTTTTGAAGAAAAAATACAGACAGAGTTGATTGATAACCATTAAAAAAACTGTTGAGTTTATAAATCACTTTGGCATTACTGGTTTCTGTTCCAAACATGTTTGGGCTTTACTGAAAATCCATCACTGCATTCATTGCATTACCATTTTGGCACATCCGTAGATTAACAAAGAAAAATGCAGCAGTATTTGGATTCTGAATTCAATATGATACAGAATATTGCTCACAAGAAACAAAGGGGCAGTGAAGCAGCACCACTGAAGATGAAAAATAACTAAATAGTTCTTTGATTCCATTTGAAAAAAACATGTTATTAGAAACCTCGCCAGCTGTCTGGGAAGAAGAACTGGATTTCAAACTCAACACAATTTTGCATCAGCAGACTGGGACTGACCAATTTACCAGCAGCTAAAATAATGCTGTGAGCTGCTGGCCTTCACTATTTTCTGCCACAATGGGCAGACATCCCTCACTGGAGGCGGGAAACAAGAGATGCATGGAGGTGAACATGCCTCTAAGAAACTAGTTTTTCTGATTTCCTCACAGTCTGCGCAACATGTTTATTTTCTTCTTGATGGACATGCTGCTGACAGTTCTTTGTGGCACGTGTGTTTGTTCATGGGTTTGTGTCCCAGACATCCAGAGCACTTATTTCTCTTTGCCGTGCGCCTGAGGTAGAATAATAACAGGACATTCTCATAGGAAAAATCTTTTCCCTCTTTATCCCTCAGAAAACACTGCTTCCTGCATCTCTCATGGACTTGGAGTACCTGTAAGCAGCAGAGTGCTTGAAAAAAGTACTACACAGGGGTATATAAGATCTCATTTTGCAAACTTCAAAGGACTGCGGTCTGGATTTGACATATCTTCCCCCTGGCTATCAACTGCAGAAAACAAGCAATTTCTGCAAAAAAAAAAAAAAAGAAAAAACAGATGAGAATGAGAATTGCAAGAGTAGCATCCATGTTGGCTGAAAACATGCTAATCCTGAGGATAACATTGCTATTCTTCAAGATTGAAAAATCATTTTAAGCTCTGGGATAAGAAAAAAAAAACACAACTGACAACATCCTGCATAAAATAAGTTAAAAACGGAGGACAAGCAATAATGATGGTATGTTGAGAAACTCAAACACATAACTCACACAGCTATGATGAAATGTGTGGCTGCTGTCTAAACAAAAGCTGTGCTGCTGCCTCATATCTTTCCTATCTGATCCCTGCATCAACAATAGATATCTGATTCTATAGATCCCTCACCTAGACCACAAGGACATCACACACACACACACACACACATCACAACTCACTTTACCAACACTGTGTACTGTAGAGACAGATAAGAGTGCTCTGTCTGATAAATACTCCCAAAAAGTGGTCGTCATCACATAACAGAGAGAGGAAATGTTTAGTAAGCATCAACACAAACATGACAATCTCCTCTGAAAGATAGAGGACTAGATGCTGGCTGTCATCTGCTGCTTTCTGTAACCCAGCAGAGAGAAAGCCTGATTAGAAAGTCAAAAAGTATAAAATATAAATGCACAGCAAAAAAACAAACATTTTCCCTCTATATCTTAACCTGTTGGCTTTATGTTTGTGTATGAACCGACCTTTAGGAGACAGCAATGATGCTTCATGTGAGGGTGGCTCATGTGTCGCTCAGCAGTAACATATAAGACAATGTGAGAAGCAGACAAGCATATCCGCAGAGGCTCCTCACATCTCAATAGACTTGTTGTGGGGACTATTTTTGTCACAGGTTGTATTATTTTTCACTCTTCACAGATAGGAAGTCAGTCATGATAAGTGTTTGTGAAACCCATTTCCAGCCCCTGTGGGAGATGTAATCACGCATGCAGAAGGAGAACACATACATACATACACAGGTATATAAACATATATACATGCAGTTGCCAAGAAACACACACAGCTGTATTTGTGTCAGTCGATGAGCACAGGAAGAAGACAGCACAGGAGAATGTGCAAAGAGGGAGTCAGCATGTGAAACGGGAGATTAGAGAGAGGGCATTGGAACAAGGGCAGAGGGTTGATAGAGAGGCTCCCACCACCATCACTTACCTTAAATATTGTCAGACCAATTTTCAAGGAAGCCCTAAAACTGCCCGTTATCTAAGGGCTTGTTGACTTTTAGATATTGGACCATCTACATACTGACAGATGACAGTCTACACAATTTGTGTGTATTTATCTGTTTCTCTATAGTTAATTGCCAATGTTGTGTGTGTATTTATTGTGTGTATTTATCTCTCTAAGCGTGTGTTTCTGCCCCCGACTTTTCGCTCATTCTTCCTCTGCCAGCTGCTCTGCCAGCTCGACACCATTCAGCTTTCACCCCAAACACACGTTACATAATCATGACTTTGCTCATGGTAGTCTTGTTCTGAAAAGACCCTAATAATAGAGAGCAAGTTTTTGGGCAACAGAGCTGAGGGAAGTGAGTACACTCTGTCACTTTAATGACACGATAACATCTTCTTGTCAGGAAACATTTGAATTCAAACGGCATGTTTGTCCCAGTGTTTCCCTCTGATGCTTTCTGCTCTGAGTGTCGCCTGCAGCAACAGAATGCCACAATTTGAAATTATGATCCTGTTTTTTTTTTTGTAAAAGCATTCTGGACATCTTTTTGCCTGGAGAATTGACATTATGTGCCAGCGTGTTAAATGGGGTTATTCAGCATCACACACATAGAATAAATTATTATTGGTGTCCATAGCCTTGCAGTTAGTGCATGTGCCACATAAGAGGCTTGATGTTTCAGAGTTGGTGACCTGGGTTTTAATCTAACCAGTGGCTCCTTTCCCGTATCTATAATAAATAAACGCATAAAAAGCCAAACGATACATCTATATTTTAAAAAAAGAGTGAATATCCAATTATGTGAAAATGTATCACAAACACGTTTCAGCTTTAAATAAACATTTTGACAAGAAACCGGCTTATAAGATTTCTGGTGGAAAATTTGATAAGAATTTCATATATTTTTAAATCAATAGCCAACAGCTGGTTGGCTTAAGCCTGGTTCACACGGCAGGATAATTACGCCGATTTTGGCCCCGATTCTCCCCTTCCGATAATCTTAAGGACGCCCCGATCATCGTAAGATAATCTTATAAGATCATCCTGCCGTGTGTGGTGTGTTAAGACTGGAATCACGTTTGAGCTTGAGAGGTTTTGCGAGATTTCCCGTCTGATCGGGGGACGTTCGCGAGTGAAATCGGTTCATGTGTGGTGTGTTGATGTAGCCGTGTGGCTACACACCACACACTGTACGACCAAAACTGTAAAACCTCCGATTATTTATCGCCATGTGTGTGCTCTCTCAAATTTGGGAAATCGGCCGACAATTTTAAAATCCTGCCGTGTGAACCAGCCTTTAGCATACATATGGAAATAGGGAATGAGCTATTCAAGCTCTGTCAAGGGACAATAAAATAAGCAAGAACCTCAAACTAGCATTTTGAATATCTTTGTGTAATTGTCTGAAGTGTTGCTTTACACAATTAAAAAAAAAATTCTACAATTTTATAATGGATATATATTTGTATTCATGTTTCTATGTGTTATAGTGTCTCACTAATCTTGAGGGTAAAAGAAGAATATATTCAATTTATCAAGCAATCATCCATATATCCACTCAAAGATTGTATTTTTGTGTAAAGATCTGCCTGTGGATAAAAACCTGGCTCATGAAAAGATTTCACCTTGACAGAGAAGTCAGAAATGGTAGTTATTCAAGTAGCTAAAGTTAAGAGAGCACTGTTGAAAAGCGATAAGTTAGCCATAAAACTTGCTCAAACATAGCAGGCCATTGTTAACCAAAGATGAAAGGAATGCATGCATATAAATGGTTACATTAATAATGCATCAATATGTGCATTTTACAATTAGGCTGTTTCATCACTTAGTAAGTGATGACATGAAGGGAACTAATTTAGCTTGTGAGCAGGTTGTTATATTTCAAATAGCAAATACATCATGTTAAAATAAGAGGAACAACAAGTATGAAAAACAAATCACAACCTGGGACACACTGGTTCAAAAAAAGAAACAGCCCTGTTATGTTACAAAACGTGATGACAACAAATGCAACCTGTCTCCTGACACTGTGGCCGTTATCACCTCTCTTACCTATCACAGGGGAATGAGGATGTTCCAGCTGTTGCTCCGTGGTACAAAGGACTGGAGGACCCCCTCTGAGCGACTGGTCTCATTCACACCTCTAAACATCTCTTTAGTGTTGCATTGAACGCAAAAGAGAAGCAGGCTGAGAGTGACTCAGTATTCAACTGGTAAGTAAAGTCAGACTCCATTTTATTGGCTAAATCTAACATGAGGAGTCTCTGAGTTACTTATGAAATGTGGAAGGATCTGCTGTTTTGACTCTGCAGTCACGTACACCCACACTAAACAACAATATACAGAAAGACTGCCACTGAGCTGAAATGCTGCTTTTGGCCGCAGGGCCGACAAATATAATAATCAGAATGCTTACGCCGCCAGGGAAGATGAAAAAGACCAACTATTATGCACAATGACAGCAATTAACGCAATTACTCCGAGCAACATTATGGTTTAGGGCTACAAACCATTAGTCACGAGAGTCAAGCTGTTTGCTAGCTCCAAGCGTCGAACCTTTCTCACTGAGCCATCATTGGAAGAGACAAAACTGAGCCAAAAACTCAGACTAGCACAAACAGCTACACAATAATCACACCTGCAAGTTAGATGGAAATATTCTGTGAAAATTAATCTTAGCGTGATAGCTTCTGTGGTGCAAACTTTAAAATGTAAAAAAAAAAAAAGCATCTTAAAAGTAACTATTTATAAGATGCATTTTGACTTTCATATGTGAAAGCTGTTCTCCAGTAACTGGCCATAGTTTTGATTTGGACATGACCTGGACGACCCTTTTAACTCTTTCACTTTGTTTTATTTTCAGACTTTGAAAGGTGGTGCAGTAAAGACATTCAGTATTTCACTAAAACAGCTACCTGTCCCTTAAACATGATCCCTTTTAATCATCCATGTTTTATCTGATGGCTCCTTGGGAGGGTCTTGAACTCCAGGTTCTGAGTAGATGATTTAACCTTTGACACACTTTCTCACTCATGAAGATAGGAACCTCTCTCATTGTACTCGAGGGCGTTTTGCTCGTTATTCTCTCATCATACATCCATCAGACAGAATATGAATTAGGACATCTGGGGATCTAATGGAGCCTTGCTCTCCATATGGCCTAGGAGTGTATTAGACAGACTGAAGTCAAGGTCAGCCAAAAGACACAGACACAACACACTCAACTGCTGTCATTGAAGGAGAACACACACCCAGACAACTCATTAAATCTGATGGATGTGACACTTTAAAGGCTAAAGGCACACACAAGTGTGTATTACAAATACACATCAGATAGAAACACAGACCTGCCACCTTCATGTCACCTTCAGCCGATCTTCATGAGAGAGAGTGTCCATCCAGTTGGTGATAGATTTACCCATAACCCCTGAGCATTTCCTAAAAGTGTCACCATTGGTGGCGCCGATAGCGCAGCGGCAGCGCGCGCACCATGTTGCGAGGCTTTGCTCCTGGCCCGGGTTCGCGTCCGGCCTGTGGCCACTTTCCCGCATGTCTCTCCCCACTCTCTCCCTGTTTCCGACTCTATCCACTGTCCTATCAATAAAGGCAAAAAGGCCAAAAATAAACCTTTAAAAAAAAAAAAAGTGTCACCATTGAGCCTTTCCATGGATGTAAAGCAGCACATACTTTGGATGTTAATAAAATGCAGAGATGCGTTAATACACTTACTTTGCACACTTTAAATTCTATCTAGAAGATAATTATAGCAGTCATTAAAGTGTGCTCTGAGATTGTATCTGAGAGGGTGTGAATGTATGTGTGTTGATGCAAATCTAATTGGATGGGAATGTCATGTAGGACAGGGGACATAAGTGCTGCTGGTGTGAAGGCGTATTCCAATTTCTGCTTCATACTCTTGAAAACTAGATGAAGACTGAGAACCCACTTCATTACCATAGTGAGCCTCGTGATGATAGCAGACCTGTAGGGCAGTTCTGTGGGCTGTGAGAGGGTATGAGGGGGCGTTGGAACCAAATTGGCACTTAAATCCACTATACTAAAAAATAGCAGCTGCAGCAAAAGCCATAGGTTTGAATGCTTCATTTTAAATGGTCATATGTAGCAACTTGTGTGTATTGTAAATGCTGCAAGTCATCAAGGCAAATAGTTAAATGTAAATAAAATTTCTCATTGGTCGTTGTTCAAGGAGTATGAAGTTTGCGCTGTAAGAAACAAGACTTAAGAGTCCACAGTCATGGGAACAGCTCTGTCACCAATATCATGCTTAATTTAAAAATGCCAATGTCAGAATAATGGCAGGCCCAAAATGAAAAAAATAACATTCTAATGTTTAACAAATACTATGTATGCTATGTTTACAGTCATTTAGTAATTGAGTATGTATACACTTAATGTTTCTGATTGGCAAAAAGTCCAGTAGAGGAGGAGTGACACACTGCCTAGCGTCAGGCTGTGGAGCTAGCATGTCTGATAATCACAGGCTTTCATTCCAACAGCGCACACTCTGATGAATACATTCGCACAGTATGTAGAGAAGGTTTTCAGTGTGATGGCTTTACCTTTCTTTCTTGACAGGGCCTATTTAGACATTTGGAAACATTACTATTAAAACTAATGAAGTAACTCCATTGCACACAGGCAATGGAAAACGAATGTTCAAAATAGTACTGTTTGAACTTTGCTCGTGAGCATGCCACTCATTCTCTCTCTCTCTCTCTCACACACACACACACACACACACACCTGTACAAACAACACAAATCTACATATAAGAGAAACTAACCCTTCCACCTCGATCTTCAATACCTGTATGTTGTTGTCTGAATGATTGTGCTTTCTAAAGCGTGGGGGAAAGCAACGACTGTGACAATTTGACTTCGAAATGTGTCTTTTGTGGTTTTTAGTATTTCTTTTAGAGATGCCAGGCGGGTCTCTTCTGGCATTTATGATAAGTCATTTAGTTTGGTTTTATTTTGGACAATGTTTTAGTTTTTAATCAAAAAGTGACACAAGGATTAAACACCTTCATTATGCAAACCTTTACACTGGATGACAGAAACTCAGGAAAACCCGAAATACAATGGAATTTTTAAATGGCCAATTATGTTGAAAAGTGGAAAGACACTAAATGGAAAAAGTACAACTCAAAATTGAGAAGGAAGAAGGTTGTGTTAAGAGGAGGATAAAATCATTGGTCAAACCAAAACCAGGCTGAGCACACTATGGGCATGCTGAAAGACCTTAACAAAATCATAACTAAAAGAAAGAGAATCAAGACATCTGAAAAGTAGTACACAGTGGTAAAGTGCAGAGATGCATATACAGAAACAACAAGTGCAACAGTTAACGAACCTGAAAACAGCACATGAATAACCAAGCTCTCTCCCCAGCTTTTTACAGGCACTTAAAGGCTGTGAAAAGCCAGAGAACAGGATCTTTATAAATTGCTCCCCTGTCCCGTTTGAAAAACAGCTCAACATCCCTGAGGAGACAAGCTAACTCAGTGTCATGCTGCAACAGTCGTCATGCAATATTAACTTGCAATAGAGCATGGATGGTGAACAGAACTGGGCACAGACTACAATAAATAAAACAAAACCATCTGTGACTGACACATCATGAGACACCCATGAGTTACTCAATATCTGCAATCATATCAGTTTGCCAAAAGATCAAAAAGCGGAGTAACAAGCCGTTCCAGAGAACATGATTGCAAGTTAAAAGCATCCTGGACTCCCGAAGTCTGTCAGTCATTAGTAAGGAGAGCAGAGACATGAATGAACCCACTCTGTCTTTTTGAGTGTTGATTTGGACCTCCTGCTGTTCCCATAGAAAGGTTGCATTCAGCTAGCTTTCATATGGCTTTGACTGAAGACATAATTGTGAATTTCACGGTCAGGAGCGTGAAACCCTCAGGGAAATGGATGGCGAGAAAGAGGGAAGCAGGAAGGACTGCAAATTAGGAGTTAGGGTGCTGAAAGGTGAGAAGCCCTGAAGCTGGTTGATGTATGCAGGGATAAAAATAAGTATGTGTGTGGTATACATGAGTACATGTACTCCACGAGGTACAGGGGACACATAGAAGTGAAAACAGACAAAAATCCCTTTTAAATGTGAACAATGTCTGCATCAATAGAGCGGCAGTAGCCCAGTCTGTACGGACTTGGGTTGCTAACCAGAGAATCGCAGGTTCGAGTCCCAGTGCGCAGACCAAATATGAAACTGGAATATGGACCCACTATCCTCAGCACTGCTGGGGTGCCCCTGAGCAAGGCAGCACAAAGAGCACCTGCCGCGGGAAGCTCTGGCCAAAGTTTAGTCCTGCTGTGGACTGGCTTCCTCCATGCTGGAGTCTCCACTCTCTTTTGAGTCCAACAATGCTGAGCAGCAGCAGAGCCAACTGAGTCTCATAGCAGAAACATATCTGCCAAATATGATGGTTAGCTAGAAAATCCAATAACAGTAATTAATGTGGCCCATTAACCAAAGAGACAAACAACAAATGCCCCCTAAAAAGAACTTAAACTTATGTGGATAATCAACAGTGACTATTAGGATGAAAAAAAAAAAGTTTTGTTAAATTATAAAGTTATAAAAGTATGAAGAATCAAACTATGGGTACTTGTGTAGGAACAGAAGTATTTAAAAAGTCATAAACATTATAAGTAAGAATTGAAACAGTTTCATTTTTTGTAAAAACATTAGAATACAAGAATACAGCTAAACACTCACTCACAAACAAAAGTCCGTTCGCTGATGCTAAGCTGTTGAATAAATTATCCAGATGGTCCCGTGTCACACATATCCTTATGTCTTTACACTGGCTCCCCATCAGTTTCTGAATCCAATTTAAAGTTGTTATTGTGTTTAGATCCTTGCATGGTCAGAATCAGAATCAGCTTTATTTGGCCGGGAATATTTAACACACAAGGAATTTAACTTCGGTAGACTGTGCTCTCTTTGTACAATGTAAACATTAAATAATAACAATTAGCTAAACATATAAACAGATAAATAAAGACTAATATGTACAAGACTAAATAAGATAACAGTGCAGTGGTGAGTAGTGTAAAAGGCGTTCAAGTTAAAGTTTGGCTTCCATCACAGAGCTACTGAGGCCATACAACAACACCAGGTCCTGCGTTCCTTTGTCCAGAGTCTGCTGGCTGTTCCTCGCACTGTTGATGTGTTTGTATTTGATTATATATAACTGTATGTAATAGCTCTGTTCAATTCTATATTTTGAAGAACTTTGTGGAGACTCTTCTTGAAAGGAGCTGTAAAAAAAAATAATTAAAAAAAACTTAATTTACTTAATCCATAATTACAGAAAAAGGTACACATACAAACACATCACATGCAGAAACAATAATTTCTTTGGTGCCATGACTGCCTAAAAGTCACTGTCAGCTCCCAAATTAAGAAGCTCATAGCTGAAGGGACATATCCAATTAGCCTGCTTGAGTTGGAGGACTACTGTGCATTTTGAAACGCTTCGGAGATCAATTAAGCGTCTTGGTAATGAGTGGCAGCGACCTGCTCTAACAAACTTAGCAATGCTCTTTTTAATGCTTTGGCTCATCTCGCACTGCTGTGCAGGAGAAGGAAGCTTCTACACTGAAACTAACTCAGCCAAGAGTAGAGAAGAAATGAGGAGCAGAGTTATAGTTCTGTCAGACTAATTATGAACAATTACTCAAGTTTTATACCACGAGGAACTAAGAGCACCACACGAGGACACCGTCTCTGGTAATATGCTAAAGAATTCCAACAAAATCCCCTGAAAAAATCCGAAGAAAAGAGCCAGCGGAATTGGCCACAGAGGACGATCTTCAGATTAAGTGTCTGCGATGCTGAAGTGGATGGAATCAGACACAATAAGCTACTCTGCTCTCTGAAAGCAAATCCTCATCCTGTTTTTATTATTCTTTTAAAGCCTTTATCTAGAGAAGAGGACAATAATAACAATAAGAGAATAATTCATATGAACCTTTTTGCTCTCACAAAAAAAACGCTTACTTACCTGTCTTTACTGCTGCAATATGCTGCATTACATTACAGCTTTCTGCACCATCTGCTTTAGTGAACAGCTTGAATATTGAGATGGCGGATGGCGATGTCGTACAAAGATTAGGGCTATGTGGCACTTTGGAGAAACCAGTTGGGAACTGTTTGAGGTGTCTTTTGTTTGTTGTGTGACTCTTACCTCTCCACATGGTCCAGGTTCCCTGATACTCCCGGTCCTCAGATTGTGTAAAGCTTTCTGTCGTACACCACGCTGTCTGCAACGAGCCACCGTCATCTGGGACACTAGATTCCAGTTGTCCAGCAGGAACATGTTGCACCAAACATCATCCACTATCAGTGTGAATGAAATGAGGGCAGAGAAATGTCTACCAATGAAAAACCAAGCGTCAGATGGAGGAATAAACAATAAGCTACTTGCTTCTGTGTTAATGAGTTAACTAGGCAGTCATCTGTGTTTGTTCCAGCTCCCTGTTAGCTGTGTAGTTTGACATGTAACACCAGCAGAGACTCAGTGACCCTGCTCTGACTCTGAGGAAGGTTACAGAGCAGAGCCTGTTGAATGGCTCTGATTTCTCCACTGGCTATCTGACTCCCTGCAGACACATGCAGACCTGTCCCAATGCCCAAACACACATTTACATTTATATGGAATGAAGGACAGGAAAGGTACATGCAGGACAAATCTTGTTGTATTTTCACGCTGCAATGTTAAGCTGTGAGCATTGTGCAGAATTCTGGCACACATGGAGAGTAGAGGAAGAAATTGAATGTGTCTCAGGAGAAACAACTTCTCATAGAGTGAGTGACAGAGTGCACAGCAAGTCTGTGGAACCAACTAAATGTATAGGGGCACCGCAGAGAATGTTAAGCCAAACAAAAAAAATCTAATTGACAGACAGTATGAATGCTGAGCTCCTAACAATGGAAACCAAAGACATTCTTTCCCATGCTTTTCTGTCTTTTTATAAAGTACTTTATAGCATTCATCAGGGATCATTATGCTTAATGTGACCTCAACACAATAGGGACCAGAAATTACTTTTTTTTTCGTCATGTAAAACATTTTTTTTTCTACACATTTTTTGATGAGTAAAAATTGGCTTAATCTCAAAAAAAAAAAGTTTTTTGTCAGGTTTTACAGAGTCAGATCATAACATAAGTTAATTATTTAAAGTATAAATTTAGTTAATGGCAAGACTCCCATTCTACAGCTATGGGAGGTTGATCTTTAGCTCTATGACCTAAATGCTAATGTTATTGTTACATTCCCAGAATTTATAGCGGATGCGAGGATGAACAATCAATAAATCAGGATTATTTAAAGAATGTTGTAGCAAGCACAAGCTCCCTTCAGACTGACTACTTTAGTATTCCCAATGTGGTAAAAGGGGCTGGTGGTGACCCCTTTTACCTGCTGCTCATTTATTTATTTGTTTCTCTTTGTGGGGGATTCTGAGCGTTAGAAATACAGGCAGATGAGAGAGCCTGCATGGAGCGGCAGTACATGAAAACAGACACTTTTTTCGAACATTAGTGATTGTGAACATACTCCAGTAGGCATATAAAATAGATATATGAACATGAATAGATGATATAATATGAGACCTTTAAACCAATAACATGGACTGTATTCCTCTGTGCAACGAGATGACTTTGACAGCAAAAAGCAAAGCTGCAAGCACTGCAGTACACTTCACGCACCTGACAGGTAGATGTTGTCTCCGGCTGAGATGACACTGAAGAAGTCGTGGTCGTAGAAGGGCAGGCTGGCCAGCGGGTACCACTTAGTGTTTTAAAGGTTGAAACAGGTGACTGCTGTCCGTGAGCTCTGGGTTAAACCAATTGTCTGATGCACTCCACCAGAACTATAACCTCCACTACACCTGTACCCTCCACTACAGGGTACAGGTGAAGGAGGATGAGTGGGGTGGACAAGGGAAGTAAAGAGACATAAGAAAGGAATATCTTCAATGTATCTACAACCTTCTTAGGCGTCACGAACACTGACTTACTGAAGCAACCATAAATATTAAGACTGACCTTGGTTTATCCAGAGACAATTACCTTTGGGTAAATGCAAACAAAACATTGACTCTTGTTACGAGCTGCACATGCAGATTTGCTCCTCTTTAAAACAAGAGTTAAGAGCTACCATGGGCACAGGTAAAATGTGATTGTGAATGCATTACACCGCACTACCTTAAGAGGGGCAGCAGAGGGATACATTCAATGACCGAAGACATAAAGAGTGAGTCATGTAGTTTTTCATGTATCTGTTTTTTTTTCTCTATTGAATTGATCTTTTAAAACATCT
The DNA here is from genome assembly GCF_947650265.1 of Symphodus melops. Classification (NCBI taxonomy): domain Eukaryota; kingdom Metazoa; phylum Chordata; class Actinopteri; order Labriformes; family Labridae; genus Symphodus; species Symphodus melops. The sequence continues at coordinate 15,469,962 of NC_136691.1, forward strand.
GTTTTAAACCTCCAAAATCTGATTTGGCCAATATAATAAATTCCACATGCAGCATCAATGTGTTATTTATTTCTTCTCTGCACATGCACACACTGTAAGCAGGTTGTTCTCAGCCCTTTCTGCTTGACCAGACACGTCAGGAAAAGTCCACATCTGTGCGCTGAGGCTGCTGTGCAGCTCTGACCCTAGAAGCCCTGAACACATTCATCAGCTAACATAACCAAACAACAGCCTGTCAGAACACAATGAAACAGCAGAGCCCCAGCGTTGGATCACATTGTTGTGTGTGTTTGTGCATGTGCGTGTGTGTGTGTGTGTGTGTGTGTGTATTCAAGTTTAAACTCAGAAAGAAAACCACTCAAGGACAACTGTTATTCCATCAGAGATTTGATGGGAGTAAGGTGGAGGGAGGAAGGGGTGGAGAATTGAAGGATGGAGACAGGCAGGTTTGGGATGAAGGGATAACCGATTCTTGGCGTTGTCTGTTTTTCTTGACATATTTTATACTCTTGGTAGTTTTTCATCAACAGCAAAAACAAACAAAGGTCTGCTTCAATCATTAAATCCAAATGATACTTGGTGACTTACAAATGCTTTTATTTTTTGGATGGAAAGTGGTCAACGATTACTAACTGTTGCTAGTTTTGAATTCTTTCAGCCGTTTGTGACCTTTCTTCAACAACACGTTGTGACAGTCAAAAGGACACTTTGGGGTGGGGTTGAGTGAAGTTGCACAGACACATTCTGACAACTGGTTGTTACTTTTGCAAGGCTGAAGATACGAGCTGTTGAGAAGGTGATTGTCTTTTTCTAGAACATGTAATGTACATGTCCTCCAAGCTCATGATTTACTTGTCTGAAAATAGTTTCTTCTCCATCATAAACACAGTGAACTGTTGTGAAGGTAAACCTTGTGGTTTTGTCCTGATGCTTTTAGGCATACAACAGCAACTTCATCATAGTTGTTCTCAAAGTCAAAATTGAACTTTAATGCTCAACTCATTGGATGTTTGTCAAGATTAGATTTATGCATATTAACTAAAATCATGATAAAACACTAACTGGGTAGTTTATAAACAAGTATTTTAGTGTGAGTGTCTGATAGGATTTTATCCATTTATGTTCATTGATTTGAAATTTTGACAGTAGTGTTTCACTTTTTTTGTGGAATAAGCTCCCCGGGGGGGCCTAATCTTTTCAAAGAAACAAGTAGGCAGGGCTCCAACGAAGAAAAGGTTGGGAACCACTGGTAATCATGGTTGGGTCTTTGGGGTCCTTTAAGGCCACCTGGTAGATTAGATAGTATTGGCAATGTTAATACGTACCTAACATAATCCTGCTGAGGTCTGCTGAAAGCAGCAATGCTCTTTGAGTTAGTGAGGGCCATGAGTTGAGTAAGGGCCATGTTGTAGCTAACGTTACTTAACAGTTGGGCATGTGTGAGGAGAGGGGTTTCCTCACTGAGCACTTATCCTTTTCATTAAGGCGAAAGTATATTGTGTTTTATATCTATTTTCCTCTAATGTACACGTTGAGGTTCGAAAACAGCCCCATAGCTAAGTTACCTCTTCGCTCTTCACTAAACCCAAGTACAAGCTGTTCCGCCCCTGGCATGAATTGCTACTGTCTTTCCCCTGATACGACTCTATTATTACCTCCAATGGCAGATCAGGGGTGGAACAGCTTCCTAACCTTTTTGCCATGGTGTGTTGCACGTTGCAGACAGGGCATAACAGGGACGTAAATAGCCTGCTTTGTAATGGCAATGTGCAAAGTGTTTTAATATGATTTATCATGAAATGTTAGCCCATGCCCACATGCATGCACATTGAACAGGACCACTTCCTCACCTGATCCAGCTAAAACCCTTTTCACTCTGCCTGCTGCATACTGATGAGGCTGGAGCAGCTCTCTAGTCTCGAAGCAGGTACAGCTGGTCAAAGAGGCTGATCAGTGTGCCTGTAAAAGCTGATGGCTTTAGGCTGAGCATACACTGCTGCTCATGAACAGAGTGAGTCAAGTTTTCTGGCTACAGCTGAGTTGATTGTTCACCCCCCTCTCCTTCCTCTTCCTCATCCACTGCAGCTGCGAGGCTGAGATTGGTCACAAGTCAAAATGTCAAGGACATAGCTCCTTACCATCTCCATATTTCATTAATGAGCTGAAAAAGATGGGTTCGCTCGTACTTCGATGATAAGCTGCAGGAAATATCAAAAAGACTTAGTCCACTTCACTGGTAAGTAGCTGCACCATACTTTCTCTCCCATTTTCACTCCCTTTGTTTTTTCTCCCTCCCTCCCAATGCAATATTTGAAGTCCCCTGTTCAGCTTACATGTCTTTCCAAACTGACAAAAGCTTCCCTGCATTAGACTGCAAACTTTAGAGGGAAGGCATCCCATGATCAAATTTTACGCTCTTTATGCGTTTATCTCGGTAACTAGATTTCCACTCTGCTATGAGCTACTGACCTGTGGAGGTGTAAATCAATAGATATGTCATGGCCAATGGCTCAGTCCTCAAAAAAGATCTTGGTATTATTGACTCCAAACTGTAAATGCAAGCCAAACCGTTTTCAATATGCCGCAAATGTGATGACATTTAGTATTTACAATTCAACATAGATAACAGCTAATATCCTGCTGCGAGACCAAAGATCTGAAAGAAACATTTCCAGGAGGAAATCATCTCATTTACCCTAGAGCTTGTGTAAGTGTAAACATAATTCTTTGTTTTTAAGCCTTAAGATACATTTACTCTTGATTATACATGAAAAAGCTGAGTGAAAGCATTCACTCTAACAGTGTATTTACGTTTGACTTTTTTAAAAGATATTTTTTGAGCCATTGTTTCCTTTATTGGTTTGGACAGTTGACGAGAGGCAGGATATGTGAGGAGGAGAGAGTGGAGCAAGAGGGCTGATTCCAAACCGAGGCCGCTGTGACGAGGACTACAGACTCTGTACATAAGCCAGCGACATTACTGCTAGGCTCTGGCACCCGTGCACTTTGTTTTATACATTTTAAACAGTGTGTGTGAGAGTGAGTGTGAAAGACAGATAAACAGTGGGAGACAATCTGGACCCATGCGTCTCTTCGTCAATACAACTCATTTGTGTGTGTGCTATTCCACTTGGCTGGACTGAGTTAACATTTTACCTTCATGCACTGCTTTCCCCCCTGAGCCGAGCACAGTTTTGCATGTGGAGAGAAGGAAACGGGAACACAGTGTTTCTCGCGTACGCACATCTAATGCCATATTAGTCTCAAGTGATTTGTGTACCTTGATTTCAGCGGATTAAAGATGAGAAAATATTGACTCAACAACATTCCCTCAGATGTTTGCTTACTGGCAGACACACTTGCTGGACAACAGCAATGTCTAGCAAACGGATCTCTCCACAAAGTGCCATTCGTTGGGCAATTATTGTTATCTTTTTAGACAGAAAATAACTTGTGCTGAATGGTGAGCTGTGCTGTTGAGAGGCTCGTAACACAATGCAGAGAGTATAATTAGGCAGCTCTATGCAGGCAGGGGGGGGAAGAGACGTCCTGGACAACCGAAGGGAAAAATCTAGCAGCCTGCGGGAATTTACAAGCGCCTTGCTATCAGCCTTGGCCAAACAGCAAATGACTGGCTAATGACTTGGAGAGAAAGGACAGACCTGACAGTTCTTAGCTGGTGTTAAAAAGTTGCTTCACGATGTTAATGTGCTGCTTTACAGAGTTTGGCTCCTGAAGCTCACCAAACGTAAGAAAACCGTTACGGTTGGCCTCTACCGACGTTTTCAGGGTTGCAGCGATAGGCTTGTTTCCAGCAGTCATTAGTTTGATTTTGGAAAGAAAATGTGCTGCTGACTCATGGATATCTGAACTATGTGAGGATTTTACTTTAAAAAAACTTTCACTAGTTGTTAAAAAATAAAACATTATGGAGCTCCAAATCTTTGCTTTTCAGACGTGGGAAAAAATACAGTAGCAAGTCAATATCTCCTTTTGCAATAATGTGTTTTTAAATAGTGAATAATGGATATGTTATTGTGTATGTGTGGGGTGCATAGACCCTGACAAAGTGTTCTGGGTAAATTAAATCCAGGTGGCTGGCAGATCACATTACCATTATGTTGTTCTCAGGTCACATAGGACAAAGATGCTCCTCACTGTCCACCACGTTGAGCAGGTAGGATGAGTGGATGGAAGTGAAACTCTGAACCACCAAGCTCTGTAGACTTATGTAGTGACAGTGTTTCCAGAGAGAAAATTTGTCAGGGATAATTGAAGAAGTTTCTAAAACCTAATCATTTTGAGTCAAACATAATTCTTAATTAGGTTTAGTGTCTGAAAAAGGTCCATAGCTGACTGTTCTGACACTTTAAGCTTAATTTAAGCTTTTGTGAAGCAGTTTTAGTCAGGTGGTGCTCCGTATGACACGGCTGGAATAAATGTGCTGCTTTTTAGCATGGTGAGAATCTTGCACCGATTTGGAACAGCAGGTGGACATACTTGAAATTATATTTGCTGATTGCATGCTTTGCATTTTGCAGGAAATTCATTCAAATGATGTCATCTCCACTACAGTTAGGAAGGCTGGAGACTCTGCTCTCTTGTAGCTGCAGTGCATGCTGCGATAGACGTCATTGGCCTAGGATAGGAAAAAGTGAGAATGGAAAATATTGAGGTCATGCGGGTTTTCTGAAAGGACCAATCTGCTGTCAGAAGAAAGCAAACTAATTTATAGACAGATCATGAGTTCAAGCCACCCTGGACACATCAGATCAACTGTTAAGACACATAAACACACAAACAAGGAAAGTTAACTTTTCTGTTTCTATGCAAATATTAGTTAAGAAAGACAAGTGTCTCCTGTACCATCTGTAAATGTTAGCTTGCACAAACCCACATCTGTTGTATCCTCTTTTCGCTTGCCAAACATCTTAAAAAGCCAGTAAAGCACCTCAAACAGACACCAGCTGGTCTCTGCAGAGAGTTAAGAAGTGTTATTACCAAATAAATATGAACCAAAAACACACCCTTGTCTCTCACTCTGCACCTCCAGTCTTGCTCTTCACTCTTCCTCCCACACATGAATATATCAGGATGGAAATGAGGGAAAGTGGAATGCTTGCTGCTAATATTCAGTTTCAGGTGGCACAAAAAAAGAACCCTGCTTTTAAACCACTCAATCAGCAATAATGGCAGACAACATTCATTCAAGATTGTTGTTTTTGGCTTTATTCATCCTCCCTGTCAAATGTACACTATGCAAATTGGAGCAGTTGGATCAAATGTAGCACTATCCTGGCTAACTCTGTGCATTTAAATAAATTGAAGTAACTGTATTATAAAAGATGTGGCAGTTCACAGTAATCACTCTTTATGTTGTTTGTGACATCGATGTCTCCCTTCTTTAATTTTCACTCTATTGATCTTCCTTGTGTGGGAGGATTAATTTATTTGCTTCAAACTGCTTTTGAATTCTTCTGTGCTTGCTTCTGGGATTCTCAACCCTTTTATGTATTTAAAAAAAACAAACAAACATGTAAGAGGTAAAACTTGTTGGCTATGCTAGCCAAAAGGCCATAAAAATGTTACGGTTGGTTTGCCATTTCGTTTATATTGGTTTAACCCTTGTGTGGTTTTCAGTCTAGGTTTTTGGTAAATAAAGAACTGTTATGTGTTCCTTACTGATGTTCTGATGATGATTATCTGTTTTGCTTTTAAAATCCTTCTGAAGATATCTTTTAAATGGCATTATCTGCACAATGTAGTCTACAACAATCATGGTAGGACAGAAATAACAATAATGAAAGCAATAAAATAAATTCTGATCAAAAAACTGCAAATTCAGGACCTCAAATGCAAACATATCAAAATATGTTTTGAGGCAGGACTTAAGAGCCAACAGAGGGTCAGACCTTATGGAAGGGGGGCAGGCTGTTCCACGGTTTGGGGGCTTTGACTGCAAAGGCACAATCAATTTTAGCTTGGGCTATAAGTGAGAGACATCCACCAGGCCCATGTCGAATGATCTAAGAGGCCCAAAAAGGTTTATGGGTCTAAGAACCTTTAAAGTGAAACATAGACTGAAATATTAAAAAAAAGAAAGAAAAAAAAAAGATCTGAACGTATTCCATAAATTCAAGATTCCAGGGCGCTGGAAAGCCTAGCTGTTATGTCATGCTCCCCATGTACAGAGGCTGTATCGCAGTGGTTGCATACATGCAGCACTTTTACAACATATCTCTTTTAAGGAAAACTCAGCTGAACAACCCACATCAATGAAACACTTTTTTCTAAGTCACACACACACATCACACACATTCAGGGAGATGGACGGGGATGTGGATGGGTTGAGCCTAGTGAAAGGCAGGGATAACGTGTCTAACAGGGACCCTCTTAGCTCTGTCAGGCAGCAGAGAAGCAGTCGGGAAGACGCCATCGCTGACACTGATGACAAATGTCTGTTGAACATTTTCAATTTCACCACTGTCACTGAGGACACTTCTCAATGTGTGTGTGTGTGTGTGTGTGTGTGTATAAGTGTGTGTGCGTGTTGACTCAGTGCCCCAGCAACATCTTAAATCACATACAGAGCATAAAGAAGACTGCATTACTTAAACAGAAAAAATGGACAATGATATTTAATACAAAAACAGCTCTGTATGAAGTATCTCAGAAAAAAAATCACACACTCCCTCACTGACTGATTATGTGTTCAATAGAAGGCAAGCCCATCTTGAATTCACAGCACTAAAAAACCCACTCAGCTAAAATGACCACTGCTCTGTGTGCAGGTAGTGCAGAAGTCCTCTAAGATACATAATGGAGAACAAAACATGCTAAATATCTGATAAAATTCCCTTATTATAATACTTATGTTAATGATTTGGCTCAGGAGCTTCAAATGTAAGGGCAGTACTTTATTCTTTCTGATAAGTAGACAGCTGTTTATTGTTAACCGTCTATTTTTATCATGAAAGTGCATTAACTATTAACTATCCTCCTAGCTGGTACATTAGTCTCCCACTTACCAAAGAGTCCAAAAATCCTGCTCTTTTTTCAAGACAAGTCATCCAGTGAGATAGGATCCTTTATAAAATATTCTTGCTGTTTCTGTGTCTGTAGCTTTAAATGCTAATGAGCTGTGTCTGATCACACCCCTCTGGAAGGGTTTGGGTGGCTTGGGATTTCTTTGATCATATCCAATAGTTTTTTTTGGATTTGGTGCAGACTAAGGGCAGAACCAACACAGTCACCCACCTTGAGGAGGGATTACTGCTCTTTGTGATGTCACCAAGGAAAAATCTCCAAACAATGTTTGAACACACATGAAAAGTGGAGCAGGTGAAAGATGGAGAGAATGGACTTTTCACCAGCAGGGTGCTGTGTCTGGTGGGGTACCAGACTGGTGGGGTACCAGACACAGCACTCCGCTGAAAAGTGTCTACCTTACTTTGGACTCGTTCAGGTTCCTGATATCCACAATCTCACGGGACCTGAAGTGGACCTTCCACACACAGAAGAAGAAGGCACAGCAGAGGATATACTTCCTGTGCCAGCTCAGGAAGTTCAGCTTGCCTCAGGAGCCGCTGATCATGAATGAAAACCTTTACTGCCCCTAGGCGAATTTGTCTTGCACTTGAGAGCATAAAAACACTATACAAACAAAACATTTACAAGACAGCACAAAAAAGCACATAAAACACACCATGGTATACACCTCCATATTTAGTGTGTTCTGTGCACCTCCGCATCTGCGCATCTCTTTCTGGTTTGGATCTTCAACCAAACCGGAAAGACACAGACAGCAAAGGGCAACCAGGACTGCAGAAAAGATCATCAGAGTTGACCTTCTACACACCCAGGACTTATACCGGTCCAGGGTCAGGAAAGAGGCAGGTACCATCACTGCAGACCCCTCACACCCTGGTCATAAACTGTTCAAGCTCCTCCCCTCCGATAGGCGTTACAGATCACTGTATGCCAAAACAATCAATAAAGTACAACATACATTAGAAGGCATATGTTTTATTAATAATATTATTGAAACATTTGACTGCAGTATCAATACTTTAACTTCATATTGATGAAAATACAGACTTACTTCTCTTTAACTAATTTTAGAAAACATGTTGACTTCATTACATGTAGCCAGAAGAGAAACAAAAAGAACCAACTAAACAGCTTTTTTTTAACCATGTCACTCACTGCTTGGCTGGACTACTATCAGCTCATTAACGCTTCTTACAGCCGTGACCTCACTCGCCTCGTACTCAAGTCATTCATCTTCCCTTACACACATCTGCCTCTCCAGCTCTCTTCCTGACAGTGACAAACACCTTTCTACTCTCCACCTGGGGCCGAGAGAAGAAAGGCAATGACAAAGTTGAGCGCACTAGCAGAAAATGCCTGCAATTTGAGTCTGACATTTTACTTCATCCAGACACCATCATGATCTTAGTGGGAGAGTAAAGAGAGGGGAGGGTTGGACCCGGCCCAGTAGGAGACGGGTCAGCCAACTGTCATCTAAAAAAAAAAATGTCCTCAAAGGGCCACAGCCCCTGCTCTCTTGGCCCGTTATCAGTCCCCATTTTTTTAATGTTTAACAATACTGTCCCCTTTGTGTGTCAGCCACTTCAGCCTTCAACTGTGTCAGTGATGTCTGGGCTCTTCTATACCATCAAATATTCCTGATAGCAGTGAGAACACATTGCGTATTTTTTTACCCAGCACTTTTAATATTCCAATTTTCCAACCTATGGCCTGCAGCTTACAACTCACAGCAGAGACACACATGCCTGCACAGAGACACAGATGAATCCTTATGCACACAAACTGGATAGAAGGTTTTAAGTCTTTCCTCGTCCCTGTCTGAGTTTTGGAGCAGTGCTGTGACATTCTTCTTGACATGTCATTAAAAGTTTCGCAGGTTCTGGGGGAGTAATTTCTTGCTGCTCTCTGACTCCAAACTGGAGAAGGAACGTAGGAGGAGGAATGATGAGCTGATGCTCGACCATGCAAACTGAATCAAGGGGTCACATGACCTCCTCCTGAGGCATGATGGGTTCAGACATCAACATACTGTATCAGTTCTCCCCCTCTTCTGTCTTTCTCTGCAGGCCTGTTTTCTATGTGGCAGAGATGTTTTGAGTTTGACCGAGTTTGAGCACATCTCTGCTGACTGGATGTCATGACTGTGCAGGGAGGAACCATCAGCTGGCTATCAGATTAAAACACATTGGCTTTTTGCCATTACATTTTTTTAATCTCTCTTCATTTCTAGCATATCTATCCTGCTCTGCTTCCTTCTCTTGCTGCATCTCTCTTCCCTACTCTCCGTTTCGACTCCCTCTGTCTCATCCGAGATGGGGTGATCCTGGTGTCTCGTGTCAGGAACCTGTGTTTGAGCTGTGAGGACAACTCAGCAAAATGTTCTATTTCTTTTTTTCGTTTGTCACCTCTGCACCTCTCCATTAGAGTGAGAGATTGCATAAGTCCATGGGTCTGAGTTAGTTTAGATGCAGATGACAAAGATCACATCCATTCCACTACAACACACTCAGTCGGCCTGATGGATTTCTCCATAATCCAACAGTGTCACATATCAATGGAGAGCCACTAAATGTTTCATGCAAAAGTGGAAAATTATTGATAGTCAAGCTTTATTAAAGTGTGTATCAATATAAAGTAGTATTGATGTTTTTTTTTAAGCCCTGGATGGATATCCATTTTAAGTTCAGGCCATTTATCTTTTCATGGATGTGGGCTTGACCTTGAGGTGTTTCGATTTCTCGTTTGAATATTACATGCTGTAACTCGTTTATTCAACTTTCTACTGGAAGAAACCTTAATCATTTCTAACGGCATCATGGAATAAATCAAACACCTGTTAGGCAGAAAAAGGAAAACAGAGAAGGACTGTGGATGTTTCAGTTCTTGGTGTTCTCTTCTGCAGCACAGTGTGTCACAAACAAATGAAGTGTAACTAAGAATAGAGCACATTGTGAGGACGAAGCACTCCTGGGATTATAAACAAATGCTGTGTAAGGCTGTGTCTGAAACACAAAATTGATGAACAACGCCTCAGAGAGAACAAGGAGTTGCATGTCTGCTTATGTATGCTGTGTCTACCTCTCGGAGACGGAACAACCACACTAATGCAGCTCTGCAGACAAACAATATCTACACAATGTCTGTACAGTCAGAGGGAACAAGGGCTTTACCTCACTTTTAACCTGATGTTGAACAAACCTGCGCTCACGTACACTTTATGATCAGCTCAGATCAGGAAAACACACTGCTCTTTTGCCATTCTGGCAACCACATTTCGTTGTCTAGTAATCGTACTTTGCACCATGACAATGAAGTTGAATCAAAATCAGAAGTACACGTCACAAACTGATTCAGCATCTCTCTTTTTTTTCTTACCTGCACCCTGGAGTCGGGGTCTTGTTTGATCCATTTGATGACCGTCTCGAATAGACCAGCTCCTCAGCCTTGGTGTTGAGACTGTCTTTGGAAAGGTAACCCAGATCCTCCTTGGATAAACTCAGAATCTCTTCTTGTACTACCACTTTGTTAGAAATCTTCCCAAAAAAAGAGTGTGATGTGCCAGAGATGAGAAGGAAATTCATTTCAGCTCTGGACGTTCTCTGAGGTTGTACGCAGTGATGAACAATGGCAAAGTTGAGCACTCACATGGCTGCAGACTGTACAAAGAGAAAAGATGACATTTGATTAAATTCCCATACACAACAACACACACACTCCTGTGCTCTGTGCTGCTCCTACCTAAGAAGGAGACGCAGACTTTACAGAAGGTGTTGAACTGGAACTTGTTGGCGGCCTCCAGCAGCGTCTTTGCGTTTGCCGAGTCGATGACCAGCGATCCCGTGTAAACGAACTCGAGCAGCATCTCCAGCACGTCTGCGCTGATGTTGCTCATGTTCAGCTCCGGCACCTCGCCGCTCCTCGTCTCCCCCGACGACCTGATCGGCCAATCATGGCAGAGAGAGAAAGGTTAGGAATACTATGAGAGGGAAAACAAGGAAACAAACAAACAAACACAAAAGTGGAACAAACAACCAAAACACATCTAGGTCAGCAAGAGAGTGGAGAAAATAAGAGAACCATTTCACAAGAGCAACTTAAAGTGAAAAAGGACAAACTGAACTGTCATATGAGGCCAGTGTTTTTAACTGATGCTGCATCTGAAACAAAATCTCCTCCCTACACAAAGATTAAACACACTTAATTGCTTTGCTTACTGTATGCATAGAAAACAGTAAGAAGGAACCCAGTAGCAAAGTTCAAACATGACAGAATGTAAAGGATGATGGGTAAGTGTGTTGTACGGTAAAGCTCTTACCGTTTGACAAACTACATCACTGCTGCTTTTGTTTGAATGTAAGTATAAGGGCAGAGAATCCAATCCCCCACAGAAGATATCAGAAGGCTAACAACTCATGAATCACAGCTCGGCTGAACGTGTGTCACAACTACAACTCTCCTGCTCTCCTGCAACCACAGACATGAAGAAAAGTAGCCTCCTTTAAGAATGTTGGAGACTGTCGACTTCTGTAACTCAGAAGTCTAGCTCTGTCTGCTTGTGTGTGTGTGTGTGTGTGTGTGTGTGTGTGTGGTGTGTGTCAGACAGTTTTTATTGAGGAACATACATCACAAAAAAGAGGATACAGATGAGCCAAGATGAAATGGTTAGAGTGAAGATGAGAGAGAAGAGGTTTGGAGGTTCCATGACTGTGCCATGCTTTAAAAGTCAAGATAAAATCTCCTATCAGGAAATTTGAAAAAAAAAAACCCCGAAACAATCACAAAACCTTTTTCCCAGCTGCAAAACTCTGCAAAGGTCTGTATGGCATAAACTGAGCTACCAGTCATCATTTTAAAGCACCTTCAGGGGGTGAAAGGACAGAAAAACATTTTAAATCTCTGGATGGATTTTGGCTAGGGAAAAAAAAGTTTTTTTTTTTTCTTTCTGCAAAGCAAGAAAAACAAAAAAGATTTTCTTGAGGGAGTAAGATGGAGAGAAGGAGTGGGATTGATAGTTAATGGAGGGGAAAAAAAGAGTTGGAGGAAATGGGGCTAAAAATAGAAGACTACGGTATGCTTATCAACCTGCACAATGTGTGCTATAAGAATCACCTGAAGTGATGGAGTCACTCCGAGTCAGGGAGCACAGAAGGGATAAACGAGGGGACACAGGAGGGCGAGGGAGGACGGGTACACTAGTGGTGAGGAAGTAGGATAGACGTAACACACATACACACTTTCTAAATGACAATAAAAGCAAATCTACAGCTAAAATATCCAATTTATTCATACATGACAACTATGCAGTAAAACAACTCACTGCAGAGATATGTTAAGATAGAAGATTATTTAAATACAAAGCCCACAATGTCTGGGCTAAAAATACCCCCATTTACATGTTCTGTTACATCATGAGTCAGGAATCAATTACACACACAAAAACTACATTCATGGTGCTTTATCACAGCTGGTAATATTATTGTGTGGTATTGGGGTCGTTTTGTCGAATTAAAGCATTTGTTAATATACGGGACACTTGAAAGGAGTCAGTCTAAAGTTGTAATGCAAAGTAATGTTATATGCTGAGTATTACAGTGTCCTCGCCTCAGGCTCAGAGCAGCAGCAGAGGGCTGAGTCGTGAGCTGCAGTGTTCACACAGGGTCAACACTGTAATGAGCTTCATCACAGCTCCCAACTAGCTCACAGTCATAACACTCTGTGACTCACAAACAGAAAACTCCTTGAGAGAAATAATAAAGAGATGCAGTGGTCATAAATTAAATACCTGCAGAGCACACTGTTTGGAAAATCTCGAGGGGCAAAGCAGAGAAATCCAAAATGATTTTTCTTTCCGCTCTGTGCACCAGCCATTTAAAGGGGAAGGGGAATGGGTTTTTGAGTGTGGGCTGTGTGCCATATATAAAAAAAAAAATATATAAAAAAGTTCCAAAAAGGTACCATGGAGTAATTTGGCAGGTTATATGAGCATATACTGTGAGAGCTCATGACAAGAGAGTGACAGCGGTGCCGGAGTAAAGACAAGGAAGGAGGAAGACAATTTAGAACTGCAGAAATAATTTTTCTAAATGACTTTGCCAAATTATGTTGCTTAAATTAAACTTCAGAATATTGTAAACTGTCATGGCTCCCTCCTGATTCCTGCTCATGCCTACTTGACTTTCCCTCGGGATCAAAAAAGGATCTATCTATCTATCTATCTATCTATCTATCTATCTATCTATCTATCTATCTATCTATCTATCTATCTATCTATCTATCTATCTATCTATCTATCTATCTATCTATCTATCTATCTATCTATCTATCTATCTAGCCCTCCACCTCTCAGACCTCTCCATCAGCTCATGTATCAACATCAGCAGTATACAGTATAGACCCTTGCTCTCCATCCACTCATCGTCAGATTGTTGTTTGAGGCTTGAATAGATTTTGAAGAAAGTAAAACAATGTTCTTGTGCTTTTGTTATTTTGATTCTCATCCTGTTTCTTCCTCTGCTTCCCGATCACGACTCGCCCATCTGCCTCAACCTGCTCTCTGGATTCCCAGCCACACATGAGCAACGCTCACACAACTCCTCTGCGCTGTTCAGCCACCTTCCCCTTCACGCTGCCAACCTCCGGAATCCTCACCGATCTTCCAATCTTCATCCTTAAAAAAAGAACGTCATTCCCAACCAACCCCTCTGTTTAATGTGCTGCATCTGTGTTCCAAATTCACTGGTCATAACATAAGCAAGTCATAGGGTCACACAGCTCAGTGTGTGTGTGTGTGTGTGTGTGTGTGTGTGTGTGTGTGTGACAATGATTAAAAGTGCAGATTACAACATTGATTATTTGATAGATAATAAGCATTATCCCTGTAAAATAAAATAAAAATAAGAAAAGTTGTAATATATACAAGAAAAAAGCGTGCATGCAAACGAGAAAATAAATAGCTAAATAGCTGTTATATTTCAGACAGAACTACAACAGAGGACTGAGAATGAGATCAATACCTGTCATAATGACGTGAAGAGATTTGAATAAGAGTTTATGACCTCTGTTAATGTTTACTGCTGAGCTACGTCAATAAAAGCTGAATGAGATTAAAATGTGTCTGAAAGAGATGTAAGCTGTAAACAGAGACTCTGTTGGTGCATTATTCATTCATTCATATTGAAATTCTTTGGCTTCTCACAAGTAAGAGTTGGCCTTTAAACGTCACTCAATGAAGAAACAACAAATCGTATCTCTCGAAGAAAACTCCATTCCCGCACCCATCTTGTCCTTCTCTCTGGAGAAAAATTAAAACATATTCTTGAAAAACATACTTGGAGTAAACAGTGCAGTTATAGGCCGGAGTGCACAATGAGTAGTATAACATGTTGAAGCAGCATCATGTAAGGCCTGATCTTCCTGTAGCGTCGCAGGTTCTTGTTTCTCTGCGTCTTAATGAGGCACCATGAGGGGAAGCTGAGAGGGAGAATCAGCGGGAGAAGGGGAACTTGTTCTGCAGCCTCAGGAGGGAGAACCAACACTGTAACTCTGTTAATCTGCTTTTAAAAACATTACTAAAAGAGAACAATGAGCAATTCAAATAGAGAGCGACAGACACAATAATGATGTTAGGGGAAGTCAGCTACCATTCTGTCATCTTTGAAGTTTTTATAGAAGCTGCAGGGTAAACATGTATTTGGCACAGGGTACAGTCTGTGTTAACGTCATACTGTATATTCCCTTTGGAGGAAAGATAAGGAAGAGATAATGATTTACAGAAGTAAGGGAGGGGGAATCTTTCCCTAAACAGTGCAAAGCAAAACATATCTGTCTTAAATTGCCTAAACTTTAATAAGTTTCAATGTCAACCTTGCTGCAAACAAATCTACCTACAGGTACAAATAAAATCACGAAAACCTGAACCTAATTAACTCTTTGCTTATCCAAACAGTTACTTATTTGTTATCAAATGTAAAAAAATAAAGCCATGCATGTATGTGTACAAAGATAACATAAAATAAGATATCTAATTGATGCCCCTGAGGGGAAATTCGGGCGTTGCAGCAGCAAGACAAAGAAGTAATGCAGAAATCAAAAGTAAAAAAAGCAAGACACTTAACCCGAATTGCTCCCCCTGCTCCGTCAGGGTGTATGTGGGTCGCTGCTCGTGTGGTCACTGCTTGGTGCACTAATTGCCCCATGGGGACAAATAGAGTTTCAGAAAAAAAAAAAAAAAAAGTGCACTTTAGAGGCTCACATTAGCCTTTAAAGAAATTCTCTGAATGCTGCATACTTCAAAGAATGAATGAGCAGAAAGAAAATGACCTGGTTATTTAACATGCTGAATATAGAAGGGGAGAAAAACACTGTCATAGATTGAGTTTTTAATAACATGTCTGTTGTATTCGGACTAGAGGCACAGCACCATGTTAGAGCCGTACATTCACATTAAAACACAAAGTCCTCGTCTTCATCAATCTAACCAGCTAGCTGTCCACTGTGTGAGCACGGCTATGCATAGCGAACACAAAGTAAGTCTGAGTTTGCATTTGTGAATCTCCAGAGGCCGATAGAGCTTTCACCTCCAATCAGTCACAGCGCGTACCATCTGTTTGCTCCGAGAACAGAGAAAGTGAGAGAGAGAGAGACATCGAACTTATCCTGTCAGCGAACAATGGCGGTCTCCCTCTGAGCTGTGCAGACACACCTAAAAGCCTGATGGAAAAGATAATCACAGCCTCCCAGAGCAACTCATCAACACCAGGGACCATAAAACTGTGTGTGGCGTCCTTTTTTTTAAAACAATTTTTAAGCTTAGCATGGAGGGTTTTAGGGCATAGCCACTTTGAATGAGAGCACAGCAGCGGGAGAGTCTTTATGGATAAAGTAGTTGGAATTTGTTTTGTACACTAAAATGTTGGCTTTATTGTGTGACGGTTGTGGAGTGTATATATATATATATATATATATATATATATATATATATATATACTGTAAATAAAGCAGCTCAGTCTGTTGATTAAAACAGATTGGACTGTAGATTTCAACATTATTTCTCATACACACTTATTAGGTCAGGACGTTTCACACGTATTTCAAATTGCAGCAGAAAAAGAACAGCAGATTGAGAGCAAATGCTCAGAAAACGAATCATTTAAAGCACAGAGATGTTAGTGTTTGACCTAAAACAGCCTTTTCTGGTCAAATCACAGAGGCCTGGTATGATGATGTCATAATGATGTCAGGAGGAGCTTATGGGCGATTGATGAGGTGAAGTGGTGTACTAATGAAAGAAATGAATGATCTGATGTTATTGGCGTTTTCTGCTGCTCTTATTAATCTCATCATGAACACTAAACTGCAGATGTGAACAGAAGAGAGTTGGATAGTTTTTACTTTGCAGACATTTAGAGAGCATGCAATAATCTTTTTCAATTCCACATCTGTTTCAGACAAACAGTTTCAGCTTTCTTGAAAAGAAAATGGAGTAACTTTGCATTTTAAATTTTATTATGAATATTATGATAAGGTCACACAGTCTTCAACAGCAGGATGTTAATTTTTATTGACCAGGGTAATGCTTGGATTTCTACTTAGGCTTGAACACCTTAATTTGATGCAGTTTCGTACGCCTAACAAAAACAATAATCTTGTTTTGATTCATCCAATTATTATTGTACATGACGAAATAGATGGCTTTAGAATGGCAATAGACTAAAACTCTTGGAAAAACATAATTATATTAAATTAAATTGTGTACTTTCGGACTTCTTTCTTGAGATTTAAAATTTTTCCTCATCAGACAATTTTCCAGATGAGGATATGGTACCATGTAAAATCACACTGAGGTCAATTTTTACCTTTTTTTTTTGTGGCACAATTTGAAGTATGCGAGCGTTCACTTTTGCAGGGTATGTTTCATAAACAATGATTTTATCTTATTTATTTGTTAGGGAAAGTGCATGTTAATGTTAGCTGTAACAATTACAGCTCTAAAAAATGCCAGATTATCGCAGAAGTGCTAGCTTCCATCTGTTGTCCCTCGGCAGGTTACAAAAATAGGCAAATTACGGAAACATACAAATAAATATCAATGTTAAAGCACATAATGTAATGAAGTCTCCATATTCTGAATATACAATGGTTCACGTGAAAAAAAAAACAACCAACATTCATGCTTATTCTTTACTGAATCAAGCATCGATTTCTTTAAAGAGCAATCGCTTTTAATAGACGGCAACTCATACTGTACCTCTAACAATCACAGCCTCATTCATTCATTCATTCCTGCAGATGTCTCAACATTTCAAGTATACTTCCAACAAATTAGCTCATCGAGGCATCAGAAGTCCTTGAGACCCCTCAGACAGTAGTGGCTCCATTCAGCCTTACAGAATAGTCCATCATGAGGACGCTTAATATTCCCTGTGCTCCATTCTGCTGAGCTGAGCTGCTACGGCCTCAGCGCCACTGTCAACCAGCCTGGAGTCCTGGGAGGGAAAAGGGGACACTACACCTACATTTCCCATAGACTTAGAATGGTCACACAGACACAATGCACAAGTCACGTCCACATTTGTGCCTGATGTGCCTTAACGTGTTAACATGTTTGCAGAGTGTGTGTAGTGTGTATGAACACACACACACACACACACACACACACACACACACACACACACACACACACACGCACACACATGTATGGAAAAAGATGGCACCAGAAGAACAAAGTAGAGGCAAAGACAAAAGCAGGATTAATTACACAAAATAATTGCATAAGGTTTGTTTGTTTTAGGATTAAAGAACATTTAATTGGTTAATCATTGTGATGAGGCTTAGTTCAGTGTCTTAACAAACCAAACACTTCAAACTTTAAAAGTTTCACCTCCATACATTATTGTGTTGTCCAAGTAAGCATTTTCCAAGCACAAATTCCACTTTATAGAGATACTATGGTCGGCTTCGTTCAAGGCAGACAAGAAATTCTTAGATTTTTATTGCTTTGGGGAATAGAGACAAATTGCTTAAGGAAAAGTGTGTTTCATGCTTGAAAGAAAACACAACTTATTACTGCCCAAGCTTATCTCTTGAATTTTTGCAGCATTTATTGTAAAAGTGGAATGGACCTCTTCGAAGATCCTACGAACATTTAGCTGAAGCATTGCACACAACATCATTTTCAAACTCGGCTCAGGGGTGTCAGCAATTCATCTACCTCACAACGGGTAATAGTGTCACTGTGCAGACACAAGAGCACTGATGCAGAGTAACATATACACATCAAATAAATACAAACACTTTACCGAGAGGTGAGATAATCTCATTGGAGAATATTCCTGATTCAAATGTTGTTTGTACAAGATAAGATATTACTTTATTGATCCCCAAGGGGAAATTCAGGCATTGCAGCACCAATGCAGAACTCAAAAAGTCAAAACAGAATAAAATAGTAACAAATACAATTTTGAAAAATAGTCATAGTAAATGGAGAAGACTATACATAATGGGGTGAACTCAACAGGACAGTGAAGAAATGATGTGAAGTGAAAGGCAGCTAAAGAGGCCAGTGATGATTTAAAGTGACGTTTTCAGAAGCAGCGAGTTATGTAAACAGTTCAGTTATGACAGTTATAAAGTATAATATATCATAGTGCAATAGATACAATATTCAGTTATATACTGCTATTTGATGTATAGAATTTAATATAATACATGATTAACTATACAATGCAGTGTATCTGTTTCTTTGCTGCTCCTGCCACTTTGTGCTTTGGAGATTCTCACTTGTGAGCTGTTTATTTTGTTAAAAGCGTGTAGTAGTGCATAAACAAGGTAAATGAGTGAAATGCATCTTGTGGAGCCACGACTTGTGTATAACTATGAATGTAGGTTAAGTGGACACCAACAGGCTTAAATTTGGGCTTCACCCTGGGAGAAAATCGACGTGTCATTGATTAGAGATAGGACCTTAAACCAAGAAAATCATGACAACAGGTTCAATCAAACTTGCCTACAGACTCTAAGCTATACAGTACCTGGCAAAAGAGCATGTTGCTAACACATCAGCAATAATCCAGACATTGTAGAGCTAAATGGTAAGAATCAGGATGTAGATGTGAGAGAATGCTCCCAACTTTCACAGTGTTTATGAGCTTGTTTACATTTTGTAGCAGCTTTAGATGTGGAAGATACTCGCCTCTATGGGCTACATTTCCTCAAAGTTGACCCAGACAACGACACACTCCAAAACACCCAGAAAAAACAACAACAAAAAATTGAAATGTCACAAGTGCAGCTGTGAGATAAATGTCACATCTCCCCCCTAAAGACAACGTGTGTTTACTGGGTAACTTTGTGAAAGTCACAGCAGCCCAAGCAGAAAGGTTAGTGCTGGGGTTAGCTTGTATGTGGGAGTCTTCTCAGCAGACTGCACACCTGAGAGGATCTCCAGGGGCCTCAAGTGGAGTCAGGCGAGTAATCTTTTGAGTTTCATTGCATTTCTTTCTTCTTTTTTTTTCCAGGTCTCCTACTGTCCTCTTGTCTTTGTGTCTCTCTCTATTCTCCAGGGATAAAAAAATACAATCTGTTAGACGACTGGACCGCACCACAAAGTCAGACAGAGTCTGGCAAGCTACAAATCAGCATGAATCTGTCCTTGTAAGGTTTCCAGACAAGTTTAAACCCATGGCACAATACTTCTGTTTTGTGTGTGTGTGTGTGTGTTACGCTATAAGCCTCCTGTAGCACAATTTTGATGAAAACCCAGTAAAACTGATGCCTCTAAATAACACAACATCCTGTAATCAGCATCACGTTATACCTCACTGCTGTGGAGGACTTTAAGTCTGAATCTGTCAGTGCGCAGCCCTTAAACTGTACTGTACTATTTTGGTGAAAAAGAATTTCCCCTTGGGGACAATAAAGTCTAAAGTCTAAAATCTAAAACTCTAAATTCTATCTTAAGAAGAGCAAGACAAAGACTCCTCTATAATTATATTATTTATATTATATATTATTTATACTTACTTATGAAATGATGATTTTGGACGATCCTGTCCTGCATATGTGTTTCTGTTAATCCTGATACCAAACAAGTTCTGCATCTCTATAGAATTAGTATGTCATGGAGATGTCATAGTGAGGCTGCTACACACTCCCTCTAATTTTGAAAGAATTCTAAAGTTGTAGTTTCTATTGGTCCCTAGACCCCCCCCCCCAAAAAAACAAAACAAAAACAAAAACAAAAAACCAAAAACAAAAAAAAAAACAGATGACCTTTTTATAGACATAAACCCTGATTTTGTGTATAATCTGTGTATCACTACAGCACCACCTGTTGCTGGTTTATGTAATAGCAGGACCTCATGAATATTCACGGAGTGTTGACTGCCAGAAGGTCCTGATAATTCTTGCTCTGTCCTTATAATTCACATGTGGCTATTTACACGGGAAGAGTAAGCAATGTGATTACTCTCTATGCCGAAAAACTGAAGATTTTATAAAGGTTAGTTGGGTGCCTAAAGCCAACCTTTTATCTAACTTTAATCAAGACATTATATGCCTAAACCTAACCTTTTTTAAATTCTATTTTAAAGCTAAAGGCTAAAGCTGGTTACTCAAGTAACTAAGATCTGATCTTTGCAGAAGATGGCAGCAGCTAGACCACAGAGAGCAAAAAGAAATCAGCTGTGCATTGTTTAAAGAGGTAATGTTGATCTCCAATGACTACTGTAGAACTTTGTTAAAACAAAAATATAATTTACCTACAACTTATTACCTTACTTAAAAAGGCTGTCATTTTTCTCATTTCTTTGGAAAATGCTAGGAGATCAAAAAGCATCAATGGTCTCCCATTGAGGTTTCTGCGGTCATGAGACATTAAAAAAGGAAAACTGGCCATTATGATTTAATGCAAGCAATGCGAGGAGGCAGAAGATCCTGCTCTGACTGGTTGCTCTAATCTAAAGATAAGAGACTTTGTAAGAAATCGTGGTGAGACTTTGAAAAGAAAAAAGAAAAATCCTGGATAAAAAATGGGAATGTGATGAAGTGTCGATGTCATCAGGACGCATGGAATGTTCAGGGTTAGAACATCAGTGTTCTGATGACATCACTGGTGGACAGTTTAATATCTATATATCTATATCGATATATAATATATATTTGCCTTTTAAATTGAATGATCACTCTCCTTCCTACGCTTTCGACATCAATGCTGCTGACTTCACAAAAGAAATCTTCTTTTTTTGTTCCCTCTTTATATCAAACGTTCAAGTATCTCCCCTCAATGAAAACTATGTTTTCAACATTAAAGATACGTTCGATAATACCTGAATGAGATATTTAAGCAGATATTATATTCTATACAGCTACCATACTGTATGGACTTTTGGGCCAATGTTACCCACAACATGGAGCATATCACTGTGAGACTGCATTCATTAAAGAGAATTATCCGCCCACGGTGAGTCCACAGTGATTAGAATAAATTTCCACCTCATCAATAATTTGTAATATCGTAGTGCTAGTGAATTCCATTTCACCTTCTAATAAAGCTACCTAGAGTTCAAGAGACAGAAACACCAAAAGAGTCATGCATTTTTCATATCAAAGTTAAGCTTGTTTCAGAATCGTAATAACCCTACCTGCTTCAGATAATGTGGATAAAAGAAAGATAGTCACCCAGCACAAGATGGCAGTGATTTTAATTAATGTACCCCTGCTTAGCCTGCAGATGCTGATCCCAGTCAGCATTTTGTATATTTAAAGGGATACTTCACCCATTTGCATGAAGCTTTGTGTCATTAGAAACATGGTAGTAGTGTTGAATGGTTGTGAGTCCAGCCCTCATTTTGCCCTGAGACGAGAAAAATGTTTTTCTTTGCTTGAAAGTTTTCTTCATGTGATGCAATATGACGCTTTTTGTGTTAAGTATAGAATAATGCGGAACCAAAAGCACGAGACAGAAACTGAAAATGAAACGAAGGAACAATTTATTATAACACGGGTGATAATGAATACAAGTAACATGAAATCTAAGTGACTCGAAATGTGTACAAGTTATTAAATGTGACAATCAACTATGTGTACAAGCAAACAATGTGATACTCAACTATGTGTACATGAAAATCTAAGTGACTCTAAATGTGCAACAACAACTAAGTGACACAAGGTGTACAAAGGCACGCGTGAAGAAGCCAGATGGGACGAACAAGACGACGACGGACACGGGGGCAGGAACGCAGGACTGGGAACACTAAGAGGAAGGAGAACACGGAGGTTAATAAACACGACAGGGAATCACACAAGAATATCACTGGAGCACTGAAAACACGAGAGAACACTGAGAGCTACTAACCACTGTGGAACAACAATAATCTGGCGCTGGCCTCCTGGCAGGAGCCAGCTTAAGTACCCCGATGATTGTGACGAGACACACCTGTGGACACTGATTAATGGTTAGGGAAGCACAGAGGGAGTGACAGACAGGGAAACAAAACACACACACGTGGGGAAGAGACACAAACAACCCAAAACATGACATTTTGCATCACATGAAGAAAACTTCAACACTACTACCATGTTTCTAATGATACACAGCTTCATGTAAATGGGTGAAGTATCCCTAGTTTATTGCTCTTGGGAATATTGACTTTTCAAATATGTTTTGAGAAACGCCATAATGCCTCCCTGAGTTCAGAGCGTCATACTGGCAGAAGAGAGGACTAAAATTATCTGTTAGGATACTTTCTTCCTTGTCCTATCAGTAAGTAGTTGAGACAGAGTTTGTTTGGTGGTTTGCCCACCAGGCAGGAAGATGGAACGTGAAGACACACAAATTATAACATTTTCTGACCAACACCAAGGACAAAGATTTTTTTTGAGGAGATAACGTTCTCGTTTTCATTTCGAGAAAGTATGTTAATTTTTCAGAAAAACTCAGTCGGAGAACTGTGCCAAGGTCCTTTCAGTTTCCACATTTTAACAAGTTGGCCATAAGTGAAACTGGAGGTTAATTAAAGCCAGCTATTAATTTATAGCCGGCTATAGTGCAACATCATGTCTCCAGGGCCTTTATGCAGAATTAATACGCAGCTTCTTTTTAACAAGCCAACATGGGCCATATCATCTGCTTGACCTTTTGTCATTGATCTTAAATTCATGAGTAAATCGAGAAAAAAAACCCCACAAAGAACGGCTTGGAGGCAGCCAGTGTTCACTGTGAGTACATCTGACATGTTTCAAAATGACAAAAACCTTCTGTGGACAGCAGGACAGAAAGTCTCGATGAGTCTCAATCAATTAACCTTTTTCAATAGAACATGGGTCTTTTTTATTGAATTTAAGGCCAAACTAAAACAAAAAACTCCCTGTCACACCCTTTAGGCATTATAAGCTCTTATGTTACCATAATAAGCAAAGTCTATCATCTGTTCCACTGTTGCTGCAGTGTAAATTGGAGTAGACCTAATGTTGTGGCCACAGAGGTTGTGAACAACAAGAACCCATTCCATATAGTTTTACACAGAATAGAGGTTAAAGCGCAATGGGACGAAGATTGTTGATACACTTACATCTGATTACCCCATGTCTATTTAGTCTCTGTGTTTGCCTGAGTTTCTTGTCGTGTCATTGTATTGTCTTTCGTATGTCGTCGTCTTTGGTTGCTGCTTCTCCCTGCTCCCTGTGTTTTCTCCTCGTGGCCTTTTTGGATTTCTTTTGTTTTTGCTTTTCGGAACGTTTTGGATTTTTCCTTGTAAGTTTTTGTTTTATCTTTTGTTAATAAATTATTGGTTATTCTGCACCTGGGTCCTCCTCTCCTGCTTCCTACCTGCTAACCCCGTGACAGAACAGGTCTAATTATTGAGAATTTCCTGCCTTTTCCAGAGTTTGCAAATCTGGAAGGAATTGAAATCACCTTGCAAGGACACATTACAAGTGAGAAGCAAAGACTTTAAGCAGACAGGCTTTCAGGTGTTCTGAGCCAGTGGCCTTGTTTGGTTTCAATTTTAAAAGACTTGCCGAAATATCATGGTCATTTATAACTATTGAGATCTCTAAAAGGAGGTGTTTACATATTTAAAAAACTAAGGCTTTAACTTCTGTCTTGTCATCTAGTTTGGAATCTACAATAAAAGTAATTCAGGTCATTGACATACAGCTCAATTTTTATAAGGAATGAGGCGTGTCAAGTGTCAACAAAACAGGTAAATATCCATCATGTTTGCTGTGACCCTGTCTGTACCTGTCAGACTTCTCCCAGCTGATATTCTTCAAGACACACATTGATTTTTATGATTTAATCAATACACCGACTATGCTCGGCAGCACCTCTTCCTCTTGTTCACCCTGTCTTCTATTATTCCCTCATCATTCTTTGTTTTTGTTTTTTTTTATCTTTGAAACAACCCCAGTCATTTCCTCACCACATTTCACAAAAGGTGCGGACATCTGTGATCGCCTCAGCTCGAGCTTCAGATGTGTGGAAATCAGTAGGAAGTACGGAGATAACAACCAGGTGACTGAAATACCTCTGGAGGTCATCAAGGGTTAAAAATGACATCTCTCCGCTCTGTGTGATTGACTCATCATCGTCACACACACAAACATATGGCACGTGCGCACACACACTACATGTACTGTACTGTAAACAGAAATGCACACAAACACACACCCACGCAGATGCGCCCACTGACGCAGAGTGAAGACAAATTGCTCCCTTTGAAGAGAAAGCCAAATCAAACACAGAGTATGATTTCTGTCAGTGTGCTGTTTGGCTTTAAGCCTGCAAGGATGACATCTGACAAAACAGCCATGCAGTCACACCCGAAGAGCTGGGCAGGACTTTAACTGCACACACACTGAGACACACAGCGGTACATTGTGCAGCTGGCTTCTTGAGAAAGAGCTCTGTCAGCCTCTCCAAGATCCAGACCTTTGTTGTGAAAATAAAACTGCATATTAGTGCCTGCCATCATTATCTGTACAGGCTCAAACTTTCTTTATGCTTAATAGTGGCTGTAGAATTGAAAAGTCTCCAAGTTATGGCCAAAACGTGGGGATATTTTGGATGCATTTTAGTGCAATTTAACAGCTCTTCAATCAAATTCTTTCAGGTCAGTAGACAGCAAAGTGAGAGATTGGGCACCTCATTTATTCTAGGTTTTTTTGGTGTTCATCACAGAAGTCCTGGCCAGCTTCACCCTGAGTCAATGAAGGAATTCAGTAAGGTTTGTGTGTGTGTGTGTGTGTGTGTGTGTGTGTGTGTGTGTGTGTGTGTGTGTGTGTGTGTGTGTGTGTGTGTGTGTGTGTCAATAAACAGTTCTTCAATACAAAGTAAAGTGTGTGTGTGTGCTTGTTGTTGTGTCTGTGTACATGCTTCACAGTTTTATGCCAGATGTGTGCGGAACAGAAAATCTCTGCCCAATCTCTCCATTGAGCAGATTTGTCAAGCCTCTTTTCCTCACTCCAACCATGAGAGTGATGCTGGAACATTCAACTCCAGACCCTTATAGCTGCTTTTTTTCTTGGGAAAAAAAAATAGAAATATTAAGTAAAAATCAACAGTCCTACTGTATTTTCTGTCCTTGTAATACTTTTCTGTGTAAACAATGCTATTCCAATTGAGCTCTAGCTTCTTCGGCCTAGCTCAATACATTTTGACATTCACACCGTCAAAGGATGAAGAGAGTCTCTTCAAGACAGGAGCTAAAAAGCTCTCCGCTGAAAAGACTTGGAACAACCTGACCAGCCTAACTAATCGTCCATTTCCAATATTAATTGCAGTTTCCTTTCAATGTATTACAGACAGTCCTGAAATTTATGAGTTTAGTGATCAAAATGAGTTCTAAAACAAAACAAATCAAACTTAAACTAACAACTTCATTCAATGTGTTTCTGGCTCCCTGCATCATAAACTCCCTAAGCTTAAACCAAACACATTCAGACACATGCGTCACAGCTCTGAAACACCTTCACAAACAGAGTGGGTCAACAAGGCAACAACTGACTGAGAGGGAAAAGTGAGGGCACCGATTAAAAGCTGTCTCTGGCTTATGTTTAGCAGGCCTTTTGTGACTATGAGCGGTGAAAAGATAAAAAGCTAGAACTTGAACCAATTTCGAAGCACAACTGTACAGACCCTGCTGTTGTAAAGTAGTTTGAGGTCAGACAAGCATATTCTTTTAAAAAATCTAAACTCAGAGAGATACCTGCACTTCTGTTCGCCGGGACCTTGCAGCAGCTCTGAAGTAAATTGGTTCTGGCTGTATTTCAATAGCCTCTTTCTTGAGTGTTACCTTATTTATTGTATGACTGTTGGCATCTGAAACTGCTCTTGCAAACAGAGAGAGCTGAGAGAGCGGACTATACTTTTCACGGCCCCACATGAAGGGAGACCACAAGGATACAGAGTTTATAGTGGATTGATTCAATACCTATAAGCTCTCTGGTTTTGATTATCTCCAGAGCTCAGGTTCTCCTCTGAATAGGTCTGCTTTGATTCAGCCCATAAAAGGAGTTGTGGCAGGTTCCGTATCTGAAATTAAGTGAGTCCAAATATCATAAAAGAAAAAAAATGTGCCAGTGGAAAGTGCAATTGAGGCTGCCTTTGTTTACCTTTAGGATGTTCTGGGTCGCAGAACTTGCACCTCCCCCATCCCAACTGTCCGCAGCATTTTCATGCCGTTTGGATGGTCGTGAATTGTCTGCAGGTGAGGGCACAGCCTGGCCTCCTGCTGCTGCCTATCCATTGATCAGAAAGAGAGTAGAATGAGGCCATGGTGAGAGATTTTTTCAATTATTGCTGTTCGGGTTTGGATGAAACACTTAGTTGGCTCGGGCAGTGAGTGCCAATGGTGCAACTGTGGGATGAGTGGAGGGGTAAACAGACCGACTGGGCGTGCTCAGAATCATAGGTTGAAGCTGCTGGGTGGAGTGTGGCGTTGACTAGAGGTGGGCAGGGTGAGAGAGTGCTGCAGGTGAATTGGTGAATGTGCTGTCTTGTGTTGGGGAAAAGGCAGGACTGGGTCACAGCTGTCAAGGTCAGACCCATTGAGGAAAAAAAAACAGACAAAAGAGAATCAAAAAGATGAATCAACTCTTTATTAACCTTTTCGCTCCATAACGCCATATGAAAAAGTTAAAGTAAATGTATTTCTCACCAGTAGATTGGTATCTCCTAAGCCGTAAACAAAGCCAGAAACAACAACATGCAGATAATATTAGATTTTAAAATAATGACAACTGCATGATATATTCCAGCTTCCTCCTCACAGCACCACGATCAGTCTAACGCGCAGTTTCAGTAAAAAAAAAAAAAGGTTTCAAACAAAATAAATAAATAAATTATATATATATAATGCCTATCCATAAATGTACAAGACTATATATTGCAATACAGATCTGCTATCTATTACATTTGAATAACATTAAGAGATTTATTGTTTCTCCAGGTTGTACAAATGCTTTCCTGGATGTGAAAGAATACATGCTGCAGTCGACAATATTATCCGTCTGTTTACCGAGACACTCTGAGCCAATCCTTTCTCTACCCTGAGGTGTTCTCTCTACTGAGGATGTGCTTGTGAATTGGGCCTGAGAGCGGCCTCCCTCCTTCACTCAGCTGCTCCAACACCTTCATCTCTTGCTCCCTCTCCCAGGGTCCAAGCTCCAAAGATAGCCCGTCAGTCTGCCAAAGGGGCCAATGGTTTAATCATAGCATACAAAATGCAAAACAAGCGAAAATGGAGCACTATTTATGAAACAAGCTCTGCTGATATAACAACTAAGATAAGGGGGGCGGGAGGGATTCCTGAGAACTTCTACACAGTGTTTTAATTCCAGTCCTTTGTGGCTCATCTTAATAAAATGATCCAAATCAAATGTACAAGATAATGTCTTAGATTTCCTTTCAATGGGGTAATAATAAAATGATCGGCAATGCAAATATATAGAAGAAAAAAAATCCTTGTTCTTTTTTTTCTCAGCTTATAAGGAACAAGCATTAGCCTACATTAAAATGCCTTTCTAAACTACATAAAGAAACATTAATATTATTGCCATCTTGGATATTAGAATTAAGATTTTCAAAAGTACCAAAAAATTCCCTTTTAAAAAGTCAGCTTTAATTGTTTGTTTCAAGGTAGGCTTACATCTAACGTCTGGCACCAGACAAAGGTTTATTTCTGAAGAAGGAAATGTTGGTTTAAACAAAAGTTATTTTTCAAAGACAAACTTTCTGGAACAGACAAACAGGGAAGTCTCTGTTTAAAATGTTGATTAATGTGGGCACAGTTGGCAGAGAATTTTCTGGAAAATGGTTCGGTGAAGTGTGGAGAGGAGCTGGCTGCACTGCAGACACCAGTCACAGTTTGGAGTAACACAAGCAAATCAATTTCCAACACTATGCTGCGATTTTAGGGATTCATCTGTGACAGCGTGCTCAGTCTGTGACATCTTACTCTCCTCGCGCTGCACTATGAGCAGCAGTGTGTGTTTGCTTGTGTTTTTATGTGTGTGTGTGTGTGTGTGTGTGTGTGTGTGTGTGTGTGTGTGTGTGTGTGTGTGTGTGTGTGTGTGTGTGTGTGGAGGAGGCAGGAAGTGGAGCCTTGCATACAATATTGCAAAATCTGGAGTGTCATAATCTATTCAGACAGAACCTTAAATGCACAGCAGGAGACTTTGGTCACACAGCAGGAGGTGCAAGATTGCAAAATGCAAAAACATCCAAAACAAAAGACAGAACACTCAGTATTTTTTCATCACAACTTCATCCTTCCATCTGTAAATCAGTTTAAAGGAAAAAATCCTCTTGGGTAATTAATAATACGTATAAATAATTTATTCTTAAAGCAACCTTTCTGTAACTTCAGATTATATTAACATATATATGAACTGTCATAGGAAACATTCTCTTGAACATGATGTTCTACAAACAGAGTAGTAGCTGACTGACAATCTAGATTTGTTGATCTGAAGTTTTGACTGTGAGACACCTTTGTGAATAGCAGCAGAAAGAGGCTAAAGGAGCAACGGAAGGAAATGAAATACTTTAGAGAAGAGGCATTCAGGGTGAGTTCAAAAAAGTGTTAAAACAAACAAAAACAAAAAAACACACCAACATTGGCTGAACTCCTCAGTGGGCACTACAGAGGCTTGTTTTAAAGGGGCATTAATAGAATAAGGTCAAAATCTTAAATTAGACGTTGGAGGTTATTGTAAAGACTTTAGATTTTCTTAAAGGGTTTAATTAAGACTGCATCAGCTTAAGGACAAAATAACTTCAAGAACAACTCAGTCAGATTAGAGTGAGGTGTTAGTTAGGGACTAAAAGATTTTATTCTACATATATTGATATCACTCCTTAATTTCTATTGTTCTGTTTATTGCAAAGTAAATTAATTCAAAGTTGCTGTTATTGGCTGGCTATGCATCAGTGTGTGCAAAGTCTGCATGTGTTGGAGGAAGGCATATAGTTTTAATAGGCCGAGTCAGCAAAGACGTCTCATTAGCATTGGATGCCAGTCTACATGGTTAGAGCTACCTGGGCTAGCATGTATGTGTGTGTGCTTTGAGTGTACTCTGTATAGCCATAGTGATGATGTAAAACTTGCAATACTTTGAACTCAGGAGGAAAAAGGGTTTGTGTGAATGTTTCTGTCAGGGTGGACACGTGTGTTGTGTGTAAGATTCTTTACCGCTGGGCTCGCTGTGGCTTGTCAGATGGCTCATCTGTCTCCCAAGGTGTGAGCTGGTTAATGGGAGTCTGAACCTGACTCGGCCTGGAAGCCAGCATCAGTCTTGGACTCTCTTTGTACCCAGGAGACACGCCTGAGACCTGCAGACAGAAATTAAAATTAAAAATAAAGGTTTTCGATGACACACTTATTTCAATTAAGAAGCTCAAACCCAAGATGTTATTGCAATGACATGAAAACAAAAATCTTTTTTTTTAATTGTATTTTTTTTAAAAAAAGGTTGTGAACAATTTCAACTGATAGATAGGTGAATTAACCTTTGGGGATTTGAATAAAGCCCAGCGTCTTTTCTATGATAAAGAAGATCTTAACAGTATGTTCACTGTCACTTGCATGATTATTCTCTACTGAAAGTTATCTGACAGTTTGTAAGTGCTCTGGGACAAAATAAATAAAACAGTGACAGGCAACATCCCATGGCAAAGTAGCAAACAGAGTGACGGAGTGGGAGAGTGAAGATGGGGAGGGGGGGGGGGAGGTGACAGGTCGTCAGCTATTTTTGTCCAGCACCAACTGTCGAGATCAGATGAGAAAACTACTCCAGAAGTTTCCAAGCTTTTTGTAAGAGATCAAAGCAGCAGATATCCATCTACACCTTCTCCACAATCACAAATGCAGACACAAGAGTGCACATATGCATGCACTGCAAAGCTAGGACAAATCTTTCTCTCCTCTCAGACGACTGGGTGTCAGAATCCATGTATAAGACAAAGGCAAAATCAAGATATTTTCTCAGAAACAGCAAACTGACATCTGTCACCGATGGTTACCATTGGCTGTTGTGTCAAACAGGTGGGGCCTCGAGATTAGGCAAAGTAATCTACAACAAACACACAAACAGAAACCTGTGCAGCAGATCACACCCACAGTTAAAGAACGATGAGAAACTTAAGAAACTTTCTATGTTTAGTTCTACTATCCTGAGAAGTCGGTTGAACACGGCTGGTTTTTCCACGATGACACAGATCATATATGATATGATATGATAAAACGGATTAGTCTGAAGGTATCATCCCGATTAAATCAATTCAATGATGTTGGTGACTCCAATATGAAATACAAAAGTCAGAGACAACAGTTTGTGCTGTTTGTGTAGTGATAGAATATTTTTACATTTCTGAACAGATGGAGTAAGAATTTACAATGTTGATCCGTTGCCATGAATGTTCTAAAAAAACAGCTCAGAATAAGCGCGCTATGCTTTGTGGGAGTTGCATTGCATCATTTTAATCATAATATTGTTTGTAATAACAACAGTCACTGCAGCACTATTGTGTTATATTGAGTGAAACTGTGGAATCATTTCACAAGGTCATGCGACACTTGATAAAATTCAATTAAACTAACAGAAAGTCCTTTTCTCTCCTTCAGTCAGGCACAGACAGATACAGAGAATTACATAAAAATGTGCAGGGTGAAAGAAATAATGGCTTTCCTCCAAGAAAAGAAACGTGAAGAATGGCAGGGAAGTGGAAGTTTAAGAGGCAAGATGGGTCAAACCCATCCATCACATCATCCTGTATTAATACCATTTGACAGATTATTTTCAAGTTGTTATAAGCAGAATGAAAGAGAAACGTGTATTTCCTACTGCTCTACCAAAAGCTTCAACCAAGTGTGGTCTGAAATCGATCATGAGCTCTAACGGGCCTAAAAAGGCACATTTTCTCTCCAACATTATAACTTATTGTCTTGGTATCTCTCCTTCATGGCTGAGCACTGACAGATCAATGTAGAGATTTGTTCTGGACTTCTTCACAGCGGTGCTCAATACTAAGCTTTTAGAATATTCACAATGACTCAGTTTATTTTGTGAGTGCGATCCCTGCTCCTGCAATCTACATGTCTGAGAGACCATGGACAATACACTGAAATTACTGGTGGCATAGCTGGCGGGGGACTCCATAAGGATGAGTTAAGTGAATACTGACGGCAGCTTTACATAGCATCTTCTGCTGTTCATCAGTGGATGAATGTGGGGAATGACTGTGAATGTGAGATGAGTTTAAATCACGGGTTGAGTGGTCATAAGAGCAGAAAAGTGCAATAAAGGCACAGTCCATTTACCATTAACGATGGTAAACAGCTGCCTTATTCTCAAAAGAGACACAGCTGTATCGAGGCAATACCAAACAACGTCAGCTAACAATGTGCTCAAAATGGAAAGAATCTAAACAAATCAGACACTTCTAGACATCAACAGTGAACACTGACCCCCAACAGCACAACAGACAAACAATTGAAATACACAAGTGCCTGGTCCATATATGCTATTGACTCACCACAGATCACACACGTTCAAGAAAGGAGAAGGGGGAGGCACTGGAGTGCCTTATAGCCTATGAGAACTTGGAGGTTTAAGCTTTGCCTTCCAAAATCAACCTCAGTCCCAGCTTCTTCTGTCTTCTTTTCTCTCAACAGCACTGTAAACATGTTTTAGGGCACTCAATGGAACTAAGAAGCAGTAAGATCACTTCTCGGGGAAGTTGAAATGCATTTGGACATGTGAACTGTGGAGACTTCTTAATGAAATAGTAACACCTCCCAGAGGAGCGTGTCAGCAGCCTTGTTGGCCTCTGTTGGTTCTGGTCTGGACAGTGAGAGACAGAGGTCTGCAGCAGGCGTTGACCCTGCCTGATATGTGGTGAGTGTTTGGGGAACTAAACATCTTCCCCCTGTCACAGCAGCAGCCTAACAAACCCAGAGACCACAAGAGTTCTTTTCTGTGCCTACATGGAGGGAAATGACCAAATGTGTGACTGTGTGTGCCCAGCAGCAATTTAGCACAAAATAATAATACATTATATTATCATGTAATATTGCGATATAACAACAAAACTATTATTTTAATCTACTTTTCCAAGATTGCAATGTTGGGAATTTTCAATGGGATGTTGTGGCAGGGATGGAACAACTCTACCAAATGGCAGAGCAGAGAATCATGGGAAACAGGATGTGGATACTTATTTGATGAAGTCCAACTGAAGCTACACAACTCAAGAATTAACTATTTTAAAGAGGTTGTTTTCCTTCTGCTTGATCATAAACTCACACCTCTGCGTATTACTTGCACCCCCCACACGGCATCACGGCTTATGAAATGTGATGTGAGGGCAGGAGATGTTGCTCCTGGGAGGTAATTACTCTGCCTGTATTGAGAGTTTTAATTAAATTTGGCAGCCCGCATGTGCAATAAAAACCATTACATATCAGCAGATCGCCTTTAGAGTTTGTCTCCATCTGCCTTTCGACCCATCTATGAATCGATGTATGAATGGGGGAATCAATCTAATTATAGTAACTTAAGCATGTATCATGAGTTAAGGTATTCCAACTTGTTTTTTAATTTATACATATACATTATGACACACAGGCAATTCAGCTTATAAAATGACCCTCCATTGAGCTTTCGGTTGATTTTCTCTTGGCACTGAGAGACACAAGGAACAGCTTTTGGTCAGGCAGAACCAAAGGGAAGAAAAGTCAGGCTTCTGGCCAACATTCAAGATGGTCTGAAAAATAAACCAGACAAAGTTCTGGTAGTTAAACAGGGCTGCATTTTATGTCATGTCAAGCACTCATCCACAGGATTAAACATGCAAAAAAACAACAACAAACAAACAAAAAAAACTCACAAGAGCACTTGCAGGCAAAATCACTAGACAGACTTGAAGTGTAAGTAAATGAACGCATAGCACAAGATGAGGCAATGGGCAGGATTTGTTGAGCAGACACATTTCAAGAGCACAACAAACTTAATCAGATTCATCAGCTCCACTCAGATGAAGTCAGGACATTGACAGAAATGTGCAATCTGGCTGTAGAGTGCCTTTCATCTTTTACTTTGAATTGCACCTCGGGGACAAATAAAGTTGTTTTTAATTGAATTGAATTACATTATTACAGCTTCGTAGGTGAGGTACAGCAAAATCTGCTTTGTAACGCTTTGTAGTCAGATCTGAACCAATTAAGACTCCTCAAAGGTTGACACTGTCATTACATGCGTGCCAACAGGCCCGCTTACTACACAAGACCAACCAACCAACATGTTCCCAGACCTACACATAGTAAAGAACCTTTTATTCTGCAATTTAGTATTCTAAAGTTGTAAACATACTCAGAAGATACTTAATTCCTTCCCACGCCAGCTCAGGGAGGTAGAGGAGCACAAAGTCAATTAGCCGTTGGTTTTGTTTCCAGTTATTTTCAAGCAGGCTGTCTTATGCTTCCCTTGTTGTCAGGTATAGTAAATATATTTTAAACAGAAAGCTTTCAATGTCTGATTGTAATCACAACAGGCTAAGCACTTTTGTCCATAGTCCTAGTTCGATAAAACAAAAGAAAGAGTTAACGTCTTACTTGCAGGAGTCAGGATTCAGCCTCAGGCAGCTTCTGAGGGCGATCGTCCAGAACTGCTCTTTTTGTCGGCAGAATTAATTGACTCAAATTTGAGAGGACACCAGCCAAACATAAAAAAACACCTCGTATGAGAGCTGTGAGCTCCAACAGACCTGAATAGCAAGTGCAAAATAAAGGTGAAAGAAGTGTCAGACGAGCTGCAGAGAGATGTACTATGTACTGTTTGCTGTGCGTGTTTAATGCTTCTCCTTATTCATATCTGATATTCACCATGACATGATGCTTTCAGCCTGCGTTCACCATCACCTTTTCATAGAGACTCTCTGACTGTCATCCTCCACATACAGATATTTTTAAATGTCAGTGCTCTTTATTTAGGATCAAGGATGTTATCAGGACGTGGGGGGTGGGAGTACTATTTTCTCCATCAGAAGAAAGTCAAATGACAAACAATCTGCTGACTCAGCATGGTGCTCATTTAAATATGGAGGAATACGGGCAACAACATGTCTTTGAAGGGCTTCAAAGCTGATCTGCTCACTTATGTCAAGAATCTCTTTCCTCCATACTGCAGACCTCTCTCTCCTGATGATGAAAGTGGGGGCTGAGATGCAGCGGTGGTAGCAATGACAGCTAGTTAAAACTTCCTCAAGATCAAGAATCAGGTAAGCTTGACCCACTCCGCATGTTGCGAAGTGTAATGTGGCTGACTATTAGCCTTGTTTGTTCAGGTTTGTTCCTCAGCTGTTGTTGTCACAACATTTTGCTGAGAGCATCTCCTCTACTCAGAAAGATGGATGTCAGTAATTTTGCTGCCAATAACAGGAGGACCGCCTTGTTTTGAAGGTGTGATCATTTTGACAAATCTGGGAACACATTTGTGACTGCCATTTACTATCCACTTCATTTCAAATGCCAAATAAGACAGCTCCCTTTTCACAGTGTCTTCCTCGAGCAGTTTGACTGTGAGTCTAACCTGAGATATCCGTCTGTCTGTCTCACTGCAGCACAGCTCTCTGATTCTGGAGTGGAAATCTTAAGTTCTCTCCACATGGTGATGAGACATCCAGACCCCGCTCCTGGTAAACATGAAATCACAGCTTCTCAAAACCTCTAAAGCTTCCTTTTCCTTTGCTTAAGAAAACCACAGCTTGAGCCTCACTTTGTAAAATCACTTTGACTTTCAACGTCCACTGTTTCACAAAGTCTCTGTTGTTGACGCCTAAGAGCAGATCTATTTATCAACAAATGTGGATAAATATTTTTTTGGGAAACTAAGATTATATAACACTAATGCAAGACTATGGAAGTTGAATTAGAGGAGAGGGAATAGAATGATTGGTTTATATATGATCAGAACATGTTAAATCTGCCATTTGCATCTGTAGAAAAGCAATGAATTAAATCAACATAATATCACACACTGTGCTGTACTTAAGTATAGTTCTTTTATTAAAGGAATAGTTTGGTACTTTTAAATTGGAGATGTATGAAGCACAGTCAGCATAACCTCTAATTAGAGACCAGCTGGACGACCTACATGGAATCGATCTGAAAATCAGGGTAAAAACACTCTACCAAAAAGTGGTGCACTTTTCTGATTGCAATCGTGTAATTTGAGATTCCTCCTGTCCTGCAGTGTCCTCCTCCTCTCTTAGACTTGTTGAGTCTCCAAGTGCAGAAGAGTATCCTCTGTGTACCCCAGTCCATTAAAGTATCATAGTGTATCCACAGCGGACGGCATGTCATATTGGCTGTGAAAAATGAGAGGATGGGTTTATTTGTTGTCTCTTTGGAAACCCACAGACCTAAACAGCTGATCAGTGCACTGCGGGCCAAAGAACATATACTGTATGTGGTGTGCCGATGAAGTGTTAAAACAAAGTGGCTTGCTGATGATAAAGTGCAGAAAATGTATTTAATGTAGCTCACATTTACCCTGACATTTTTTAGCTGTCTTTTCTCCATAAATTAGCTAAATGTGAAGCATGTGGAGCAAATGATTATGTCCTCTTAGCCATGGAGCCCAGCTTCCATGTAGGTACTTCAGCCAATGTGCCCTTAAATGGGTTGAGCTGATCGGTATCCCCTTTGGATTATTCACTTATAGTGTTGACAAGTAACTCATGCAACCCCCGCATCAGAAAATAACAACCACTTAAGTCTGTCTTTACCAAAAAAGACATTTTTAAGTTGGTGAACAAGACAGAAAGAGCTGGCAGATTTGTCTCAGCTCAATGTCAGAAAACATGAGAACTTGTACCACTTGTACAGGGAACAAACGCCTGCAAAAGACCTCTGGCTCCAAGTGTTCAAAATCGCATCACGCGTCAAACACTGAACGTCAGATGGAGGGACACTTGACTCATCTAGAAAAAAAAAAAAAAAGCTTTCAGGTTTTACATCAAAGCATATGGCTAATAAATGACAGGATTGTGAAATGAAATATTTCTGATCAATCCAATCTGCTCGAAAATGATTCTAATATCTTCAATTTAGTGGCATTTTAACAGTGAATGCCAGCGAGACACAGTGAGTAAGGTGTGAATAAATGAAATCGAGCAGTGTGGAGATCGCTCTGCTCTTCAGAGGGAGATAAAAGGCAGCTTCTGCTGACAAGTATTTAGAGAGACCTTTGAATGTGGAATTCAAATAAAGTTAAAACCTCAAGAATGAAAATAACATCAATATCCCTGGAAAGGTACATGAGTTGTGAGATTTCTTTCGTAAATTGTTTATTAAACCAATATGGGACTGGGTGAATATTACATGTATGTCCAACGATAAGAAAGTACAACAAGCTGGATGACAACATGCTGTGCGGAAACATTTTCCTTCCACTAAATCTAAAAGAACATGATGAGCCTGTCTGTTTGAGAATGTTCATTTTTTGTCGATTGATGGACTTTCACTCTGATAGTATTTGTAGTTTCCGCCTCGATTTGAAGCTAATTGAAAAGCTCTTAGCCCTCCCTCTCAATTATTCCCTCTCTCCCTGCACCCTCCTACTCTTCCTGCCCTGTCTCTGTTCTGTCTCCTTCATCCCGCTCCCCCAGTGTGAGCCGTCTCAATCTTTAATCATCTCACTGTCAATACACAGCAGTTCTTTGCAGTCTTTTATCAGTTTTTTTTTTAAAAAAGGTTTCCCCCTTTTAACCTCAACCCTGATAACAATTCAGTGATTTCAGATTTTTCTTTAAGTCTGTTTTTCACTGAGCTACCTGACACCAGAGCGATGCTGAAAAAGAGATTTAAACAACAAAGATTTCAATGCTCTGTAAAAAAAAGAAAAAAAAGGTTAACTCCAGATAATCACTTCAGAGGTGAAGCACATATTGCTGTCAATGCACACACTTACTACGCTTTGGAAGTTTTAACCTGGGAAACTATTTTTAATCACTCAATCTCTTTCTCCTGCCTCTGTGAGAAAAAAAAAAAAAGTATCCACACTTTTCTGTAAGTTTGAAGCAAAGAGTAAGAAATTAACAACATCTCTCAGAGGAGTAGTGCCTTCTTTCATTTTTCTGAATGAGTCAATGAGGCCATGACACCTAATGTGCTCTGGATACCAAGTTGTGTTCACCACAGTGTGGACTCTGCTGCAATACATTGTCAAGCTGACCCGATTGAAATCAATGACCAAAAGTCACAACGTATGATTTTCTTTCAAGCTCCATTGATTGAACCTTACAAAGCTCCAACAAATGAAAATCATTTTTTGCATGACACCTAACTGTATAGTAAGTACAACTACAAACATGAGCATGCACAGGAGCAAAGGTGATATAAAAGGACTCACTAAAACAGTTATACATGCAGGTGCATCATTCTCAGACGCACACGCTAATAAACATGTCTCGCTATATCGGACTGGACCTTAGCCACTGTGTTTATAAAGAGAGAGCCTCTGAACAGTGAGGATCAATAAAAGCCTGTCAGCTTTTTTGTCTGGTGCAGAAACACTAAGACCAAAGAGAGAGACAGAGAGAGAGAGAGAGAGAGAGAGCTTCACCTGTCTATTAGCATCTTTGTGTCCCCTTAACCGCTTTGATGGAAGATGACAAAGAGTGAGAGCACAAGTGAGGACATCAGACAGAGGGGACAAATATACAGATTGTTCAGATCACATAGCTCTTGTGGTACTAACTAAGTTTTTGAAGGCCTCTGTATCTTTCAATCGGGCATTATTAAAGCAGAGCCTGGGCTGGGAAGCAGAGGGTCGCCGGTTAAGTCCCAGTGTGGACAAAAATGCGGAAGTTGTTTTAGTAGCTGGAGAGGTGCCAGGGCAGGGGAGGTATGCTAACCTCTCTGTGTAGCAGTTCCACTCTGACATATCTCCACTAATGCATGTCCATAGGTCCTGTTTGTGCACGTGTGTGATTCAGGCCTACAGTATGTGTGTGAGAAGCATGTCTCCCAATAATAGAGAGTAAAACCAGAATTTCTCTCAGGGATTAATAAAGTGTTTCAAAATCAAAAGAAAAAAATCTAGTGGAGTTAAATGTCGTGCCCAAGGACACATCAGACATGTGGCTGCAGGACCTGGAGATCAAACCCCACACCTTCCTGTTTCAAGATGACCTACTCTAATCTGAGCCACAACTGTCAACCACAGGTAGTGTTATGGATGTTTTTTCCCTCTCCTTTTGGTTGACAACAAAGTGGAATTGATGAAACTAAAGAGTTAGTCCCTTAAAAGAACTCTACTGTGGGAATATGGAAGATTTTTTTTAAGGCACTTAAACATGTTCTTTGCAAGGTTTGCACTAATTAGGTTCACACACTGATTGGCAGTCCAACAAATCATTTAAACCATCTCAAGAGGCATCATCCTGAACAGTCTGCTGACAGTCAAACAATTAGCAATCACACCGCAACCAGCAGAAGCCAATCTTTTAGCTGTTGCTATACATGTTAAACAGCAGTGTCTTTATCCTGCTCCATTATTAACAAAGCCTCTCCACACAACACTCACCAGTCGCGACACCTGAATCATGAGTGAAACTTTTCAAATGGGACGACTGTTTATGTGACTAAATGAAACTAAGGTAGGCGTCGGTGTCCTCTTTAGCGCTTAGTTTGTGGGTGTTTAGCTACAAGTATGGTTTTATGCTCACCACTATCTGAAGACCTATACAAACTCCCTCAGACATAAGGATGCCATCTATGAACTTTTTAACTAAAGCATAAGACTGAGGACAAGGACGTTTTTAAAAAAAAAAAAATCATCTCAATTTCTTGGCACATGACTTGTGCATTTAAATAAATGTTCTCTCTGTAATTATATTGGCATCATTTTCTTGCTAAAAAAACATCTTGATATATCTATGCCTTTTTTCACACCCATAGACCGCCCTTATAACTGAATGTTGTGTTCTTTTGTAAAATAGGACACACCTAATTGCTGTGGCAGCCATTGAATGATGACAATGGCCTGAGTGGGAGTTGGTGAGTCTTTGTTGGGTGTGTAATTATTCAATTATACAAATGGCTGGGGCAGACGCAGTGCCAGACCAGATTTACTGTAGATCTGGTCAGTGTATTCAGGAGGGTAATGATGTGCACTTACAGTCTATATTAGCAGAGCTTTGTTTACTTCTGCTTTTAGAGCTCAGACCCCACCGAGAGTGAAAAGGGACCAAGGGGAGGGGGGAAAAAAGCCCACATAGATTTGCTGAAGTTCAAATTAAAGCAAATGATCTGATACTGTGGATGAGTGTAAAGAGAAAGATGAATGGTTTCCATGGAAACAAAGCCAGGGGAGAGGCTGAAATGCGTGACTGTTTTTTAGTAAAGGCCCCTCTCTTCACACACTGCTGACAGCCAGCTAGATAGAGAATCCCTGGGCGAGCAGATAAACCGAGCTGCTGAGTGTACCAGTTGGACAATTTCGAAGCTGCAGTTTTCAGTATAAAAGGTATTTTTTGTAATTTATACAGATTACAAGTTTATGACACAATTAAAGCCTCTGGAAATATTGCCCTGAAAACAGTTTTAAAAAAAAAAGCATCATGTGACATTAATG
The DNA here is from genome assembly GCF_947650265.1 of Symphodus melops. Lineage (NCBI taxonomy): Eukaryota > Metazoa > Chordata > Actinopteri > Labriformes > Labridae > Symphodus > Symphodus melops. Next base: position 15,510,147 of record NC_136691.1, read on the forward strand.
ATAAGAGTCTAATTTAGCATTCCAACATGTAACTGAAAATGAACATTTGTAACTGACCAACAATGTTTTTAATTACATACTGTACGTACATAAAAACCCAGAAGTCAGTGTCGCATTAGAGAAAATGTTTTTAGAGCTTTAGATCAAATATCCTTCTCCCTCTAAAACCAGGTGATAATGAAATAGCTTGAAATGGTGAGAAGTGCAGCCAAAGCATCTATTGTAGGATGTTAGCTCAGGGCTCGTAATTGTGTTTTTGACAGCAGCTACTGTCTGGGCCATCACCAGAGGTCATTTACATAATGAAAGAAAGAAAAAAAATGACCAAGGATGAAAAGGTAAGAGGGGCTGCTATTTGGCACACGGAGAAAATGAAGATGGAAGAAAATGTGTTTGGCAAAATAGAGCATTGGACATTACCCAAAGCCTGAGGAGAGAAAAGAAAGAAATGAGAGTACAAGAGAGAAGGGAGCTTGAGACTGAGCAGAGACTGTTAAACCATGAAGATGTGTCAAAAAGTTGGACAGTGCTGAAACATTGGAGAAAATGAGAAAAAAAGGAAACTGAAAGCCTGAACAGCATGGAGATATTTTGAGATTATGTCCACTTGAGGAGTTTTCACAGATTTAAAATGTGAAACTAGGAGAGAGGAAGACAAGACAGAAACTTGACAGAACAGGAGGAAACACTGTGAAGGGTTTCCAAGACGCCTCAGTGACGAAGGTGTTGCTGAATCATGATTGGACATGACTCTTACCTTGGCCAAGGACGGAATCACAGATCCTGCTGCGATGTTGTCACAGCAGCTGTAACAGGTGGGGAGGAGGGAGGTATGGACAGGGAGGGGGAGGAGTCCTGGATGTTTGCTGCCAGCTGATCCACAGCTGTGATTGGCTCGTATATTGTAGAGGCCAGAAGGACAAGTCCCTCTTAAAGCAGTGGTTGGGGTTGTGACATCACTTCTTCTTTCTCTCAGAGGGAAGGCCTGCAGGAAACGGAATGAAAATAGTTTAGGTCAAGATAAATTTCAATTCAGCATGTTGACCCCTAAAGTTTAAATGCTCAAAGCATCTCTTACTAATGCACCAGAATGACTGCGGCTGAGGCTGCGGCTCATTTATTGTGTTCTTCATTTAAGTAAACATTAGCAGCTCCTGCAATTACAGCTCTTCTCATACATCTGATGGCTGCGCTCATTCAATGAGATCGGCCTTCAAGTGCATGGGAGGGTTTCTCCCCTTTTTCAAGCAGAGGTAGTTGAGATGGGAAACGAGGTGACAGTAAGCTGAATAACATGAGTATGTTGTATGGAGCTATTGTGTAACATGAATTGACACATCACTGTATTATGTTAAATCAAAGCCATGCAGGGTCTAAACAGTGACGTCTATCACTAAGGGAATTGTAGCACATCTAACTTCTCCTCACCAAAGGTACGTTCCTGAGCCTTTTATAACAGGTGAAATAAATAAATAAAATCTTCAAACTAAGACATGCAGGAGGCCTGACATAAATACTATCCATATCCTTGGAAATACTGTCACCTCATGTGAGACAACAATTGAGATAAGAGAAATCAGATCCTACTTTTACCCATAATACTGAGTGGGCTATTTGTGGGTAACATAAAAAAACAATGTTTTCACAGAAAGCCTCTTATATTCACGCTTACATTATGTCACTCATCTCTTAAGGAGAGTGTTTGCTATCTTAGCACTACAAGTCAACATGTACATTATCCTGTGATTATCTGTCATCCTTGCACTACACGTGTCAGTGTGCTCCACACTGTGATCTCGACAGACTGTGTGTCACTAAGACAAATCCCACCACATTTATCGTCCACTGTGGATAGAAGGATTTAAGAAAGTCATTACAAACCTTTAAATTACCTTAAAGACCTCATTTTATGAAATCCAGACGAAGTCAGTTCATGTTTGTTTGTATGCTTCATTATATTAGAGCATGTTCATTCAAGGCTGGCAGTGTGTGCTATGTGTGTTTGTCAGAGAGTGATCTCATGAATGTGGCTTTTAGAGGTGCCTGTGGAAAACAAAACTCAGCGAGCACACCTGTGGACACTGCCAGAACAGATAAACACTTAAATGCATCTCATCTGCAGTGACACTTTGCTCTGAGCTTTGCTGCTCGAGGAAAATGTGCCAGAAAAGGTTTCCCCCAATTTCTTTCTTATCCAATAAAGTCACTGTCAGGCTCAGACAAAACGGTCTTTCAGAAGAGATATTGACCTTTTGCTGCAAGGCATGAACATAGAGCCAATCTTTTTAAGAGCTGTTTCAATTTAATAAGAGACTAATGGCATCATTTCTGTCGTGTCCTACAGCAATTACTGCTCCTGCAATCCTGTCAGCATGTTAATAATCGTATCTGACGGTATCAGACTTTTGCCAAATGCTTTTCTCCGACTCCAACATGAAAAATCCGCTGGTGACTGAGAATCCTGTGCTGCAAAGCGTCAACATACAGATTGAAATGACTGATCATCTGGAAGCTCAAGAATCTCTGTTTCAAATAAACAGAGAGCTGACTGACTGGCTGATGGCATCTCAAGCGTGCTGTCAGTCAAATCACGAGTCAAAAGCTTAGCCAATATTAAAAAGTTATCTGGCAAGTGGGGACATGAGGCCTCTGACACTCAGAGGTGGCACACAGCGTGCTCAGCTCATCTGTGCGTGTTTGTGTGATAGGCCTACGCTAAACAGAGGCGCGTGGGAATACGCAGGGAGCCGCAGACCGACGTGAGAAGAGAGTGATTGTAACAGATGGAGAGAATGTGGCAGCCATGGAGCGACAGCGAGACAGTGCGAGTCACAAAGCAAAAGAGAATAGTCTACTATATACTATACTATAATACTATATGCGTGTGTGTGTCTTTGTTTGTAGCTTAAAATCGAGAAACCTGTGTGAAAAGAAAGAATCAGGACAGGGTGGTCTGTATGTCATATTTTTAGCCTGTGAGGTTTACTTTAAGGCTTTGCAAGCACATTCTGCTGAACATTTATTCTCCCCTCTCCCGATGATATTCTGCAACTACAGCAAAAAACAAGAGATCCCTTTCCAATCTGTAGTAATGTTTACTTCAGTTGACCAAACAGCAGCCCAGATGTCATCACATAAACAGCCACCTGCCACACTCGTGATGGTTCAAATGAGGGAAGAGGGGGAGTAAGTGATGTCACTTTACAAGAACAAGATATGGCTGGAGCTGAACAGCCCTGTGCATAGTTAACAACAAATTGAGAAACAAATATAATTCCACTCCAGTGGAAAGATAGGCCCTCCATGATAACAGCTATTCATCCTTAAATCTAAAGGAAAACAAAATACGGGAAGACTGTTACAGGAACAGCCTGGAGCAGTGCTAAGTAGAGACTAAGGCTTTAAAGGTTCTTCTCAGCAAAATCTGTTCAGACACTGACACAGGAGATCGAAATTCAGTGTGAAACAATGAAGATAAAACTCTCTATATTACCTGTATAAGTACATAGATACAGATGCATGTAAGCATAAAGACAGTTAATGTGCACAAAAGCTGTCTTGATAAATCCTTTCACAAACTTTCCTTTGGATTGTGTTCCTGGAAGAATCTTTAATGGCTGCGTCACCTTTGGTAAAATTCTGATCTGTGTTTTATTCCCATCCCCCCTAAAAAAAAAAAAAAAAACACACACACACCATGAGTGTGTATAGCTTTCCCTCACAAATTTCCATAAACTAAGTTTCCCTCACAGGAGAAACTTCTAACTTTATGATAGAAAAACCACAAGAACAGAGTAGAAAGGTGAGAAAAAGGAAACACAGGAAATAAGAAAACATTTGTTGCATCTTTCTCATGAGCTCAGAGGTATTTTGTACATGTGTGAGTGGAGACAAGGTCTGGGGGTTTATGGGAATAAAGAGAAACAGCCATCTTTAGAAATTTACAAGATAACATGAATGTAGCTACATGCTGGTTGGGAAACTAACAACTCTGTTGTTGGAATCTATTGTTGACATTAATAGGTCCAAGTCATACCTGTGGTTTGAGGAGAATTAAGGCGTCTAAACAATGTCTGCGTCTCATTAAGTTCAAGTCAGAGAGGCATCCAGTGACACTCTGGAGTTATCTGCATATCAGACAACATGAGACATCTATGAAAGGAACCAAAAGCCAAGACGCTATTATCATTTTTTCATTAGCAGGGTTTTTTTTTTCAGCATTTAAACTTGTTTTTAATTTAACAGCTACAGATGTAGAACCGGCAAAGAAATTGATTTGCTAAAAAGCTTAAACATTGGGTAGTCACCTGTTACAGCTTGTACAGCACGCAACTCGAGTGTCAGCGTCACAATTAGCCTGATTTTATTATGTAATGGAGTTCCCAAACTGCACACAAGCAACGCAGCGTGATGCGGTACAACTCGGCGTTGTTACCCTGACACCCTGTTTTTACTTCCTTCTCTGTCGCTCACATCAATGGACGAGGAACAAGGAATCTGGGGGCTCCACAGGGCACTGACACATGCTTTTCTGCACTCAGCACAGCTTGTTGGCTTGTTTTACAAAGTGGAGATTACAATGTATCAATAATATCCACATCCGTGATCCAAGTGTTAACAGACAATATTTAAAACACGCTGTTGCAGCAAGCAGTGATAGATCATGCGCAACACAACGCTGTGAGGACACAGTGTTAGGAGTGTGAGAAGATATCGCAGCTCTCATTTTTAAATCCATCTCATCTGCATAGGAGGATCCTCTGTGAGGTTAAAGAGGGGAAAGACGTTTCCAGGTGATATTTTCTTTGATATAGAATTCAAACAAAGGTCAAATCAGTAAGACATGAAAGGGTTTCAAAGTTGCTGGTTTAATATGAGAACAAGGGCTCTGCTTTGATTATAGTGTGTGACTTGCGCCTGAGGCAAATGGATGACCCTGGTGTTATGAAATGTTAAACTAAAGGAGTAAGTAACATCATTCCAGTGTTTTGTTGTCAGAATCCTCCGGCGTGATTAGCCCGGGGAACCGAGAGAAAGTGTTTTCACCATCACGGCACACTGCTGCTCAGTTAATTAAAAAAAAAAAAAAAAAAAAATTGAATTACAACAACAGCAAGACGTGAAGCTGGAGAAAAACCCTGGGGCTGGAGAGAACACTTTCCTATGCAGTTCCTCCTCAGACATTTGAGAGTAGTGTGGGACCAACAGATTTCCAGATCATGCAGTATGTTTGCGCACGTGTATGTGTGTGTGTGTGTGTGTATTTGGTGTATGTACTGTATGTGTATTTGGATTTACTGTGGCTCACAACAGCTGTCACCTTTTCTCTCTATGCTGCATCCTTCTGAAAATGTGTCTGTTAAACAAAAAACAAACAACATAGCATCAAAACTAACAGCACAGATCTGATGATGTGTTCTCACACACACACACACACACACACACCTACACACACACACACACACACACACACTCATCTTCTTTAGGATTATTATTATTATTTACCCAATATGCACTTGGGGAAGTGTACGAGTTTGTGTGCTGCTTAATTTTAGTAACACCTGAGACAAGAGCAAAAATAGAGTCGTAATTATCCTAATGGCTTGTGCGGAGATTAATCAGGTTCATTGAGCATCCATCTCTTTCAACACCACCGATGGCTCAGAGAGCACGGCTATAGCTGGAGGAAAGATCAGGAGACATCAATAACAGAGACTGGGCAGACATAAAAATTGAGAGAGAAAGAGAGAGGACACTAGAGGAGAGAGAGAGAGAGAGAGAGAATACATTGGCAGTCATTAACAACAAAGATGTTTGTGAGCCGGCGGCCTATTACTATAAAAAGCTGCCATGACATGCGATTCTTCAGGTACAAGAAACATGTCATGCCCTCTGTTGCCAAGGAGATACCCTTGATTGATTTTACTCTTTTTGGAAAAATGTCCACAGAGATGCTTTGATTTTGATAGTATCATGACCATCCCTGCTCAGCAACAAAAGGTCTACACTAAGGTCCATCCCTCTGTTAAATGAGTCTGTATTTTCCACTGCAGAGTTTTAACTCTGATCTCATTGTGTACGCACATAAATCTCCAAGAACCCCTAAGGATGATATTTCACCCATATTTGCTCTATAGCCTTAAGTCCTGCTAGCTGACCCTGCACCCTGTATTGCAACCACAAGGCAAGAAGATCATTTACATGTAGAAAACTGTAACAAAAAAAAAGAAAACAATTCTGTGAGCACTCATATGAAGCAACCATCCACTACTGTATCAATAAAACGTGATTTAGCAAAGAACCAAATTCGGCTACCTTTTAAAACTACTTATTCCTGAGTAGATACTCTTAAAAGCCATTTTAAATGGTTAATTGAATGTCTGTTTACCGGACAAGATTAGAAAATGGCAAGACATAAAGCCGCTTTGATTCTTCACTGCAGGGACTATGGTAAAGAAAGTGTCCATACAATAGATCGGAGTTTGAGTCCCTGTGCTGCCAGAGAAAACAGAGAATGAACAAAATACAGTCTGCACAGTAAATACGCCCTGAACAAAATGCACTGCTCTGCAGCCTCTCTGCAGTCAGAAGCAGCCAACGTTTTTGTACTTTGCTCGGGAACACATCAGTAGTGTGAGTACATGCCGGTTCCACATGCATAAAAAACATGAAAAATTGCAAAAAAGGAGCCACAAAAAGGCTGAGATCTCAGCCTATGGACTTTTTTTTAACCAGCTTTCAACCCCTTTCAAAATGTTATTAGCACCCGAGTGTTGTTTTTTTTTTTGATGTCCTGAGCAAATGCAGTCTCATACCTCCAACAGAAAAAAAATAATTGCAAATTTACAGTCACTGAGTGACACTCGAGACAACAAAAGCAAAACTCTTAAGGGATAAAAGAAAAAGAAAAAAACTCAAAAAGAAGTAAATCATGGAAGAAATGCAAAAAGAAAACAAAAAGGATCTTTGTTAACAGATGAAGAGACTGACAAAAGTTGAACTATAATTATGTTGATGTATCATGCATGTAATTGGATACCGAATCATTTGAAATTCACAAAGTGAGTACTCTTTTTTTCTGTGATTGATAGCAATAGAAGAAAATGTCTCACTTCACTAAAATGTAGGAAGGAAAAAAAAATAATCATCCTAATTTGAAAAGATGAAAAAGAATAATGTTCAGAGACAGTTTAAGATCAGTGAGTTATTTTGTGCACAGGGCTGTACATAGATCTGTGTCAAAATGACACAGTTCAGAGAAATATCCAATAAATCAAAGACTGTTTATTTCTATCAGAAGCAAGTACATTCACTGTGTAGATTCAGATGTGCATATTTAATTTCGAGTCAGCTCTGCACTGTGGCGTTTGCAGCATCTATTCATTGCTTTTGCAAACTAAAGACAAACAAGCTTCAAGCTAGCAACATACACACAATTCCTCTTACTGCAAGTCATACAAAAACCCCACTTCTTTCTCTGTGAATAAGCCCCATCATGTGCTTGGGTTTCCTGTCATCACTATTACAGCTGATTTGTGTACATGCATACCTGATAAAGGTAAGCCAGAAATACTTGGGTATGATCTAACAGCATATCCTCAAATCTCAACCGCTTCCGAAGATGACATGCAGACACATCAGATGACCTGAGATGATCTCAGTGCAGATGTTCAGGACATAATCTCACTCTCTCAAACACATTGTTCTGTTAGAGCTGTACATTTGTGTTTTTCTTCGGCCCCCTATTAGTTGACTTTGAGTTAGGTTTCAGGTGTCATGTAACAGGATGTAGTTAAATGCTCATCACGATCACACGCTGCAGACACTCTCTACAATCCATCAAGCAGATATTTGTTAAGTTTACAGTATTTTATGCTGTTTCATGAATGAAATTATTACATTTAATAATTTAGAAAATGTCAAGAAAACCGTGTGTTCTGTATTACAGGTTAATTGTAATTTTGCACTAACTAAGTTATTTGGTGCTGTGTGTATGCAGTGTATGCATGTCAAGGACTCTAATAAATTGAAGTCATTTATTGTACTAAATTAAATAATGTCTTATTTGTAGTTTCAGAACTTCAATCGTTATTAAACCTGTGGACAACAACAACATTTTTCAGAGTCGTTTTGTGACTAGGATGTTGACACTTGCTGCCAATGCTGTCGTCACGAGACTCGAGGAAGACACGATTCTGTCACTTCTGCTTTAAAAGTCCTTATGTCTCATCACACTTATATCAGGTCTCTGTCCATTGTTTTATATCTGGATAAACATATTGGTCTTTCAGAGCACACAGTGAGTCACTGTCTGGCCCAGAGGAGCGCTTGGCCCAGGAGACGGCCGAGGCAGAGTTGAATAAATAAACAGAAGTTGACTGAATCACTAATCGGTGAAGTGCATACAAATTTTTTGATATGAACTTTTATTTGCTGTCAAATATTATTTCCAAACTGTGGCGCAGCTGCCTGCCACTAGCCAGAGCTGCTATGTATTTACTGTATCTGCCCTTATTTTCTGGCTCTACTTTCTAAATGTAAACAGGCAAATTAAACAGACTCTGCTCAGACCAGAGGAGCTGGTGCTATATGGATCTAGTAAATGGAGAAACAAATATGTGTAGCTGTAACAGGTCAAACTAGAATTTTGACCAGAATTACGTGTTATCACAAGGGCATTTATAGGGCCAATTGTGATCATCAATGATGCACACAAAAAAAAAATCTGATGCAAATGAATTGTCCGATATTTTTGTTAGATGTTTGATCTGTAGACACAAGATGGTCACTCAACGGGAAAGATTATTGATAATAATTTAACACCCTCTGTTGGTTAAAGAGATCTACTAGTACATAAAATGAAACTCAAATGAAACGCTTTTTGACAGATAAATATATCTAATAATATCGCTACATATCTGTGTTCAGGTTTGCAGATACCTGTAGTCACTGGATATGCTGCAGCCAATATTATCAGTTACATATTAGCACATTTAGAACAGGACTGTGGTTGTTAACCTGCAAAAAGGCTTGAGTCGCTCGCATTGCAAATGTTAGCCACTCTCAAGCAAGTTACTTATTTCTTGAAAATCAATCACTTTTCACCAAATCCTCTCTAATTGATTCAAATTGTTGTATAGGTAGATTGTATCATATAGGTTTAATTGATATCAGAGCATTCACTGTATATCATGTGTAGTCTTGTATCATCAGCTTAAAAAATAAAGTGCAGCGAAACGTGCAGTTGATTGTGAGCCATTCATTGAAACATGAAATGTTCTGCAGCCACAGTTCATAGACATATTGTGGTAACGTTTTCATTCTTTCTTGTGTTCTCTTTGCCATCCCGCCCTCCTACATCCCTCAGCAGTACTTTCACACACAATCAGCAAAATAAGTCTGGGGCCAAGAGAAAGACAGACAGAGAAAGAGAGGCAGAGTAAAAGAGAGACTGGTAAGTGGTAGAGGTTCGGAAACATCTGAGAAGGAAAAACAAATAATGAGAACGCCTGGAGAAAAGGTGAAACTGTGCCGTAACTTATAGCTCAGCCATCATTACCTCTTTGTACATTCATATTGTGTCTGCGATAGCGTCATATTTTTGTTCCAGTCAGTGAGTTTACATTGAAGCACAGCACGGTGGGAGGTCCACATACAGTTAGACATGCACAAACACACAGTGCTATGCTTACCTGCCAGCTTAGCTGATCCCGTTTAACATCTGTAACGTCTCTGTTACAAACCACAGACCGGCGTTAGAGAGAGAGGATCACTGTGTGTAGTGGCTCGGTAGTTATGTATGGACTTGGATAGTTGGTGTGCACATATAATAGGACAATAATCATGATTTGGTTGGGTAAAGTGCCCTTGCTGGTATGTCTCGCTCCCTACATGCCAAATACCCTTATCATTCTTCCTGTGAGTGCCAAGAAAATGTTTCAGAAAATGTTTCTGTTTTTACCTTTTTATCAGACGTTGTTCTCGATCAGTAGCCACACATAATAGAAGTGGTGCAAGACAGCTTTGTGAAAATGGTGTTATTGTCACATCACAATTTGTACAGAATGTAAATGCTGGTTGGCCTTTAACTGTAGTCTTTGCGGTGTGTTCGAGTGCAACTTTTTGGCCCAGACAGAAGGTGATGTGAGGCAACTCCACAGGTGGACTTCATCGTCACAGTTCTTTGCCGTCTGCTTGCTGTGTCAGGGCCTTTGAGCAGTTTTATTCAAGTAGAACAAAGAAACAGCTTCATTGTCTTGCACTTGGAATAATTCTCTTTCAATGTCAAACTTGCGGATTAGGGTTGAAATTTTGGAAAATCGTAAATATTGCTTTCTATATTTGACTGAGTGTGGCAACTCTTGGTGTGTTGGCGGGGTACTGGTGGTTGTGCGTATTTCCGCAGGATGGGCAGAGCTACGTGGGAGGACGAAGCAACAAGTGGTACAGTGACAACAGTAGATGAGTCAATTTAAGAAACTTGCATCCAGAGATATATAAATATCTGGATAATAATCCCCATACTTAGCAGTATTTGGAGGAAAATCAGTGAAATGTGAAATCATATTATATCCAAAAAGCTTTTCTTTAATTAACAGCTGAAAAAAAAGGCACTACTATGAATTCATGAGCTATGATCGCAGCACTGCAGAAAGACATTATGCTGTTTATTGCAGAGCTAAAGTTTTAGGCATGACTGAGGATAGATATGAGACTTGTGGGAGAGGACTAAAGGAAGAATGTTCCCAATCAAAGAAGGATGAGAAAGAGGTGGAAAATAGTTGACACTTTTATAATGGGTAGGCTTGCAGTGGAATAATTTGCAGGTAAACACAGGCCTGGTGGAGGCATTGCAAAAACAGCTCAGGGACAGGGACACTTTGTGAAGTTGTACCTCCAGAACATTCAAGTAGGACAAAGTGCTTTCTTTGGAGTCATTCTAACTGCTCGCTAAAGTTCAGATGGAAATATCCGATTTCAAGACCTGTAATCTCCAAAGTGGATTATAATGCAGATGTCAAATTGTGCAGATAAATATGATCCATTCATTGCAAAAGAGGGTTCGCCTTGAAAACTTTCCTTTTTTGTGTTGGGCTTCCATTGATGCAGATGACACTGGCAACACTTTTCTCCCTTCTCGTTAAGGTTGCATACCTCTGGGCCATTTCGAGAACATCTCCCCGCTCTCTCCTGACATTTCCTCCTTGTGACCCCCTGTCCTCTTCCTCAGCGCGGCCTTTCTCCTCCAACAAAGCAACAAAGTGCAGTTTACCAGACATGCCATTGCATGCTGGCTGGATGATCGTAGAGATAGTGAATAGCCAAGTAGCCTAGTCAGACCGGTCAAAAAAAACATCTTGTTCAGTAGCTAATCATGCAGGAGACAATGAAGCACCCTGTAGCTCAGCCCATGAGGTTAATTGAGTTCCTCCTCCGAGGGGAAACTCAGTTAACCTCCCCACCCCACCCTGACACATCTGAACAAATTCTAACTAAAAGGGCCAAGTGAAAGTTCATGTCCAAAGTCACAATTAAAAGTTCTTACAAAGGCAAATGTGCCACATAGTAATACAAAGTAAGGTACTAGCAGCCTGTTGTAGCACAGCCCAAACAGGATAAATTGTGCCAGGCCACCAACTCAAATCCCCAAAAATCCCCTGGGGGTCTTGCTCAGTTATTTATGGGCACAGGACACTCTTGAAAAAGAGATTTTTAATCTCAATGAGTTTATCTTCTTGGTTAAATAAAGGTTATAAATAGATAAACATGAGCCATGATCTGTGTGAGTCATTGGAAGTCAATGTGTGCGTTTTTTGCAAACTCTCGTGTCTTATGCAAGTGTACAAACACACAGATCATGTTTAAAAGAGTGGGAGTGTGTGAGTCCTGCAGTAAATCTTTAATAATAACAATTATAATAATAACATTAACAAAGAGTAGAGACTTACTCTTTGTCCGCAGGTTAATAATAATAATAGTTTGTTAATTATTTGTAATGCTTTAATTTATGTTAACAATCTATAGTTGCACACATTTTATAAAATGTTGAAATCATTAACAAAATGATTTAAAGATGTTAAAGATATATTATAAAACATCTACAAACATAACAAAGTCATGAAATTGAAATTGCTTTCACAGCTTTTATTGTCCTTTGTTTCTTGTAATGTTTAGAAAATGATCTGAAGTGATCTTAGGATGCACTGGAAGTTTGAAGTCAATCACATTTTATTTGATTTTTTGATTTTTTACGTGCATGTAATCACAGACAGAAGACATAAGTCAGGGCAAAGGGGAAAGGTGGGGGGAGGGGGAGGGCAGGGGAAGAAGAAAAAAGGTTACGCCCCTCTTCCTTCTTCCCCCAACCCTAACAGGAAGGGAGCAGAAAACAAAATAACGTCAACAGGTCAGGGTTGGTAAAGAAGGGGAAAGGTTTGGCCACTTTTGGCTCTTTTTAACCCTGACTCAAAAAGAAAAAGGTAAGAGGTTGAGATTTGGGGAGGTTAGGAGGTAGAATGAAGGGAGGTTTGGGGGGGACAGGTGTGGGAGGAGGGTTGAAGAGTCTCACTAGAGGCGGCCTGAGGTTGGAGAGGTGGTTTCTTTGTCTCTTTTAAAAAGACCGAGAAACTTTTTCTTCAGAGACTTTTTCTTCTTTTCCTGAACCTCCTTCACCTGACATTCAAGATTCCGTAGTCTTTCCATCAGGCCATCTGTTGACTTGCAATTCTCTTCATCCTCCTCCTCGAGAATCTGCTTCAAGATGTTGACAGACTCCAGGAGACAGGCTTTCTCTTTCTGCCAACACAGCTGCTGACTTTTTAGCTCGTCTTGTGCCTGGGTCAAGGATGCTTTTATCTTCAGGGATTCTTCAACGAGCTGTGACTTGGAATCCTCCCACTGGCAATTCTTCTCTGCCAGGTTCTTTTTGGCCTTTGTTAGGGCCTCATGCATCCTATTTATTTCTTCACTGTGTCCATCCAGTAGTTTAGACCTTTCCTTCTCCCATTCTTGTTTCTGCCCTTTTTGGCACTCTTGGGCTTGGATCAGATCAGTCTTAATTCTGAGAGTTTCCTCCTCATGTTCAGCTAGGAGACGGGACTTGTCCTCCTCCCACTGGTGTTTGAGGTTCTCAGTGTTCTCTTGAGCCATTTTCAGTTCAGTCTTATTCTTGCTTCGTTCATCCCTCTGAGCAACAAGGAGTTGATACTTTTCTTTCTCAAATTAACACTTGTCGTTCATCAGGTTCTTATGGGCCTCTTTTAGTTTCTCCTCCATTCTACAGGTTTTCTGTTTTTGTTCTTCTACAAGACGGGATCTTTCCTCGTCCCACTGCAGTTTCTGCTGCTTCAGGTCCTCTCGGGCCTGGACCAGAGCAGCCTTTATGCTGCAGGTTTCCTCCTGTTGCACCAACAGAAGACAGGACCGTTCCTTCTCCCATTGGTTGCACTTTTTCTCCAGGTCTTCATGGGCCTCTTTGAGTGCTGCCTTTAGGGTGCAGGTTTCATTTGTTACCCCAGTCAAGGGACGGGACTTTTCATCCTCCAACTGGCTGTTTTGCTTCTCTTTCTTCTTGTCTTTCTTCTTCTTCTTTTCTTCTGTCTTTATACGCTTCTCGTTTTCAGTTTCAAGAGCGTTCTTAAGCTTCCCTACTTCTATGACTGCTTCTCTAGCTGTGGTCTGATTGATTGAAACCTCAGCAAGGAGTAGAGCCATGTTAGAGGTCGACTTGGCTTCCTGATCTTCATGCAATTGTTTTAACTGCTCTAAATCATTCAACTGCTGTGACTGGTCTGCTGCACCTACAGACTGTGGCTCTTTAGGAGTCTCTGCAGGTTGTGGATCATGCTTGTCTTCAGTCAGGATCATGTGTGTCTCTATGGGTTCTGGTTGAAGAGACACTGCAGGCTGTGGTGTTTGAGTCACTGCAGTGTCATCATTCTCACCCAGGACATTTTCCTCCTCCTGTTGAGTTGTCCCCTTTGATGGCTCCGTCTGCAAAGAAGGAAAATCTGATGCGTCCATCGTGTTAACCTTCCTTTGAAGAGGCTTCACAAGTAGTGATAGAGCCTGTTCATCGTCTGACATGTCCTCGTCAATAAATCCGTACCTTTTTTCGTCCTGGTTGCTGAGGACTGTGCCCTCTTGATTCCAGGAGCAGAAGATGACATTCTTCTTCACCTTGTTTCTGCCTTTTTTGGCGTTGTTCTTTACACTTGTCTCCATTTCTCAATACTTGTGAAATGCTAAGCTCAGTGGTAGAAGTGGTAGAAAATGGATGAAACTGTACCTAAAATATCCGACTTCCGGGCGCTGAGAGAGTCGGCAGCCTGTTACAGCAGCTCCGACTCTTCTTTCAGCCTGGATCTACAACTACCTCACTGGCCGACCACAGTACGTCCGAGTGGACGGCTGTGTCTCTGATGTGGTGATGAGCAACACTGGAGTACCCCAAGGAACTGTTCTGGCACCCTTTCTGTTCACTCTCTTCACCTCAGACTTCAGGTTTAACTCTGGTTCCTGCCACCTCCAAAAGTTTTTTGACGACTCCTCCATCGTGGGCCGCATCACTGATGGCAACGAGGACGAGTACAGAGGTCTGATCGAGAGCTTCGTCACATGGTGCAACAACAACCATCTGAAGCTCAACATCGCCAAAACAAAGGAGGTGGTAGTGGACTACAGGAGGAAGAGGTGCCCCCCTGCCCCAGTCATCATTCAGGGGGAGGAAGTGGAGAGGGTGGACTCCTACAAGTACCTTGGGGTTCACATTAACAACAAGCTGGACTGGTCCCATAACACTGAAGCCATCTTCAGGAAAGGACAGAGCAGGCTGTTCTTCCTGAGGAGACTCAGGTCTTTCAGTGTCTGCGACAGACTCCTCAAGGCCTTCTACCAGTCTGTGGTGGCCAGCACACTTTTCTTTGCTGTGGTGTGCTGGTGGGGGGCTGGTGGGCCTAGAACTGGAGACTCTGGAGACAGTGGCTGAGAGGAGGATGAAGGACAAAATCATATCCATCCTGGATAACTCCTCTCACCCTCTCCATGACGAGCTGTGGGAGATGAGCAGCTCCTTCAGCCAACGCCTCCTCCCCCCCAGGAGCAAAACAGAACGCTTCAGACGCTCATTCGTCCCCACAGCAATCAGGCTGTACAACAGCAGGAGCTAGCCTGTATTTATATATATTCTCTTTATATATAGTATACAATATTATTACAATGTTATTATGTTACCTTTATTATTATATTATATCTATACTATACTATCTATATTACATATTACATTATTACAATACACTCTTATATTCTTATAACTATATATCTATACTCCAGTCAAACTGCACTATATTTATTATGCTTATAACTTATTACTATAACTGTCAATACTGTTTACATAACCCTCTGATCACAATGCCACTTTAAATTCTTTCACTGGTCACTTTAACTTTAACATGCCATTCACTGCACAGTATTATTATATCTTTTCCATTGCCCTGCTGAGTCCACCGTGCTATAGTCCTCTGTATATATCCCCCCCTTACTACCTGGATTGTATTTATGCTTATGTTGTTACTTTTTTATTCGATTTTGACTTTTGTTTTTGATTCTGCACTGCTGCTGCTGCTGTAACGCCCGAATTTCCCCATTGGGGATCAATAAAGTTATATCCTATCCTATCCTATCCTAATGGATGGATATATTTAGCTTATTTATTTAAAGGTTAACTCAAATACTCAACTGTCCAACTTGCAACCATGCAGTACATTTATTGACAACCTTTATCACGCAAACTGCTACTTAGGGGCTGTTAGCCTGACGAAGGTCTAGTATGAAAACATTGCTATATAAGCATTAAATCGCATATGCTAATAAGCATATAAGCATTAAATTGACAGTTACCAGATTATTTGTCCAAAAGATTCACTATTGGGCTTGAATAAAAGCCAAGAATGCCCCCGTAAAAAAGATACCAAACAATATTAAACACTGAAAAATGTCCTCACCATGAGCCCAAACCAGGATATTTAAATCTAAATGCATTTTTAAATACCGAAAAAAAAAAAATCCTAAATGAAGCATCTCTTCGATACTGTGTGTAAATTTTGTTATTCCCAAACCCATAGGCTTGCCTAAATTCTTTAAATTTGTAATCTCCAAACTCTTCCCTGTTGGTCGGGTTTTTGTTTTGGGTTCTTTCACTGTTGGGGTCTTGTTGTTGGTGGTTGGGTGTGTCATCAATGGTTGCCTTCTTGTCGTAGTTTTTTGTTGTGGTTTGGGTTATTCTGCTTTGTTTTTATGTTTGCCTTTGCATATTTAAAAAACACTTTGTTAACCCTTTTTTTTTAAAGTGCTACACAAATAAAGTTATAATTATTAAGGGAAAATAATTCAGAGGTGCATCATCATCAGGTCATCATGATAAAGAATAACAACTTAATTAACCAACATCTATGGCTTTCAGATATATGTTGCTGTAATTATTGATCACTTACAAAATATTTTAATCTGGTCAAACAAGCCATTATTTTAACAGCCTTTAATTTCATCCAGTGACAGAAGTGTCTGCAGGCAACCTTTGATCAGGAGAGAGCTAAATTATGCAAATGTGTGTCAATTTAACAAATCAAAGAAAGAGAATGAGCAGGCTGTTAGTCTCTCTTTGACAACAAATGCTGCTAATACAGATGAAGGGCTGACGTCGGATTTCATTATTGCGACTATTAAAAAAAAAAGGAGAGGGAAGGGGAGAGGGAGAAATGAGAGATAGAGAGATGGAGATAAATGTCCGCAAAAACACAGGCCTCCATTCAGAGCTCTATCAAGCCCAAATATCAAATTAGCTGAATGAAAGGTACAAGATAAAGGACAGCAAGGGGAGGAGAGTGAGCATGTCAGACGGGACAATAAAAAGGGGAGAGAGAGAGAGAGAGAGAGAGAGAGAGAGAGAGAGAGGATGGACTGTGAGGATGTGTTAAAATGATAATGATTGGACAAAATGTGCTTAATCAAAGGAGTGTGAAGTGAGGAAGAGAGAGATAGAGAGAGAGGAAGAGAGAGAAGCAGGATATCACAGTTCATTAGTCATAGCTGCTGACAACTAGAGACTATAACAAGAAGATAGTCACTGGGTCTTAATCAGATGAGAAACGATGGAACGCCAGCCGTTAATTCCAGCAGTCTATTGTCTGCTTCTGAAGGGGTTCGTCACAGTCTAAACAGTGCTCCTACCTGCTGCTGCTCCTCCCACTGCTATCCCAACAAACAAGCTGCCAGCCGACTCACCGGGAAACCAAAGCGCTTGAGAGAAACCAAACTCTTCCTCTGCAAAGTCTGACTCTTTTATATCCTGTTTTTCACACAAATCTCCCTCTGCTCCATTTTAAAACACACACATGGACTGAACCCATGTGATGCTACAATATATCTTTTGGTGCATCCTGCAAGGATATCTGAGCCAGAAACCACAAAATCAATTTTCTCTTTTTAAAGGAGCCATTAAATAGCTCCAAGGAGTGTTTAAGAAGCTCAGGACAAACCATAACAATTGTAGTCTGTTCCAAGGGAAACCCCTAATGAACACAAACCATCACACACCGCTGCACTAAAGTTACTATGCATGCACACCCACTAAAACAAATGTACGTACAGTCCTAACTCATGCATGTGGTAAGAACGGTAAACACAGATTGTATTACCAATTCATCTGTTTACTTATACAGAGAGTCAAGTGAATACGACTCTCCTTCATTGAGAAGCACATCTCAATTTGTTTCCTCTCTCAGAGCCTTTTCCTGTCAGAACACCAGCCCAAAACTCTTCGTCAGTTGGCTCAGCTGGAAAGCCCTTTCTCCCTCAAACAGCTTCCCCGCCTGTTTGGCAGAGTGTTTGTAGCACTTAACTTCACCCTGTCCATCGTTCATCACATGCAACACAAAAACTACACAGCCAACATATGGCTGAAGTTTGTGAGAATTGTGTGAACTCTGTCAGCAGCTCTCTTTGGCGGTGTGTGCATCCCCTCTGGGACACTGTGCGGGAAATGCGCATGTTTAAATGAAAGAGGAGAAATATTACAGATATCCTACGTCACGTGGGGTCATATGAAAACTACCAATCAGCCCTCCCCCATACAATGTAGGCTACTTGATGAAATCTGTGGGTTTTATATTGCTGTCCTGACTGATTTATCTTTTTCTTTATCATGTAGATTTAGCAGTTACTTTTTCACTGCTCCTTTTGCTGAGATTTTTTCAGATGAAAGACAGTTTTTATTGAGTGTAATGCATTTACAGAAAAGGAGCCACGTCTGGGTTGTTCTTCAACAGAAACTATTTAGATACATAAACCCAGAGGAGGAGATTGTGGATCACTGCTGTTTAAAGTGTTGCTGTTCCTGTGAGGGAATAAAAAAAAAAAACGGCTTCTCCTCATACTGCCATAAAATATTGTGTGAGCTTAAGAAAAATATTACCGCCCCAAAACAATAACTGACAGTGACAGCTGACAGGGATCTTGATACTATCATTAGGTAATGTTAACGAGCTAATGTTAGCTAACGAGAAGTCACGAATCGTTGGATGATGAAGAACGTCTCAACCTTTTCCAACTGAATGATTATTAACCAAGACACGTAAAAAAATACATGTTTTTTTATGGACAATCATCTTACAGTAGTGTAAGGAGAGAGATTTTCTTTTAAAAAATGAGCGAAACATAACTTAAGTGACATCCTGGTGTTATGGTATAAAGAGTAACCTAACTGGCCACTTTCAGACACATGGGACTGAAAGTGCTTTAACAAGTGTGATGTCATAATCACTTATGAGCTCTGTCATAAATGAAATGCTAAACAAATACACATTTGGTTGAAAGTTGATAGTCAACATGGTTACCAACAAGGACTTTACTGCTTCTAGTAATTGACTAGAATTAGCAGTCTAGTCTGCTGTGCATGGGTGGCAAGCACCCAATACCTGCGACTTATTTGTAATATCTCTGTTTTTCTGTGGCTGTCAGGTATTGTATACATGCATTGTTTTGAAGAGATGTAAAATGGAAATGCCTGTACTGCTATTTTAGTGTATTTAATGGTTGCCACCACTGTACTCAGAACTTTTTGACCTCCAGCCCTTCACGCTGGTATTGTGGCTGAAGGCTATGAAGAGCAGGACTGCTTGTGATAAAGTGATGAGAGGGTGTGTGAGAGAAGTTTGTCATTGAGTGAAAGAGAGTGTAAAAAAGAGAAGAGAGAGGGAGAAAGAGAAACAGACTGGGAGTGTGTGTGTGTGTGTTTTTTTTTTTTTTGCTTCAGTTACATGTCAGCAGTGTTGCTGTCACCTGTGTGAAAAGACGAGCCAGGAGAGATCAAAGTCGCTCGTCCCGGAGGGCACACTTCTCTCGCTGCACTTTCAGTGACCTCACACCTGCCCATAGGGACACACACAAACACCACTGAAAGGCACAAACTGACGGACACATGTACACGAGAAAACACTTGAGGGCATAGTGCTATAAACAGTCGTAGCGAATCACGTAAAGGAAACTCGAAATGCCTCAAGGCAAACTGTGTGGCTATAGTTGTGTGTCTGTAAATAGTGCATCCTTAGCTACATCATGGAATCTGAAGTAGGTTTGATGTTGTTTGATTCAGAGTGAATATTGGTGTTTAACAAACCAGAGTAGATTGACACAGCTGTGCTTTACTTTGCTTACTTACTTTGTGTCGTTTTCTGAAACTGTTTTGCATTCTTTTGTCTTTCATCCCACCAGACTAACCAGAAAACAAACTTCAACTAGATTAAAAGCCTCTCCATTTTGTCCTCACTGATCTGCTTTCTCAATGTTTCTCTTTTTTTCTTATCCATCATACACAAATACAGAATGTTTGCCTCAGCACATTTAGTTTTTACAATGGCTAAAGCCCAACATAAAGCCTTGCTCAGCCTGTTCATTTTCCCCCCCGATTGTATAAAAGTTTACCATGTCAGCTCAAACTGTACGTCCGAATCGTTTACGACGCACGACCAGACAGTGAGATGTATGTGCTCACACTGTACGACCTGATTGTCGGGCACAACCTTAGAGCTCACATTGTATGAGTGAAAATTGGGACAGAGCGTTTTGACAATTGTTAATAAAGTTTGATCTGAAAACTCCAACGGGCTCCAGGGGACGGCCGACGGCAGCTGGTCAAAAAGATAGAAGTGGAAGTTGTTGTAGGATATAGAAAAGTGGATACAATCGTAGATACTGTGCATGGAGACAATGTTTGAGAAAAGTGCTGTACTGATGATCTGTGCCGTCCTGTGAACTGAAACCGAAAAAAAAAGAAAAGAAACTCCTGCGGATATGGACTAGCAGTTTACAACATAATCGCTGAGCAAATCGGGGACGTTAAGATTGGAACTTACAGTAGTACCACTCACACTACAAGATAATCTGGGCAGATAATTGGTTCAGAGAAGCTTCGACTCGGGAGCGATTGTCGGAAGGAGGAATCAGACCTCAAATCGCTCAATTGTCCTACAGTGTGAACCAGATTTACCACTATACGGTTTAAACAAGTTGTATTGGACTGTCAGCTCACACTGCTGAATCATTTGAGACAACAAAGCTCAAGAACAATGTGCTGACACTGTGCAACCAGATGGTTGTACACTACCTGAGAGCTCACACTGTACAGGTAAAAAATGTTGGTAAAAGAAAACTCCCACAGAAGAAGGTAAAAGTCAAATCAATGTGTATCTCAGTTATACACAGCTCAAATACAGTGCCAGCATTGACAGGTATGTCTGCTTTTGCCATTCTGATGTTGGTAGCTCTCTGTCACTTGTTCAGCAGACAGAGAAAAAATATTTCTAAGTCCAAGAGTTGCCTTGTTGCTCTCCTTGTTCCAGTGTGCGCAGTCATGAAACATCAAACCTGGCAGGAAATCATCAAACTCAGCTTTAGGTATTTTAGGTATCTACTAAGAGGGACACAAATCTACTTTGTAAAAATATTTGTATATTATTTAATTTGTGGTCAGTACCCACATGTTTCAAACCACAAAGTAGAGAAGACATAACATTTTTGAAGACTATTTTAATTCAGAAGAACATGCACTTCAACATTGACTTTGAACTTGGCTCAGTGTTACAGCTGTCTGCTCCAGATTTGGAAATTACAACTTCTAACGTGCTGTGAGGAGAATAGCCTGTGAGGATAATTGTACGATTCTTTTTTTTTTTTTTTTACACAAAAAGGTTTAAACAATTTTCAACTTGGAAAGTATACAGTACAAGTGGCTAAACAATGTTTGTTAGTAATGGTTTGATGCCCTCATTGTTTCTCTTGTAACCCAAAAAAATGAAGATATTGTCAAAAAATGGCTAAAGAAAAACACTGTTTACATATAAACACTTTGGCAGAATGATAGATTGTTGTATTCATTTTGAAGAGAGAGAGAAAGAGCACAAAACATCTGCAGTGTCGGGTTAGGTCTGGTTTAGGACTAAAACGATATGTTGATAGTTGGTGATGAGTGAAAGTGCAACGGCATCCTTTTTGCATTTTTAGTAGTTTTATTGTATAATATGTAAAGTAGGAATATGGGTCAGAGGCAAACTGATTAAAAAAGATTCATAGAGGTTATGTTTCACTGCGCATTTAAAAAGCTACTGGAATGCAAACTGCAGCAATCATATGTAAAACCTGTACTTAAAATATGAATGTTTAAAATGACAGGTTTGACCTTTTAAACAGTGTGAGAAAGTGAGCTAACAGCAAAATGTCATCTGGTATACACATGCATCAGTGACTTTGAAGTAGTCTTATTTACAAAACGTCTAAAATGCATGAAGATGAGAGGGTGCGTACATTTCTTTATTTAACCTTTATTTATCCAGGAAACGTCCCATTTAGGTTAAAGGACCTCTTTTTCAAGGGAGTGCTGCAGAAGTTAAACTCACAACATAGACAGCAACTAAAATGATTAACAACAGTTAAAAGCCATTAAAGTCGTGAACAAAAAAAAAAAATCAGAAAGATTGAAAAATGTATTAATATGCACCAAAAGAAAAATGGCCCATCAGAAAACAAGGGCGAGACTGAATTTTGGAGCATTTTTCTTGGGAGCACAAGAGCAGTTACCAAAGCTGTCTGACAAAATACTAAGTAGCTTCTTTTTCCACAGAGAGTTTGATTCTGTCCAGACAGAACTCACAGCCACAGCTATAAAGGTCACTCTGTCCAAGTGTGGACTCTAATTAACAAGTATTCAACAGCCTGACCTCTCTTCATTTGCATCCACCACTGTTCTTCCCCTGACATTATATTTGCTCAGAAGTTTTTGAGCAGAGATCAGACTTGGAGATCCATGTGGAGCGCTGAAGTGGAAAGTGAGCTCAGGAGAGAATTGATTGCCGCAACACTTCTCCAATGCAGGGGGATTTTTTGTTTTAACAAGGATTAATAAAAACAGGATTCTCTTTTTTATATTCACAAACTAAGTGATCCGTTTGTCACTTTAATGCTCTGCTAATATCAAAGGGAAGTTAAGAGAAAGTAATGTGGGTCTAAAACATCAGCTACTAAAATAATTAGTATAGCAATGAATCATGTCCAAACTGCTGAGACATGCCTCCATATATTTCCCCTTTAGTCCCTGAATCAACTAACGATCGCAAGAGAACACACATTCCCCTAATCCACTTAGTTTGAAACATCTGACAACATCCACTCATGTTTTAGAACAATCCATGAAGAAGTGTTTTGTGATGTTGAGCGTCATGAGCTATTGTAAGACTAGCCAGCTTGCGTCAGCTGCTCAAACATGCAACCAAAGATAGAAAACTATGAGGTGGTCAAGAAAACACATTTCAGAGAATATTACCTCAACAGCTCGCTCAGTATCATTCTCTCAACAGTTAAAACTATATGACACTGACATTTAGTTCCCTGACGTTGAGACGAAAGTCTTAGATTAAATTGGACTACATATGGTTCATTTTCCCTTCACTGGTTTTAGCGTGATTAAGTTCAGCCACACTGTTCCTGTTATTTTATTTTAAGAAGTAAAAAAGAAAAATATTAAAACAGCATTCATGATTTCAGTGAATTGAAGATGATTAACAAAGGCATTTATTTGTGTGACAGGTATGACTTGTTTAACATTTGTGCTTTACAGTTAAGGACTTAAGACTTGACTCAGGACTTGCCTGTCATTACTTGCGACCTGACACAGGTCTTGAGACCACTTGTGACTTGAAAAATAATTACTTTGTCAAACCTCTGATTTAAGCACATAGCTATAATCTGATACCCGAACTACAGTAAATATGATTTAAGATACTAATACTAAGATTTTTTGAACAGTACACATCTCTGTTGAGTCCACTTAAGCGGTGGTCATCTCTTATAGACTAAAGAGCTTTATATGTGCTTTAATTGAGAAAAACTCTGAGGCTAACACTGACATCTGAGCAATAGAGCGGAAATTAGAAGACTTCCTTTTAAAGATCCCAGAACCACTCTGATTAAATATTCATACTGATCTATTGTGTGTGTTTTTTTTTTTTTTAGATTTAGGAACGGCAGAGTAATACCTGCTAATGACACCGTGTTTCATGGAGCTTCTCGCCTGAAATCTCCCTCTAAAGTAGCCTCTACATTTCCAAATGACTGCACTTAGTGGATCAGATTGGATTTAATCAAGCATAACATAGAGAGGTGTGGGTGAGACACTGACAAAACAGCCAGCCTGACAACAGTTTCAATTTAAGTGGAAAAGACTTACAAGTTTAAGTTCCTGCTAATGGTGTTAGTTTGGTTTTTATAACATTCTGATGATCACTTTTGTAAACCCTGATGTTCAAAAGATGTATAGGACGTACAGCCTGAATGCTTGAACGTACTATGAGTGTGAAGCTACACTGATGATTTGATACTCTCATTTCTTCACAACTCTGGCTTCTTATGGTCATTTCTTTAGATGACAGCGATATATAATCACAGGCTCAGGGATTAATGTTACCTCTGAATGCTGAAGCTTATCAGCTTTATGCAATTATATCCTGGCTCTCCAGCATACTCCTGGGAAACACTCACTTCCTGCTACACGCTGACATTTAAAGAGCTGCATATCTTAGTGAGGTTATGCATGCTAATGATTTCCTCCAGTAGTTACATATGTCAAGGAAAAAATATTGAATTACTAGTAGATTCTGCCTTATTTTTCCAGGTCTGTTGTGCCTCAAAGGGTTCCTTGTGTTAATTAAAGCTGTTACAGTTGCTGATCTGTGTCTAGACAGCAACTAATGTAGTGGCAGAGATGACAAGGAAGAGGGCTTCTCTTGTGTGATACACAGAAGCAAAGAGTCTGATAAAAGGTGATTCATGTTGACTGTTATTTTTGTAAAGGTTTATGAATATCTCAGGATAAAAAAAAAGAAATAAGGCATGAGAGAGCAGCAGATGGAAAAACTATCAAATCTCAAGAGGTACAAACACTGAATCTCTCTGGCACTCTGATGTACTACATGACTACAGGCTCAGATACTCACACCTTTCAATACAATCACATCCACTATGCTGAACTCTCCATGTTTACCTCAACTATTCATTAGATTTTGCAGAAAAGTTCTGCTCCACCCCTACTATTTAACATGTGATAACAACAGTCAACCTGTCTTAGTTATAACTGTATACATATAGATGTTA